>NC_088378.1:11608611-11910092 GCF_037993035.2 Macaca fascicularis
TAGGGGTAACTCAAAGAGCTTTGTATTGCCCTTTCACAAAGTTATGAAAGGGCCATTAAATACATGTATGGGATTAGTAAATTGCAGAAATGTTTGCACAGGCATCGAGATGCCAAGTAGCAGCCTCTCCATGGTGACCTCCCTCCAGTCATGCTTGGTACACAAGCATAGCTGCAATGCAAATCTCCTAGACCCCTCTTCTACCGGATGGCCAACCCCCCATCCCCAGTGTTTCTTATATGAGTGATCTCAAGAAGTCTGTGTATTAGTTATTTGTTGCTCCATAACAAATGACCCAAAATGCAGTAGCTTAAACAACAGTCATCTTTTATTATATCTCACGGTGTCTGAGAGCCAGGAATCCAGGTAGGAGAGTAACATGTCTCTGTCCCATGATTTCTGGGGTCTTCAAGGGAAGACTCAAAGGCAGAGTGTTGAAATCCTTTGGGGGATCATCACTCTCATATCTGCTAGCTGATGCTGGCTGCTGGTTGGCCCTGAGGCCTTGAGCCAGGACACTGACATGTGATTTCTTGGTGTGACCTGGGCTTCCTCACAACATGGTGACCCTCCAGAGAAAGAGACAGAGCCTGAAAGAGCCATGTGCCTTTCCCTGCCCAGCGTTGGTAGTCATGCAGCATTGATTCCACTGAGCTTCACTGGCTAAGTCAGTTATAAAGGACTTCTCTGGCTCAAGGGGAGGGAATGTAGATACTACCTTTCTTTGGAGATGAGTCCAGTCACATTAAGAGCATGTGGGATGGAAAATGCATTGGTTCAGCCACCTTTGGAAGATACAATCTGCCATCGGTACCTTCCCCAAATACACAGTCTTCCTTGTGGAACTGGGGGATATATCATAAACTCTAAATAGGAAAGGCACTTCCTGTATAAATACTAATTGGCTGTCTGTGAGACATGCAGTGACTCTAGGTCCCCTGTGGGGTGGGACAGCTCAGGAAGTCCAAGGATTCAGTGAAAACCCTAGAAGATCTTGCCAACTGGAAGAGAGGGAAGCTGATGGCTGGACTCCTCTCCTAGTTATGCTTTTGGATAAACATCTGGAGAGCACAGGGCTTAGCAAGTCAAGAGCCAGCTACAGCAACACCATAGAAACACGCTGCAGCTGAGTGCACTGGTGATTTTGTAAGCGGCATCCCACCTGGTCCACCAGACAGTGAGCTGATTGAGGTGTGTATTTTCACAGAGATTCAATGGTAAACAAGAAAGATGCATCTCCTACATCCAAGGAATATGTGTTTGGTTAGAAGAGTTGGACAATAAACAAAACAGAATAAACAAAGTGACGAACGAACACGCTAGGTAGTGATGGGCATTGTGGCAATCCCAGAATGGGTGACGGTGGTGACACACAGTGCCTACACCCAGAACAGCGGAGTACACTGTCATCAGTAATCGCCTCTCCAGGAAACTGGGGGCACTCATCAGACTCAGTTACTTATGGTCTGTGAGTGAAGGAATTAGAGTCCCTGGAGAGACCCCTCAGGAACACCAGTGACCAGCAGATTGCACAGATTGGCTCAGCAGCAAAGCCAAGGTTACATCTTGAGATTCCTGTATACAGCCCATTGCTCTCCCCAACCTGCACATGATTGCAGACAGCGGCGGCCTATTCAGCATCTTGGGGCTGTCAGGAATGGTGTCTAGGGAGGACCAGTTGCTCTCTCCATCTGTGGCCTTGAACGTGTGCTCAGAGTCCCCTGAGAACAGACAAACCCTTGAAGAACCAACTGAGAAATATCATCTTCCTGTCCATTCAGATCAGGAAATAAATGAAAACATCTTTCTTTACATAGTAGATTTGGTCATGAAAAGCTGATTGTAAATACAATCTTTGTGGGTTAAACTGTATTTTAAGAGCTCTCTGACGTCAGGATTGGCACAGTGTTGATAGTCATTGGACAAACGGTGTGTGAGGGCTCATTAGACTATTCTCTTTTGCTTGGTGTGTGCTTGAAATTTTCTCAAATAAAAAGTAAGTAAAGAAGTAGATGAAATAGCTTTCCTCTGGCAGTACATTTGTCTCTCTTTCCCTCTCTTCCTCTCTTAAAATGAGAATGATTACTTCCAACAAATCGTTTTTGTAAAATTAAGTCTTGCAAAAAATGACTTATAATTGTTTCTGTACATTGGGTTTTTCTGAAACCAAGCACAGCATATTGAAATGATTTGCAGTATTAGCCTCACCTTTAATTCCTATGATAGTTAAGTAATACGAGTAGGCATGTTTCTACCTATTGCAAATAAATTTGTGGGGCATCAAAAGGAGATGTGGGGTTGGTGTCATGATGAGAGAGACAAGGGATGAACCTGGAGGTTGTGAGGCTGAGGTGGGCTCCTTCTCTCTTCCACCCAGTCTGGGACCCCTGGCCACGTCTCATTACCTCTCAGGGTCTCAGTTTTCTCCTAAATCAGCTCTGGATCATTTCAAGAATCCTTTCCTTCCAGCACTGTAGAGAGTTCTGGAGGTCAACACATGTTATAATTCTCAGATCACCAGCGTCACGTGAGACGAGGACAGGGATGAGAGATTAAAACTCCCTGTCTCCAGGAATAAGAAAGCAATACAGTGCCTCAAGGCTGTTAACAATTTTCATGATCCATAGATTTCTTACCGCTTAATTCTCTGCTCTCCCTTCTTGAGGCTAATATTGTAAACATTATGAAAAGGAAACCGATGAAAAGATGAGTAACAGCTTCTGGCTGTTGAGCACAGTTTCACAATATTTTAGAATTTCTCAGATAACCTTGCATATTAATGTCATTTTCTTCACTGGGAAGAAAGTCAACAGACCTTCAGCCAAACCATGACCACTTGGTAACCTGTTGAAAATTCTATATTTGAACTCCTGCCCCCAGCTCCACCTTTCACCTTGACTGGTAGGGCGGTCTCTCAGGGGTCTCTCTTCTCATCCTCGGCCAACAATGTCAACTATGGTATCTCTGGAAGACAGGAGAAAAAAGACGAAATGCTCACAGTTTGATGAGCTTATCATTCTTTCAGATAATGGGATTGTGAGTCCTTATTTTTCTTAAATTTTCTGCATTTTGACTTTCTTCTTAGTGCTTTCTACACACTCCATGTTTTCTTCAATGAGCATGCATTACTTTATACTCAAGAAAAGAGCAATGCACACTGTTTTTTAAAGTCACTATTGGTACTCCTCAGACTAAATCTTTCCTTGACCCTCCACTGCCATAGCATAAAATCCAATGTATTTATTTGGTTCCTCCACCCTCAGTGCCTGGCTGGCTACCCTCCTAATCTCACCTTCGTCACCTCTTCCCTGACCTCTCTCCCTTCCCCTCCCCATCCTCCTTCCCACCTGTGCTCACCCACACCTTCCATACCCCAGACACCAAGGCGCCCTCCATCTGAATCTCCCCCACCCACAGGGGTTTGCCTGACCACTCCCACACTTTCTTTAGGAGCCATTTCAAGCCCGGCTTCTGCTGGCCCCCAGGGAGGCTCCCCTGCTTCTCCAGGGCTCTGGGGCACCCCGCCTCACTGAGCATCCTCCTAGAACAGGCCACAAACAGCAGCATGTGGTGTGTTCTCAGGGCTGTTCTTCACTAGACTGGAAGTGCCCTGAGGACAGGCTCAGTGCCATTACTTCTGTTAATTTTCTTTTCTTTTTTTTTTTTTTTTTTTGGTTCTGGTTTTTTCTATTTGACCATAGCAAAATTATTCATTGAATGTTTCCTTGAGTTTTAAGGGGTCTACACAGCAATTACACATCACTAGGGTCTTTCTTATTTCCCAAGAAAAGCCACTTTGAAGTAAAACTATGAAGAGTGTTGCATGCCGAGGACTTTCCAAAACACACAGACTTTCTCATGGTGTTGCCTGAAGTGTGTTGCTCCCACTCTGCCTGTGCTAGGCTCCTGCTCTTCCTGGAATGCCTTCCTTTCCTAGTCTACTGGCAAACTCCTGGTCACCCTTCCAAACTCGGTTTTGACACCCATGCTGCCCTCCCCAGCAGCCCCTTGAGCTGGGAGCTGGAGACATCCCTCGGGAAGGTGCCTCAGGGCACCCTTGTCTTTCCAGGTGCCGTCATTTGCATACCTGTTTCCCCCATAATTCCCTAGAGACTCTGACCGGCCCCCTAGAGGTGCTAGTTTAGTGCTCGTGGAAGGAAGGAATTTCATGTTAGCAGTCTACATGCCAGGGGGTGCTCGGTGGTTATGCAGAAAGGGAATTTTAAGGACAGGGAGATGCAGGGATCCCAGGAGAGCTTTGCATTTGCTCTCTGCACAGGGCACCCGGCTGAGGGTGAGTGGGTCCTACCACCCTGGGTCTGTCCTCCAGGATTCCCCAGGGCAGGACTGCCTGCCTACAGCATGACCCTGATCCATGCCGGTGTCATAGGGGCTAACAGAGTCAGCCAAGCATCCACTCAGTGCCCGTCTGCCATCCTTCCCACAGTAAACCCCAGATTCTCTATTATTTTTGATTTCTTCTTCCCATCATTTGTCCAGGGTCTTGCCAGTACTGAGACCAAAGAGTAGCAAAGAGTCATCCTTTAGGAATGTAAAATGATTCTTGTTCCAACAAGGCTCCACTTAATCATACACTCTACAAATTCAGGGAGCTCATTTGGGTAAAATACAGTTTTTCCTTTTCATACATTTGCTGCTTTCTCCAAACAAACTCTAGGAAAGACTGCAACATCAGCACTTTGACAATTTGGAACTGAAATAGAGAGTCTGGAGTCTGGGATTTCATGTCTCCTCTGATTGAAAAAATAAAAATTCTTTGAAGTTCATAAACTTGTGCTTGGCAGTGTTTTCATCTGACATTGTTTCATTTTTCACAGACCAAGCTAAAGCAAGAAAAATTATTCTCCCACCCTTCACCAGCAAGATTCTCTGCCTTCTCAGCCTTTCACACAGCCAGGACTGGTGACCTCCTGAAAAGAGGTGTTGGCCCCTCCATCAGGCAGACCTCAGAGTGTAATCCCCTGCCTCCTCTTCATCTTTCTACCCGTCCTGTCCCCACCCAAGCGACACACGCCACAGAAGGTGACCTGGAAAATGCCTTGTGCACTGTGGGGCGATGGGAAGTGGGGGCAGGCTTGGGTCAGGTGCTGTCACCTCTGCACTCATCACACACATCCTCCTCCCTCATGCCAGAGTCTCAGCATGAGTTAGAGGTGTTGGCATCTCAGGGAGGAGGATTACTGTGAACCATAGGGAGACACATGCACCTGCCCCCACTGTGGCTTCTGCCCTCCTCCCCCGCAGGGATGGTGATGGCCAGTTGATGTGTTGACTGGGCTTGGTGCACAGCGGCTGCTAGGCACCTTCACTCCATCCTGAAACAGCAGGAGAAAGTGCCTCGCGAAGTTTGGAAGAAGTAAAGGGAACCTAAGCATGTTGCAGGGCTGCTTTATCTCACAAAAAGCAAATCAACAGCATCTGCTCTTCAAGAGGACAACAGATCCCGGCCTCCTGATGAGCCCCTCCCCTGCGCTCTGGGCCTGCAGACGGCACCTTGTGTGACTTCACATTATTTTGAAGCTGGAAAGGCAGACATTTTGAGCCCTAAAGAGGTTTTGCCTTCTGAGGTAGGGATGAGGATATCTTCCAATCTGCCTTTGGTCCCGGGGGGATGGCCAAATCCTGCGTGCAGCGAAATCACCCAAATAATGAAGCTTCGGGCCGAGGCGCTGTGTCCATGGTGTGGACTGGGCATTTCCCAGGACCATTCTCTCCCGGAGTCAGGCTGCCCATGCCTGGAAACTCGTTCTCACTCCCAGGAGCTCAGGAGCTGAGGAGACCCGCAGGGACATCTGGCTGGTGTCCTCCCCCCAAGTCTGGAGGAAGGAATAGAATACCAAAAGGAGCTGACCGTCCCCACACCCCCTGGGGCCACGACATCCGCGGTGACCTGCAGGACTGGGGGACCAAGGATGGGTGATTCCAGAGTGTCTGACATTGGCGCATTTGGAGGACAGTGATCCTAAATGACCAACAATCACGCACCGGGTGGGAGTGGGAGGGATGTTCCCAGCCTTAGGCATTGAGGAAAAGCTCAGCCCCGGGGCAGGGCAGGCAGGCCAGGAAGGGAAGACCTGAGCGGGAGGGGTGGGGGCTGGGAGAGCAGCTGGACTGTGAGCAGCTCCACAAGAGTGTGGGCTAGGATGCAGGGAGGAACTCCCAGGAGAGCAACCCTGGGGCCAGGCTGGGGCTGCCTGTGGACCCCAGGAGAAGGCCCTTCAGGAGCAGCTGCAGGCTATGCTGTGAGCTGTGCTTTCCTAAAGTCAAAGGCTCTTGGTGAGTGTGTTTCAGGCAGAGCTCAATCTCTCGCGGGCTCTGGGAGCTCCAGGCACAAGTGTGGGGGGCATCCCCAGGGTCACTGCAGCCAAGGTGGCATCAAGGCAGCAGTGGGGGTAAGGCAGGGAAGCAGGAAATGTAGGGGCTCATCCTGGCAGCCTAGCACAATAGGCAGCTTGTGAAATGGCCTGGATGAACCCACCTTGGCATTCACAGCTGTGCAATGCCCTCCCCTTGAGTGTGAACCTGTGACTTGCTCCTAACCAACTGGATGTGGCAAAGGTGGTGGCATGTCACTTCCATGATGAGGATATACAAGACTGTGGCTGCTGTCTTGCCAGCACTCTCTCCTGCCTTCTCCACTTGGTGTCAAGAAGCCATGGTGGAGAGTCCCATGTGGCAAGGACCTGAATCTTGCCCATAGCCACGTGAGCTATGTGGACCCTCACTCAGTCGAGCCTTTGCAAGAGACCTCGGCCCTGTCTGATAACCGGATTGCAGCCTGTGATAGACCCTGAAGACAAGGCTCCCAAATAAGGTGTGCGTGGATTCCTGACTCACAGCAACTATGAAATAGTAAATGTGTGTTTTAAACCACTATCTTGTGATTACAGCAGCAGATAACTAACACAAGTATAATAGTATCTTAAAACATGCTAAAAAAATTATCTGGGGAGATGTAATCAGAGGGTGCTATATGCTATTCCTGGCAGTTGTAGTGCTAGGCGACTTTATAACCATGGTGTTAAAAGGAAGTGCAGTTTATTTTGTAGTCACATGTTGATGAGACTACAAAAGGCTGTTTATTTGAGATGTTGCTTGTAAATTCTTTATTTCTCAAGACTGTCTCTCTCACTCTTTGCTCAGAACCACCTCACTCTTCCTGAGTCTCTCTCCCATTGCCTCTCACCTTAGCACAGCTTTCCTGCCCTCCTCGTTTGATCAGGAACGCAGTTAAACTGTGTGCCTGTCTTTTTGTTTAGTTTATGCAAGGCGAGTTGACTCCCAATGGCTGTTTCATTGCATCTAGTGATCAAGTACTGCTCTCGGTCACCTACCTCTACCTATGTCCAGCTCTGGGTTTGGAGACGTCATATCCCAAGTGGAACCAGGACCTTGGAGCCCTCATATGTCCAGAAGAGGAATTAGGCATGGTATGCATCTGTTCAAGGGAGACTTAGAGTAATTAATGCATAATCAATTCAAAGTGGGTAACTGGATGATTTAAGGGAACACCATACAACTTCAATGACTGAAGTCTTTGGAGGACAGCCATGCCCCCATGAGGCCCACTTACTGGGATCAATGATTCAGACAAAACTCAGGACCAAACATAGGTGGGAACACAGGGCAACCCATTCTGGCAATTTACCTTTGGCCTATGCTCCTAGGACCAGAGGTGGTCTTAGATACTTGTTTGTGAATGGTGGCAATTCTAGGGAAGGCTCACCACTACAGGAGCCCAGAGAGAGCCCAGGAACTTTGTCATCCAGGAAGCTGCTACCTCCCACCACTCTATACTTCTCAATTTACCCCTGTCTGATTAGGGCAAGGCCTAATTTCTCAATGTCTTTTCACTTGGTTGGAATTCAGTTGAAATGAAGAATTTGGAGATTTCAATGTTTCCAGTTGGAATCACAGAATCCTTAATTCTTCACCAACCTTTTAACTTTATTTCTAAGATATGATGTCTGATGGCCCAGCCTTTTAAAGTTGCCGTCGTGATGTTGCAAGTTCTGCTGACATACTGTTGCGGTCTCAGGAAAAGCTGAAAAACATTTCCGCAATGGACAAAGTGCTATGTTTTGGGAATTACTCACATTTCACTATGAAAATATTGTTTCTGCCTAATTTGCTTCATACAAAATTGTTTAAATTAAGTTTATTTTAAACAAATTGTTTGGAAAGGTTTAAGACACCAGCCATTTGAAAGATCTCCTCATTCTGAAATACCAAGAAAAAAAAAATCACCACCTAAAAGTAAAGAAAGGTAAAGGGATCCATGTGTGTGACCACTTTCTCAGGCCTGGCCTTCACACAGATGTTCCTAGACAAAGGTTAAATCAGGCAATGAGGCCAACAGAATACATGATCTCTTGCAAGTTTTTGCACGTGGCATTCTTGATCTAGGGAAGCTGGTTGTTTTCTCAGACCAAGAGGGAGGCTAACCAGGTGAACCAGGGGTCTGGTTAACAACGAGGTTACTATAGAGTGTTGGGCCAGATAACTTTCAACAGTTCTAGCCTGCTACACTTAGTCACCAAACCCTGACCTCACACCGTTGTTGGAGAGGTGAACCTGGGAGACTGCAGAGTGAGGCTAGAGTGTGGGTCTCTTAGCTAACACAACATGCAAGTTAATTTGGAGGGAAAAAGCAAAGTTGGACTTCAAATTCCTTTGTGTGGCAATGGGTCTCCAGGGATCTGGCCTTGGCCTGGGTTCTGGGAGCTGGCCTAGCATAGAGGAGGGATAGGGCTGTAGACTCTGGAGCCAAAAATCTACATCAGAATCAGTCAGAACAGGAAGAATAGGGAGAAACTGACAGAAAGGAGAAAAAAATTTTTGCAGCAATGAGGCTCCAACAAGAACAAGGACAAGGACATATAGAGGACAGGAGAGAAGGTGGAAGCCCAGGAGACTCTGAGGCACAGGGACCTCTGCAAGACCATGAGGTCTTATCTCTGGGTGGCCATAGGGCATGAAGGTAGACTCAGCATAGGAAAACCAGGGTTCCCAAGTCAGGAATGGAGTTTAGAGAGTCACCAAGACAGAAGAGGAGCCAGAAGCTAGTGTCAGAGCCATGGTCTAGACTTAGCAAGAGAAGAGCAATATCAAATAAGGACCAGTAGTGGGTGACTAGGGCAGGGCAGAGAGAAATCCTTGTCCTTGTTCTGGAAACATGTTTTGGTTTCTCCTTACATTAATAAACCACCCAATGCATGATTTATGAACAGACCAGCTATATTATTGACAGGGCCAAGGCTGGAAATAATACAATATGCCTAACATGGAGAGTCATTGTACAACTAGTAGTGGAAGATTGTCAATGGCTCAGGACAATTTCATCCTCATGGTGGGAAAAAGAAACATAAGCCACAAGACCTTCAGACCCTGGGTCTGTTGCTCCCCATTTGTTCATGCAGAACAATGTCTCAGTCTGTTTTCTGCTACTGTAACAGCATACTTGTGATGGTTGAAACTGAGTGTCAATTTGATTGGATTGAAGGATGCAAAGTATTGATCCCAGATGTGTCTGTGAGGGTGTTGTCAAAGGAGATTAACATTTGAGAGAGTGGGCTGGGAAAGGCAGACCCACCCTTAATCTGGATGGGCACCATCTAATTAACTGCCAGTGTGGTCAAGATATAAAGTAGGCAGAAAAACGTGAAAAGGCTAGACTGGCATAGCCTCGCAGTCTACATCTTTCTCCTGTGCTGGATGCTTCCTACCCTCAAACATCAGACCTCAAGTTCTTCAGCTTTGGAACTGGGAGTGACTTCCTTGCTCCTCAGTTTGCGGATGGCCTGTTGTGGGACCATGTGATTGTGTCAGTTAATACTACTTAATAAACTCTGCTTTATATATATATCCTATCGGTTCTATCCCTCTACAGAACCCTGACTAATACAGATTTTGGTACCAGGTGTGGTTCTAGAGGAACAGAATATTAAGGATGGAGTTCTTTTGTTGGTTTTGGGGTTTCTGGAGTTGGCTGCTTAATATGATTTGATCCAAAAATGTTAAGGATTCTACTTCTAATTGGAGAACACTGATAGTCCTTGGCATGAACTGTTTAGAAAGTTATGCAAAATAAATTCATGTGACACTGCTTATTCACTGCTCATGAGAAGCAAGAGGTTTAGTGACTTTATACATAATACCTTTGACCATATGTGGAGAACCAGGGAACATAATGAAGCTGGTTGGTTGTTCCAAAGTTCAATGGACAAAGTGATGAAATAAAATTATGAACTCAGGGATTCTAACTCTTGGCTTCAGAAGCAGATACTGAGCCTTAAATCTGCTAAGACTGCCCTGAGTGAGAATCTTATCTTGTGTAGAGAAAGAGCTGAAATTGTGGAAAAACAGACACAAGCTCATACCATGCAAGTGGCTGACCTACAACAAGAGCTGAATGCACAGCCTCACCAGGTGTCTACTGTGAAAGTGATGGCATTGATTGGGTAAGAATGGGACCCTGCAACTTGGAATGGGGACGTATGGGAGGACCCTGATGAAGCTTGGGACACTGAGCTTGTAAACTCTGATGAACATTTTTTGACAGAAGAAACAGCTTCCCCATCCCCAGTAGTGGTAACATCCCCTCCTGACCCACGCTGCCATCAACCTTTTCACTTTTGTCTGAGGAGATAAACCCTGCACTGCCTGAGGCAACAGTGATGGCCTCTCCTGAGGCAATTGCCAGGCAAGATGATGTTGATTCTCCTCAGGAGCCACCCCCAATGCCCCTGTTTGCTTCTAGACCTATAACTAGACTAAAGTCCTGGCAGGTCCCTAGAGGTGAGGTTCAGAGTGCACTACACTCAAAAGGAACTGCTTGAGTTTTCTAATCTATATAAGCAGAAATCTGGAGAATAGGCATGGGAGTGGATATTAAGGGTGTAGGATAATTATGGGACATAGAGTTAAATCAGGCTAAATTTATTGATTTGGGCCCACTAAGTAGGGATTCTGCATTTAATGTTGCAGCTTGGGGACTTAAAAAGGTTCTAATCATTAATTTGCTTGGTTAGCTGAAATATGGATTACAAGATGGCCCACTGTAAGCAAGCTGGAAATGCCTGATCTATCTTGCTTTAATGTAGAGGAAGGGATCCAAAGGCCTAGGGAGATTGGGAGGGTGGAATGGATTAGTCACTTTAGATCTATACATCCCAGCTGGGAGGGCCCAGAAAATGTACCCTTTACCAATGCTTTGTGGTGAAATAGATTTGTGAGGCAAGCACCTGCATGTTTGAAGAGCCCTGTAATTGCCCTCCTCTGTATGTCAGATCTAACAGTGGGAACCACAGTCACTCAATTACGAAATTTAAATGCAATGGGAATAATTGGATCCCGAGGTGGCAGGGGCCGAGTGTCGGCACTGAACCATCAAAGGCAAGGTGGGCATAGCTACCATAATGGACAGCAGAGGCAAAGCAGCCATCAGAATAGTCTGACTCATGTAGAGCTCTGGCATTGGCTAATTGATCACGATATTCCTAAAAGTGAAATTGATAGGAAGCCTACTGCATTCTCACTTAATTTATATAAGCAGAAAACTTTCAGGTTGAATGGAAAAAAGACTAATTTGAATTATAGAAACAGAGAATCAAAGCCCCTCAATCAATTTCCAGATTTGAGCCAGTTTACAGACCCAGAACCCCTTGAATGAAGGGAAAGCTGGTTCCTCTTAAGTAAGGACCCCACTACACTACCGACAATTTATGCTGTTAATCTTTCTCCCATCCTTTCCCAGGAGACCTCTGGCTGTTTACCAGGGTAACTGTGCACTGGGGAAAGGGAAATGATCAGACATTTTGGGGACTACTGGACACTGGCTCTGAGCTGACATTGATTCCAGGGGACCCAAAACATCATTGTAATTCTCCAGTTAAAGTAAGAGCTTATGGAGGTCAGGTAAATTAATGGAGCTTTAGCTCAGGTCCAACCTACAGTGGGTCCAGTGGGTCCCCGGACTCATCCTGTGGTCATTTCTCCAGTGTCAGAATGCATAATTGGACATAAATAGACATACATAGCAGCTGGCATAACCCCCACACTGGATCCCTGACTGGTAGGGTGAGGGCTATTATGGTGGGAAAGGCCAAATGGAAACCGTTAGAACTGTCTCTACCTAGAAAAACAGTAAATTAAAAACAATATTGCTTCCCTGGAGGGATTGCGGAGATTAGTGCCACCATTAAGGACTTGAAAGACACATGGGTGGTGACTCCCACCACATCCTCATTCAACTCTCGTATTTGGCCTGTGCAGAAGACAGATGGATCTTAGAGAATGATAGTGGATTATCACAAGCTTAACCAAGTGGTGACTCCAATTGCAGTTGCTATACCAGATGTGGTTTCATTGCTTGAGCAAATTACATCTCCTGGTGCCTGGTATGCAGCCATTGACTTGGCAAATGCCTTTTTCTCCTTTCCTGGCCATAAAGCCCACCAGAAGCAATTTGCCTTCAACAGGCAAGGCCAGCAATATACTTTTACCATCCTACCTCAGGAGTATATCAACTCTCTGACTTTGTGTCGTAATCTTATTCAGAGAGAACTTGATTGCTTTTCATTTCCACAAGATATCACACTGGTCCATTATATTGATGACATTATGCTGATTCGATCCAATGAGCAAGAAGTAACAAACACACTGGACTTATTGGTGAGACATTTGAGTGCCAGAGGATAGGAAATAAATCTGACTAAAATTCAGGGACCTTCTACCTCAGCAAAATTTCTAGGGGTCCAGTGGTGTGGGACCTGTCAAGATATTTCTTCTAAGGTGAAGGATAGGTTGCTGCATTTAGCTCCTCCTACAACTAAGAAAGAGGCACAATGCCTAGTTCTATTTGGATTTTGGAGGAAACACATTCCTCATTTGGGTGTGTTACTCTGGCCCGTTTATCGAGTGACTTAAAAGGCTGCCAGTTTGGAATGGGTTCAGAACAGGAGAAGGTTCTGCAACAGGTCTAGGCTGCTGTGAAAGCTGCTCTGCCTATTGGGCCATATGACCCAGCAGATCCAATGGTGCTTGAGGTGTCAGTGGCAGATAAGGATGCTGTTTGGAGCCTTTGGTAGGCCCCAATAGGTGAATCATAGCAGAGGCCTCTAGGATTTTGGAACAAGGCCCTGCATCTTCTGCAGAAAACTACTCTCCTTTTGGGAGACAGCTCTTGGTATGTTACTGGGCTTTGGTGGAAACTGAACGTTTGACCATGGATCATCAAGTCACCATGTGACCTGAACTGTCTATCACCGACTGGGTCCTTTCTGGCCCATCTAGCCATAAAGTAGGTTGTGCACAGCAGCATTCCATCATCAAATGGAAGTGGTATACACATGACCGGGCTCGAAAAGGCCCTGAAGGAACAAGAAAGTTACATAAGGAAGTGACTCAAATGCCCATGGTCTCCACTCTGCCACCCTGCCTTCTCTCCACCAGCCTGCACTGATGGCCTCATGGATAGGTCTCTATGATCAGTTGACAGAGGAAGAGAAGACTAGGACCCGGTTCACAGATATTTCTGCAGGATATGCAGCCACCATGCAAAAGTGGAGAGCTGGAGCACTACAGCACCTTTCTAGGACATCCCTGAAGGACAGTGGTGAAGGAAAATCTTCCCAGGAGGCGGAACTTCCAGCAGTGTACCTGGTTATGCATTTGGCATGGAAGGAGACATGGCCAGATGTGCGATTATATACTGATTCATGGGCTGCAGCCAATGGTTTGGCTGCTGGATGGTCAGGGACTTGGAAGAAGCATGATTGGAAAATTGGTGACAAAGAAATTTGGGGAAGAGGTATGTGGATGGACCTCTCTGAGTGGTCAAAAACTGTGAAGATATTTGTATCTATGTGAGTCCTCACCAAAGGGTGCCCTTAGCAGGGGAGGACTTTAATAATCAAGTGGATAGGATGACCCATTCTGTGGACACCACTCAGCATCTTTCCCCAGGCACCCCTGTCATCACCCAATGAACCCATGAACTAAGGGGCCATGGTGGCAGGGATGGAAGTTATGCATGGGCTCAGCAATATGGACTTCCATTCACCAAGGCTGACCTGGCTACAGCCACTGCTGAGTGCCCAATTTGCCAGCAACAGAGACAAACACTGAGCCCTTGATATGGTACCATTCCTTGGGGGTGATCAGACTGCTACCAGGCGAGAGGTTGATTATATTGAACTTCTTCCATCATGGAAAGGGAAGAGGTTTGTCCTCATTTGAATAGACACTTACTCTGGATATGGGTTTGCCTATCCTGCATGCAGTGCTTCTGCCAAGACTACATCCGTGGACTTATGGAATGCCTCATCCACCATCATAGCATTGCCTCTGACCAAGGCACTCACTTTACGGCTAAAGAAGTGTGGCAGTGGGCTCATGCTCATGGAATTCACTGGTCTTACCATGTTCCCCATCATCCTGAAGCAGCTGGATTGATAAAATGGTGGAACGGCCTTTTGAAGTCACAATTACAGTGCCAACTAAGTGACAATACTTTGCAGGTCTGGAGCAAATTTCTCCAGAAGGCTGCGTATGCTCTGAATCAGCGTTCAATATCCTGTTGGTTCTGTCCCTCTAGAGAACCCTGACTAATATAATACTACAGACTATGGACTGGGTAATTTATAAGAAAGCACGTTTGTTTAACTCATGGTTCTGTATGCTGGAAAGCCCAAGAACGTGGCACTAGCATCTGGTAAGGGCCTTCTTGCTGCATCACATGTCAAGAGGGCAAGAGCATGCATGTCAGCTTAGGACTCTTCCTCTTCTTATAAAGCCACCAGTCCCATCATGGGTGCCCCATCTTGACCATATCTAATCCTAATTACCTCCCAAAGGCCATACCTCCATCAACATATAAATGTGTGAATTAAAATTTCAATATATAAGATTTGGGGGACATATTCAAACCATAGCAGACAGCATCTGCCTGTGGGAGATGGGCCATCTTTGAGGATTGCAAGGCAGAGATGAGATTTCATTCTCCATCCTGGAGCTCCAGATTGAGTCTTACAGGGGGAGAAACCAGGTTTTGAATGAGGAACCTTGCTGACATTTCCTAGGAACCTGGTCAGTGTCTGTCATCCCCGCTGCACCTGGGAAAGCTATTGGTGCTAGAAGGACATGAGCTGAGCAGGGAGGCTGCAAACATATGACCCAGAGCACTTGTGTTTCTTTGCTAAATTCTACCTGTGTTTGGATTTCCCCACCTCAAGTTATTTTGTTGTTAGAATTTTTTTTACTTATTTTTTTTTCTTCTTTGCCAGCAGGAAAATATGTGTTTCACATTTCTCTTGAATATTATTCTCTTCTTTCAACCAGAGGCAGGAGTGAATCTGCTTTTGTAGGGCCTGAAGCATACACAGTTTGGGAGTGGTCCACTTTAAGAAAAAGAATATTAAGGTTTTGACATAAAGATGACCACAAAAGTGAAACCATTAATTTAGAATGAGAAAAGAAGCCACAATATATTATAATATTATTAAAGCTGTCTTATGAAACATCATAAGACCTGGAAAAATATTACACCACTTTTATTTAATTAGCTACCTGGCTCTATAACGCCTCTTCCCTGACATTTTTGGCTCCATAGTCTGATCATTTCTTATGATGACAATTTAATAGAAAAAATCAAGATACTTCAGTCCTCTCTTGAGCATGGTTGTTTTACTATTGACAGTTAGGGAAAGTTTCTGTTAACTTCCCAAGTTAAAGTCTTAGGATTATTTTCAAACCTGGAAAATCTCCACTGGGCTCCCCTCCCGTGGTGCTATTACAGACACTTTCACTCTTCGCAATACGACAGCAGGTCGTGCCTTCAAACGCAGATGTTCTGATAAACTCTATTTCGTGTGATTCCCACCAAAGAGGAACAAAGCTGTGCAGCACATTTATAATGTCATGCCCTAAATTATGGAGTATATTCCTGATAGGAAAGAGCTTTAGCTTTGAATAGGCACCCGTGAGAACTAAATCTTCAGCTTGTGCTTTCATACCGGATGTTGGAAGAACTTTCTAGGAAGTAATTTCTGAATCTATACATTTCAAGCCTTGATTCTCCTCCCCTGCCCACATGCATCCTGTGTCAGGCACTGGAGGACACATCCGTGTTTCAATCATTTCCGTGTCCTTGTGCCTTTGTGTCTGACCTGGGTGAGTCAGCAGGTGGGCGGGAAGACTATTCCTGCATGCTGTTCCCATAGAGGGATGACTGGCAATTCACCACTGCATATGGTGGGGGGACTTTGAGCTGTAGTGTGACAAAGGGGAAGTGGAATGGCAGAGACAATGATCTTGGCCGTGAGCAGCCAAAATATCCTACCTGTGCACTTTACCAAAAATACGTGAAGTTCTTGCAAGGAGCTGAGCAGATGTGGAGCTTTGGGGTAGATGCTCTCGAGGCTGGAAAATAAAAAATTTTACTGAAATGTTCTAGTTTCTCAGAGGTCATGTTTCTGAGCTCTTACATTTCACCTCTGTTCCTAAAAAAGAGCTGTTTTTAATTTATTTTCTTTTTTGCACATTTTCTCATTTTTCTCCTTGTTTTCACAGTGGGCACTGTAGCTGGCCTCCCACATGCTGACATAAAGTACTTAGGATTTCAAAATTGTGTTTATTACTGTTGTTTAAAAAGTACAAAGTTTTCAAAAGTAAAATTCATTTAGGTGAGGGCGGGTGCGATGGCTCACGCTTGTAATTTCAGCACTTTGGGAGGTCGAGGTGGGTGGATCATTTGAGGTCAGAAATTCAAGAGCAGCCTGACCAACATGGTGAAACCCCATCTCTACTAAAAATACAAAAATTAGCCGGGCTTGGTGCCGCGCCGCCTGTAATCCCAGCAGCTCTGGAGGCTGAGGCAGGAGAATTGCTTGAACCCGGGAAGCAGACGTTGCAGTGAGTTAAGATCACGCCATTGCACTCCAGCCTGGGCGACAGAGTGAGACCCTGTCTCAAAAAAAAAAAAAAAGAAAGAAAGAAAGAAAGAAAAGAAGAAAAAAAAAGAAATTATTTAGGTGAGCGCAGCACAGAAATACAAGGAAAGAGCGGCTCCGCTTTCTGTCCGCGTGCAGGTGCGTCTTTCCCTCCCATCTGGGCTTCCTCTCGGCAGTGGCCGGTCTTTGGATTCCGGAGGTTCGTGAAGAGATGGTTCTGCAGGACTCAGAAAAGGAAGGTTAGCTCCCAGGGTTAAAACTTCAGCTGTTATGTCTTAAATCACCAGATTTTTTTAAAAAAATCAAACCTCAAGTATTTCTAAAATACTAGATACATCGAAAACTAGGACGCTGGGAAGTGTGTGTTTTCATAATTGCACCCATTGTCACTCCCATCTGATGACTCAGGGTGTTGGGTTTCGGCAGCATATCCACCTCCGCATGGCGTCCTACAGGAGCCCCGGCTTTGGGGCCAGCACACATAGGGCCTGGCCCAGCCTGTCCACTTACAGATGGTGACATTCGAAGTCACTTCCCCCTCTGCATGCCGTCTTATCCCCTGGGCAGTGAGGAGAACGGAAGAGTTCAAGGCCGCTGGGGTTCTATGGCTTTAGGTTAAAATTCAGGCTTCATTTTAAAATTGTGTTCCAACATTTCAGTGTCAACTTTTTTTTTTTTTTAACTTTCAGCACCAGCACAAAAGGGAACTTTCAGTAATTCCTTTTGCCAGCAAGACATGGATATTTTGCAGAAGTGTTGGCTCGACTGAGAAGGGTCTTGGGAGGCGAAGGAGCTGGTTCCTCATTCCCCTTCGGGGAAGGACCACAACTCAGTCCCTGGAAACAGAGAAAAGCATTTCCCATCTAAGAACCTTCAAACCAGAAGATTCCAGAATTCATTCATTCATTCATTTATGTATTTAACGATCATTTATTTAGCATTTATAGGTGCCACAGATGAGGCTCTGGGCATGCCAAGATTTGAGCCAGCCTGCCTGGAAGCCCCTCACAGCTATGGAGGAGGAAGGCCCTGACCAGTACAGTCCTTGCAAAGAGGGAGTGAGCATGCTGGCTCTCTGTGGGCCAGGTTTGGCTCTCAACATGTTCTGTTTGGCTTAAACAATGTTGTGCTGCATTCATTTTTAAAATTATGGAGTAGACGCCAACATTTAAAAATTTTGAAAATTTGCACGCATATGTGAATAGGCACTTCCCACATGCGTTTATGATCCAGATTTCTAATGGCTCCTTAAAAACTTAGGAGGTCTGGGAACAACTGAACCCACATTCCTGCCTCGCTATGATGGTCCAGTGCTGAGGGCCCTGCCCTATGGAATGGGCACATTCTTTTGCTCTTCATGGTCTCTACCACTGCCGAGGAAGGCCCGAGTCAGCCAGCCTGTGTGTTACCAGCCAGCCTCTGTGGGCGTTTGATGTGGTGATCTGTGGGTTAGAGCTGCACTGTCTAGTGGAAGTGTAATGCTAGCCATAGATGCAACAAACACATGTGATTTAAATTTCTAGGAGCCACATTTAAAAAAACAATAGAAAGAAATCATTAAAATTAATTTTAATAACATTATTTAACCCAATATGTCTAACATATGATGCAACCCATTTAAAAATCATTGAGATATTTGCCTTCTTCATTTTTTGAGATGGAGTCTTACTCCATTGCCTAGGCTGGAGTGCAATGGCAAGATCTCGACTCACTGCAACCTCCACCTCCCAGATTCAAGCGATTCTCCTTCCTCAGCCTCCTGAGTAGCTGGGACTACAGTTGTGTGCCACTGCGCCCATCTAATATTTTTGTGTGTATTCTTAGTAGAGACAGGATTTCGCCACATTGTCCGGGCTGGTCTCAAACTCCTAACCTCAGATGATCTGCCCACCTCGGCCTCTCAAAGTGCTAGTATTACAGGCATGAGCCACTGTGCCTAGCCTGCCTTCTTTTTTCATATCAAATCTTCAAAATCCAGTGTGTATTTCACTCTTATACCACATCTCAGCTCACATTTTATGTGTTTGAAAGTGATAAGTGGACAGTGGGCACAGGACAGGGCAGCTCAGGGTCCCAGCTTGGTATATGGAGGAGTGGATGAGCCACGGAAGGTTGGGTTGGAAAGAGGCTGAGGCCAAATTACCTGGGGCCATAAAGGAGGTGCTTTTTATACTTCTTTTTATCGATAATTAGAAGCCACTGGGAATCTGTTTGGGGCTCCAGGCCAATGTTTTAAAACTCTCCGTTGTAGCAAAACTTCCGCCTATCACATTGTAAATGTATTTACTCCTGGACTGCCTTGCATGTCTATGCAGAACAGCTGAACAGGAGCTCCCAGTGATTTCCAAACTGCTTCGCTGACAGTGCTGGGGGCTCCACGAGGGAACTGCGGAGCAGCGGCATGGGAGGAACATCACCAGGGGTGGCCTCATCAGTTTTATGTATTTCAGGTACATGCAAGATTGTAATGATAGAGTTTCACTGTTCATGTTTGAAAAACACTTCTCTATAACATAACCTCCAGAATATTTAACATATTCTCTTTAGTGTTAGCTGTTTAAGTACTTGGGGTGTTTCCCTACCCCTTTGTACATCTTTTATGGATCTTTTATGTACTTTAAAGTACTTTATGTACTTTAAATCAAGTTAAGAGGCCAGGCACGGTGGCTCAAGCCTGTAATCCCGGCACTCTGGGAGGCCGAGGTGGGTGGCCTGTAGTCCCAAGCTACTGGGGAGGCTGAGGCAGGAGAATGGCATGAACCCGGGAGGCGGAGCTTGCAGTGAGCCTAGATCGTGCCACTGCACTCCAGCACTCCAGCCGGGGCGACAGAACAAGACTCCGTCTCAAAAAATAAATAAATAAATAAATAAATAAATAAATAAATAAGAACAAGTAAGAACAACCTAGAGGGATTCATCACCATGTAACTTCACCAATCTCATGTTTAGTGAGTAATTATGGATCTCATTGTACAATTACAAGCTGTTTTAAATTACTGTTAAACCCCTTTTTAAATTACATAAATCAGGGCAATATCTTTTGTAGACATTAATTTTCTAGAAGAGAAAAAATTGACTGTGAAGAAAGAATTTGCCCCAAACCTTTCTCCAAAGTAACCACCAAGGTTGTTCACTCTCCTCCCCAAACACATTTCTAAGTTGATCTCTTAGCAAAGGAAAAGAGCTTTTGATTTTCATGACTTACATGACATTTAACAAATGTCTCTGCCTCCAGACTGTGCCGGTCTCTGACCTGACTGTACATGTGGCTGGTTCTGGCTGTGTGGTGAGGAGGGGGTTTACTAAGGAACATGATCTCCACTGCCCTGATGACGGACTGCTTGGAAGAGTTTATTTGCCCACATGGCTGAGTTGCCTGGTCTCTCTTCTTCTTCCTCTTCTCCTCACATGCTTTCTTTTTATTTTAATTGATAATTGATCATTCCTTACTTGCCAATCTGCAGAAACATTTTATGATCATTCCAACCACAACTGCACAGCACAAAGTGGTTTCTTTTAATGAATTCCTTCAATGTGAATCTTATATGTCCGGGCAAAGTCGGGGACAGAACCCCACCCAAACTTGGAAATACTGGCCAAGGAATTCCACAGGGTGTGTTCAACTAAAGGGTTGTGTTACAGCCTTCTGTGAACTCCATTAGTATCCTTCGCCCTCTTCTGAAAAGGCAGAAGAGGAAGCCAGATGTGTTTGTGAAGTAATGATGGCTCACGCAGCAAGGATGGGAGGAAAAGCATGCCTGAGAGCCAGAAAGACTCAGATGGGACAAAGGCTGTGCCCCAGACACAGGTGCTCAATGCATTCCACTAAATACTCACTAAGAGGATGATTAATCCAGGACAGGCACACAGGGCATTCTTCAGAAAGGGGCTCCAAGACCAAGGGATCTGTTCTAGAGGGAAGCATAGGGAAGACACGAGATGGCGCTCAGATGTGCATCACACCCCACAAACAATTCCCAGCTAGACTCTGTCAACTCCACGCCTTTGCCCTTGCTCAAGAGAGTGTAGAAGAATCAAGTGAGAGTGATGTTATTATAGAGATAGCTTTGCCTCAACTCAAACTGTCTTGAAAAAGGAAATCATTTATAAACTTCACTACCTTACTATCATTCTATCACATTCCTCATAAATGATCTGAACATCCATGTCTTTCAGCAGCAAATTCAAGGGCAAAGCAGACTCTAAGCATCCCAGAAGGAAAATACGGCATATTAAGTGGGGGTAATTATGGAAAGTTTAATACTGTGATTACTTGCAAAATGAATTGATAAGCTTAAAAGAAGCCAACGAAGTCCAGTGAAACACCACAGTGCTAGTGACAGTAAGAGCTTTTGTCATCCCTGAACCTGAAATGACAAGGGCAGGGAGTGAATCCTTTCTACCAGAATCCTGAGACACAGGTGGGTCCCCCAGATCGGGGGTGGGGGATCTACAGCCTTTGCCTGAGTCACTAATACCCTTCAACCCAGCTCTTTCCATCTTCTGATTTTCTGCTCATAAGTGCCATTGAAAAACCATTTCAGGGTAAGGGAATATATTGAAGCAGTCCCCAGAGTTCAGCCTTCATGGGCACAGAGAGAGGGGCAGTGGGTCAGAGGGCAAAGGGAAAATGCCCAGCATAGGTATCAGTTACCACAGGATGAAGCTGTTCATCTGTTACAGGACAGAGATCCAGGGCGACTACGGTTGCAGATTGAGTCATGAGAATCTACAGATGAAGAACTGACCTGTAGGTTTAGTTATCAGGATTAGAAGCATTTAAAGAGCATGGGGTTAAGAAACCTGTTGCTATAGCTGAAATAGGGGGCACAATTCAAGGTGCTGAGATTTCATGGGACCCTGAGGTATGTTTAGAAGGCTGAGGAACTCAAATGCCTCTAGGCAGGGGTCTCATCAGAGCATGGAGGTTGACGAGTCACAACCAGTGGGAGCGTGAAGGAGAACAGTCCCGTCTGTGAGCTCAACTGTAATCTGTACATCTTGGTACAGGGTAAGGTTGAAAGCCCATTCATCTAACTCAGGCAGCAGTGTGGACTATAATAAATAGGGAAGGCCAAGTTGCAAAAGCCATAGGATTCTATGTCTGAACTTGAAAGCCATACTCTGGGTATATAAACATACAAAAACACACATGTTTATAGAGCTGGAAAATCACAATAATGTATCCATTTTTTTTTCTGAAGGCTTAGTAAAATAAATGGAATCTTTGTTCAGACACATTTTTCTTGGTAAAGTGACACACGTGCACAGGAATATATAAGCATTCACAACAATTTGAGGTTTGCCATGATATTTTAACTCTGTAAAAACTTAGAACAGCTCTACCTTGAGGGCACCACGTTTACCATGCAACCGTGTATTTACAGAAACCTATCTGGGGAGGGTCTATCCTTCAATAAGAGAACCAGTCATGAATGTGTCATGCTTGGGTATAGTCACCCAACAAGTTCTTCCTGCCCATTGCACATTCAAAATCAATCCACTGACACCATGGCATTGCAGTAGAGAAAGTGTTTAATTAGCATGAAGCTAGCTCACATGGGAGAACTGGAGTTATCACTTAAATCAGCCTCCCTGAAGGTTTGGAGCTTAGGGTTTTTATGGACAATTTGGTGGATGGGGGCCTGGGGGCTGGGTGCTGCTGATTGGTTGGGGATGAAATCATAGGGGTGTGGAAAACTGTCCTCACGTGTTGAGTCTGCCTCTGAATGGGGACACAGGCTCAGTTGAATCATGAATCATGACTCTGGGTGGGGTCACTCTGGAAGATATCTCAAAAAAAAAATCTTAGGTTCTATGATAGTGATATTATCTATTGGAACAAATGGGAAAGTCACAAATCTTGTGACCTCTAACCACACAGCTCCAGAATAGTAAGAGATTATAGAATTTATGCCTATCTCATGCTACTGGTGTATCATTGGTAGTAGGCCCTGTCAGTTGAAGGAGCAAGGAAAGGTTTGCTTTGATATGGTATGGCTCTGTGTCCCCACCCAAATCTCACCTTGAATTGTAATCCCCATAATCCCCACATGTCAAAGGCTGGACCAGGTGGAGGTGACTGGATCATGGGGGCAGTTTCCCTCATACTGTTCTTGCGATAGTGAGTTCTCATGAGATCTGATGATTTTATAAGCATCTGGCATTTCTCCTGCTTGCGCTCATTCCATCCTGCTGCCCTGTGAAGAAGGTGCCTGCTTCTCCTTTACCTTCCACCATGATTGTAAGTTTTCTGAGGCCTCCCCAGCAATGCAGAACCATGAATCAATTAAACCACTTGCCTTTATAAATTAAAAAAAAAAAATTATGCCTATCTTATCAGAATTCAGGCCCCTTTTATAATCCTCACCTTGGCCCTTCATTAGTTTTACAAATGTGATTTAGCTTTGGGAAAGACTATTATCATCTTTGCTTTGAGGTAAAACTATAAATTCCTCCCAAAGTGAGCTTGGCCTATGCCCAGAAATGATCAAGAACAGTTTGGAGATCAGAAGCAAGATGGAGTCAACTATGTCAGATTTCTCATACTGTCATAATTTTGCAAAGACAGTTTCAAAGGTGCATTGCTTCCTCCAGAAGTCAGGGACTTGGATCAAGTGAAGCTTTCTACCTGGGCAATGAGATCCCTCACATACATGATATCCTTAGTAGAATTCTATGGCTATTGTCTTTGGAGACTGTGTTTAGGATAGTTATGATCTTTTGCTATATTTTCTTAGGAAAAATATTTTTTTAAGTTAATCATAGAACACTTCAACCAAAAAACCTTTTAGGAAAATGAGAAATGTCTTTAATAATAAAGACACCAGTGAGCTACATAATGAACTCATAACACATATTCAATCACTTGTGAACTCTTTTGTAGGGCTGTTGAAATTGACTATGCTATATGAAATCAACATGCTGGAACATAATAATGAGGACAATGAGGCACTCAGTGAAATCACCAATATCAACAGACAACAGAATATTATCCTAAGATGTTGTTGTAGGTTACATTGTGCCCCACAAAAAGAAGTACTGAAGTCCTAATCCCCGGTTTCTGTGAGTGTGGCTTTATTTGGAAATAGAGTCTGTGAGATGTAATCAAGTTAAGACAAGGTCATTGTGAATTAGGTATCCAATAATTGATGTTCTTATGACAAGAGGAGAGAGAGATTTGAATACAGACACAGAGACACAAACAGAGGGAAGAAGGCTGGTGACCGAGTCCTCGGCCCCCATCTCCTATGCCTACACAGAGGAGGTAACAAAACTCACTTCTATTGCATGTGTGAGTCTTCTGATAAATCCATTCAAATGTTGCTTCCATATAACAACTACCTTTTTTAAGAGTAAAAATTCCACAAGAGATAAGCATTTAAGTAGTATTGATCCTTTTTACCATTCTTTTCTCATTTTCCCCCCATTACGCTTGAAAGAATTTGTATAAGATTGACAAAAAAATTAATCTAGCTATAGATTTCAGCCCCAGGCTTGTGGGATTATTAAGTGATGAGAACCTTTGTCGTAAGAAATATTTTCTCATTAAAAAAGGAAAGGGAGAATTTAAAAAGATCTCATCTCTATCTTTAGAGCTCTTTGTAATCATCAAGTATCACGATCATCAGCCCCTGGCAAACATCTGGTCTGCCTTCACTTAAGGATCCTTTGCAATTACCTTGAGGACAAGAAGATTGGCCCTGATGGAAAGTGAATTGCTTATAAGATCCAGTCAATGAAAGAAAAAGAGAAAACTGTACTTCAGTTCAGGAACTAGAATAAAGTTTCCAAAAAACATACTGATCTCACATTCAGTGAGGCGTCCTCCTTGGGCAGTGTTTGGTTCAGCTCTGTCCTCTCTCAGGTCACATGTTCCTTGGGCTAGCTTTGCCCACTC
The DNA here is from genome assembly GCF_037993035.2 of Macaca fascicularis. NCBI lineage: Eukaryota > Metazoa > Chordata > Mammalia > Primates > Cercopithecidae > Macaca > Macaca fascicularis. The sequence continues at coordinate 11,633,482 of NC_088378.1, forward strand.
CGTCCCTGCAAACTATTTCCCCTCTGGGAAGCCCCTGACTCCTGAAGTGTGCTCCTGCCTAGAAGAATGGTTCCCAAGACTCCACTCCCCCATCCCAAGGAAAACCAGCAATTATTTGCAGGCTACTTTTTTCTAAACCTGCTTCAGATATTGGGAGTGTGTTGGCTTTTGTAGTTTCTTGATAGCAGCTGGAGGTGCTGCGCAGAATGCAGAAGTAACTTCTTCCTCAAGCTGAGGCTCCAGCTACGGTAGAAAAGGCAGCTGCTAGTAGAATCTGCTCCCTCCAGCCTTTGTCTGAGGTTTCAAGACAGCTGTTTCAGTCCTCAGACATGTTCCTGATGTGTTTACACAGCTTTCCCTGGTTGTGCTCAAAGACGGCAACCCTGCCCCCATCGGATCCCCCTTGGGAGGCCAGGACACCCATGGCCATGATGAGGGTGAGGGTGAAGGCCCTGCACAGCAGCAGGGAGCATCAGCTTGCCATCAGCACCAGGCCCACCACGCTTCCCTCATATAGGCGCATGTTGGCTTTTGTGCTTTCTTGGTAGCAGCTGAAGACAGAGCACATAATGAAGAAGTAGCTTCTTCGCCAAGCTTTCTTTCCACATCCCTCTGGAGCCACAGACAACCTGGGGCCTTCTGAGCCCTCTCCTAGTACAGGGAAGTGTGGTGGGCCTCCTGCTGATGGCAAGCTAATGCTCTCTGATTCTGGGGAGAAGGGACTTTCTGGGTGAGGACTTGCTGAGAGGCTCATGGGAGTGAAACAGTGGATTCATGTCCACCTGCAATATCATAAGGTACAGTATCTAACAAACAATAATTACAACAGACCTAGCTGCAACATACTCCTGTACCAAGCAAAACAACCAGGATGGCAAACTGCCCCCAGAATAGCTTCGTATTTTATTTGTTGGTTTACTTGTATTTTATTTTTTGCCTGTATGTTATTTTCACTTGGCTGATGCAAATGTATATTTGTATGCTCTTTGAGTTTCTATAAAAGATATAGGTCCAAATGGGGGGGTTATTGCAAGGACACAAAAGGGACAAGAAGCCACATGGATGTCAGCTACTGATGAGTCACTCTGATCCTCAGGGCTTCCAGGACAGGGACTAAGAATGCTTCATGGAGAAGCAGAGCGGCAGCTCACGATTACTGAGGCACACACAAGTCACGCAGCCTGTGGTTTGCTGTGGCATCATCCATACCAGGGAGGAGGGCCTGGATGGGTTGCTTTGCCATGACCCATTGTGAGTGCCCCTTTAGGCAGCTTCATCCAAAGCCAAGACACCCTGCTTGGTTCCTAGTTGACCTTGACTTGGGCGCCTGTAAGGCGTGGCTCAGGGATGGGGCTGTTTCCACATGTGGCTTTGTGTGACAAGGATCATGGGAGCAAAAAGCACTATTGGGGTAGCTTTCCCCAGAAGGCACCCACATTTAGTGGGTACTTCTATTCTAGTACTTTCCATACTTCTAAAGAACTTAATTCTCATAGCAAACATAGAAGTTAAATATCACTATGGCAGTTTTAAATACGAAAGATGTAGTTTTCTTCCAGGTATTTGGTCACTTGTGGGGCACCTGGGATTTAAACCAGGATCTGGTCTTATTCCAAAGACCACACCATCAAGCACAATGCAGAGCTGCAGGAAAGCTTTGCAGACTGATGTGTCCTTGTCACCACCTCACAGTAATTCATGATTGTAAACCCCCCATGGAATTAACTCATGATTAATTCATTCCGTTCTGTGAAGCAGGAACAAATCTTCATGGTCACAGGCTGGAGTGGGCAAAATGTAACTTTGATTTTCAGAATTAGATTCATTTCTGGTTCTGAGCCCTATCCGGTTAAAAACTAAACACATCCAGACGTGACTCGTCTCTAGTCACGTCTGGGAATCTCAGTCAAATGCCGTGATTCTGTGCAGTTTGGGGTTTAAAGCCCAGTCTTGGCATCACTTCCCCTTGTCCCTGTCTTCCCCCTGGATCATGCCAGCATGAGCCCTGCAAATGGGGATGGGGGCGTCCCTGTCTCAGTCTCAATCTGCTTCTGTCCACAGGGTCCTGGTGTAGCTCACCCTGTCTGGTTCTTGTCACCAGGGTGGACTGTGACAGGTGTGAGGCTCTATCCCGTGCTGACTGGACAACCTGGCAGAGTGAATTGCACCTGGATTTGAGACCTCAGAGCCAGAGAGAGGCCCTTGTGCTCCTGAAATGCATCTCTGCTCAGGCCAGAGAGATCAGCACTCTTTCTCTCTCTCGCTTCATCTTTCCCCTCCTCTTTTCTTCCCCCAGCCTCCAACTTCCGTGCACCACATAGGATCATGGAAACTCCCAGAAGCTTCTTTCCACAGCCCTCTGGAGCCACAGACAAGCTGGGGCCTCCTGAGCCCTCTCAAGCTGTTCCACATGCTAGGGACGGAGAGCAGATTTGCTGACCCTTCAGGCTGCACCCTAGAAGCACAGCACTGGTCCTTGTCTCCCTCAAATCTGGATTCCATACATTTCAAGAGGGGTTCCAACAAGTGCCTCCACCCCCGCAGCTCTGCTCCTGCCCTAGTACTTGGACTGAGAATCCCCTTCCCTGGCTCATGTCTCACTCCCTTGTTCCATCCTCAGCTCTTGGGCCCCTTCCCAGCTCAAGGAACTTTGATCGAATCTGGATTCCAGGAGGGAAGGCAGGGAAACAGCTCTCGAGCCTCCTCTCCTTTCAAAGCTTTCTGTCTTGTACCTGGCTCAGTGGCTCCTGGAGTTCACAGTGAAGCATGCTCCATTTTTTATTTCTGGCCCAAAAGTAGGGGCTTGTCCTGAGCTGGCTGTACAGGCTATGGAAGGGAAGGGCAGGGACTGTGCTGGTGTCAAAGAATCCTACAGTAGGGGCAGGGCAAGGGGCGGGCAGGTAGACCGTGGCTAGCTTCCGCTCTTTATCCAGGTCGCTGCTGAAATCACCACTCATCAGAGACCCTGAGTACCCTGAATAACACAGATCCCTTCACAGCCAACCATCAATCTCTATCCCTAAACGCTGTGTTATTTTATTTTTCTTCATAGCATGTATCACCTGCTAACATATTTATTTGTGTACTTGTTAATTATCTATTCCTCATTACCACCCAACCAGTCCCCTTCACCCCTAACCACAGCCAACTACTAAAATAGCATCTCCTTGAGGGCTGGACTTCCTTATGTTCACTGCTGAATCTCTAGCACCTAGAGGAATACTAAGTATCATATCAACTCTCCATATACATTTATTGAATGAATTGATGAATTCACTAAAACCCCCAAACTCTCTCACTTAAACTGGTTTTATAATAAGACTAAGACCTAGTCTTAGTCTTACAAAATTTCTGTTAGAGACATGCTGCTGTTTGTACAATTCACTGCCCCAAGTACACCAGCACCCGAGCGCTACCTGTGAGCACTCAAAAGGGAAAGGAGGCGAGAGTCTCCTTCCTTCCTCACTGCATCAGACTCAGGGCCATCTTCACCTCCCTGCCACACTGCAGTAAAAGAGATCAATAGCCAAACTCAGTTGTGGTCTATGTGTTTCCATGGTCCAGCAGCATCCAAAGGACTTAACATGGAGTAAGTGACAGAAATAAACAGTTAAGGGAAAGCATAGAAAACTCTGGAGATGGGGTTAGGGGAAAGGAAGTTATTAGCAATCTAGCTGGGAGTCTGAAGAGTGCAAGGTCATCATTTACCATTTCTTAGCCAAATATTCTTTCCCATGCTCTTAATAGAAACAACATCTCCAAGCCAGTATTGTTGTCAATGGCTTACTCAAGGATTATCTATCCATTTCCATGGTAAATACAGTAAATGTGGAAAAATAAAGCATTCCAGTTTGAATAATGGAATTAATTTCTCTCTGTTGATAACATTTTGCATAGTTTTAAAGATAATGGAATAATGGTTTGACCATGCAAAAATGCACCACATAATCGTAGTTGCCAAAGATCCACTATTTCAGACACACAAACACTCAGAAGTAGCTAAGTGGAAATGGTGATATGTGAACATCAAGAAAAGTCCTATGCCAAGGAAGCTCTCTGCTGGAATTGGGTTGGTCTCCACAAATTTCTTGTTATTTCCTTTGACTCTTCCAGTTTTTAGCTTAGCACAGATTCCCAAAGTGGATCCTAATATTTGCTTGGCTACTAGCTTTCAACACCCAGTTACTCTGTAACTCTGGCTGGCCCTTTTGTCTTTGCTCTTGTAGTCAATTCTGGCTTTGACTTTCCACTGCTGCTTCTCCAATACGTGTTTTATGATGCCCAGTAATCTTGTGTGTGCAATAATGATATGGTTATCCATGCTCCACTTGACCTTGGCTTTTCAGAGTAATCTTCATAAGCAAGTTTAAATCCTCCCTATTGGCAGCTAATGCTTCTCTGGGGACATGTGGGAGTACCTGTACATTGTGAGTAGCAAACCAAATGTTCAGCATTCATTGAATTTCATTTTCAACTAAGTAAAATTGATATCAAAGATGATAAGGTGTATATGGAGACAGGCATGATTACTCCCATGCATACTTTTGACATTAACATTAAATTAAATGTGGTAATAATAAAGTATTAGTAATATTTTTACACCACCGTCTGGCAGACAGGCTGAATCTGGGGTGAAGGAAGTAATTCCAGTCTCTGGAGAACACAGTGGAGGTGCTTGTTCAGCAGGAGGGTGGAGAGAAGAGGAAGGAAGAAAGGTAGAGTGGAATCTCCAAGCAGAAGGACTGGAGCCCAAGTAATAACCACCAGGAAACACCAGCAGCTACAAGTGTGCTGACCAGGCCCTGAAATGGGCTTGCCACTGTGACTGTGAGGTACTGGACATTTTTTCAGAGGTTGAGGTGGAAGGGTCTTAAAAATTGTGAAGTATTTTAAAATAACTACTCTCTTTCTCTCCTACAATTAGATACCTCAAGTCAAATCTGATTCTCCACCTTCTGTTAAAATTCTGGAGGAGACATGGAGCTTTTGTCATTCTTAGCTTCTCTCCAGGGGAGGGAAGAGACATTTGTAAACTAAAAGGAAAGTTCTCTGCCATGGCAGCATGGGAGATCAGACACACTTCATTAAAACCTCCTCCCTTGATAACCACAAGTAGAGTCTCTTTCCTAAAGGATAAACAGAAACCAGCCCTTTATATCAACCAGCCAGCCGCCTGATGCTGCCCCTCCGTTTTTGCCTGATAAAAGACCACCCACCATGGAGTGATTCTGGCTAGTCTATGGCACAGTAAGGGTTTTTGTGTCCTCTGCATTACCTTTTGACATCGGAGGCCAAAACTCCGCCTTCAGATCATGCTAACAGAATTTTTTTGTACATGGGACCCATACAGAAGCATAAAGCTCAATTGCATATACATACATTTCTCCTTTCATAAATATTTATGATTTCTCCTATAGCTTATTGAATATGTATATTTGGCCACCTCATTTAGCATAAATTCCTGTTCCCTTTGCCCCTCTCTCAAAGTATCTGTTTTTGGCTTCCAACCAGAGGCTACAGTTCCCAGCCTGTCAGAATGGCTACCCTGCAGGCTGTAGCCCTTTATGAGAAATAAAGTTTTCCTTTCCAAATGTATGAGCCTTGTCATTCTTCAGTTGACACATTCATGACCCCCTTTCTGTCATGAAAAGAGGTTGTTACTCCATCTAAAGATGAGAAAACTCCTGGCATCAGCACATGCTCCAAAAACTCTGTGCTGGAAGATAAGTAAACAATGAGAACATAGATATACTAGAAATACTGGCCCATTAATGTATTAGAGCCTGAGCTCTCAAGCTCAGACCTAGAGACTGAGAGGATTACAAAAGTTTGTCACAAGTTTGGCTTGTTCTTTCAAGAGGAGAGACAAAAAGTGTTACCTAATTAGCTGGCTCCAGGACTTCTTAGGCACCTGCCCACTCATGCCAGGTTACCAACTACCACCAGGCATTATGCCAGACTTGGCTTAATTCATCTTTGGAATTGCCGCTGAATATAAATTGTAGTTAATTGTGAGCTAAACTAAATGAGTGCATGAAGTTGGGGTTATAATAAAAAGAAAACTAAATATGAACCTCATGGGCACTGGAATGAAGTCAAATTAAATATGAATTAAACACCAGAGCAGACCTGCTCCACTCACCCTTCTTGATCTTTTTTTTTTTTTTTTTTTTTTTTTTTTGTAGAGACAAGGTCTCACTATGTTGCCCAGGCTGGTATCAAACTCCTGTACTCAAGCAATCCTTTTGCCTTACCCTCCCAAAGTTCTGGGATTACAGGCATGAGCCATCACATCTGGCCACTCTTCTTGATCTTCTTATAATTGATCATGAATCAAGTTGAATCTTCAAGTAAGGATTTCGGATCCCAGGTGCCACTGAGTTAGAAGCACTGCTATCCTGCATGACAAGGCTGAGACTGAGGCAATGCTTCTCTCTAATGAGGTAAGTAACAAGAGACAACCTGAAATCAGAAGTCTTTCAATTCACACACTGTTGAAAGCAGCTGAAGAAAGAGAAAAGGCTTTATTACAGGTTGAATTGTGTCCTCTTACTCCCCCAAATTCATATATGTGAAGTCTTAACCCCCTAGTACCTCACAATGTAGCGTTAATTGAAAATAGAGTCATTGCGGATGTAATTACGTTGAGATGAGGTCACATTGGAGTAGCGTAGGTTCCTAATTTAATATGACTGGTTTTATAAAAAAAGACTGTCCTGTGAAAAGAATAAGGCACATACAGAAGGAAGACTATGTGAACACACAGAGAGAACACCATCTTTACAAGCCAAGCAAGGAATGCCAGAGATTGCCAAGAAACCACCAGAAGCTAGAGCAGAGACATGGAACAGATTCTCCCTCATGGCCACAAAAGGAACCAACCCTGCCAACAACGTCATCTCAGACTTCTTGCCTCCAGGCCTGTAGGACAATACATTTCTGTTAAGTCACCAGTTTATGGTTTTGTTTTTTTTTGTTTTTGTTTTTGTTTTTTTTTTTTTGAGACAGAGTCTCGCTCTGTCGCCCAGGCTGGAGTGCAGTGGTCAGATCACAGGTCACTGCAAGCTCCGCCTCCCGGGTTCACACCATTCTCCTGCCTCAGCCTCCCGAGTAGCTAGGACTACAGGCGCCCGCCAACTCGCCCGGCTGTTTTTTTGTATTTTTTAGTAGAGACGGGGTTTCACCGTGTTAGCCAGGATGGTCTCGATCTCCTGACCTCGTGATCCACCCGTCTCAGCCTCCCAAAGTGCTGGGATTACAGGCTTGAGCCACCACGCCCGGCCTGTTTTTGGTATTTTGTTATGGCAGCCACAGGAAATTAATACAGGACCAGTATGAAAAGGCAAAAAAAAGCAGCCACATCCTTGGTAGAGTCTAACACTGTAACCTAGTCAGATCCCCTTCCTAACATAAAGCATTCAGCCTGGGGGTTAGAGTTGAAGGTTGGTGCTGGAAAGGAGTACAGTGTAATTTGATATATATATTTGAGCTATTCCTTGAACTTGAGCTATTATTTGAAGTTCTTTCCCTGGTGATTCTTTGTACTCATGACTTTATGACTTTTCCCACCATTGGTGGTGTCAATGGCATTATCATTATCATCATTATTGTTATTATTACTACTATTATTTTGAGACACAATCTCACTCTGTCATCCAGGCTGGAGTGCAATGGCATGATCTTGGCTCACTGCAACTTCCACCTCCTGGGTTTAAGCGATTCTCCTGCCTCAGCCTCCTGAGAAGCTGGGGTTACAGGCTCCCGCCACCATGCCCAGTTAATTTTGTATTTTTGGTAGAGATGGGGTTTCACCATGTTGATCAGGCTGGTCTTGAACTCCTGACGTCAGGTGATCCACCCACCTCAGCATCCGAAAGTGCTGGGATTACAGGCGTGAGCCACCACGCCCAGCCGTCACTGGCATTCTTTATACAGAGCCGTCTGTATAAAGGAGAAGGGGTGATTAGCCAAGAGTAGAGTCAAATTCTTGGCTCTGAGTTTCTATGGCAGAGACAGCAGTATTGAAAGCCATGGCTTTTAAATGGCAAGAGCTGAGGGTTTGGGGGAAATTTTTATTTTGGGGTTCATAAGCTTGATCCTGATTACAAGGAGGCAAAAGATCTAGAGAAATGGGGGCATAAAATATATGGGAATGAAGTGGGGAAGAATGGATGGTGCTGCACAGTCTTCCCACACAATAGGAGGTGGAAATATTTGCCAGTGATTGGAATAATAGTGCCAGATGTGGGTTGGTCTGAACTTAGATGCTGGTGAATTCTCAGGGAGGGGACTCTACCCTGCCTTGCTTTGGTAAACCCCTAATGATGGGAGAATGAAGTTGGAGGTAGAGGGACTAGCGTTGGGGTCTCTCACTTTGTCTCTGAATGCAGGCCTTCTGAGGAGTCCGCTACACCGCATGGGGAAGCTTCAGCAGAATACAAGTGGCTGATTGAAGTACTGAGGCAGAAGGAACTGGAGAGTCTCCCACCCCCAAATTCCCCATGTAACCCACCATGGAAAGGATACAGAAATTCCCTGTTGCCCTGAAAGTGGTGCAGAGATCCCTGGTTGGTTATATCTCATACTAAAAGTACACATCTTTCTATGATTCAATGTGATCAGAGGAGAAAGAGCTTGAGCAAAGGATGAGTATACCAAAAATTAACTCAAGATGGATTAAAGACTTAAATGGAAAACCCAAAACCATAAAAACCCTAGAAGAAAACCTAGACAATACCATTCAGAATGTAGGCATGGGCAAATACTTCATGACAAAAATGCCAAAACCAATTGCAACAAAAGCCAAAAGAGACAAATGGGATCTGATTAAACTGAAGAGCTTCTGCACAGCAAAAGAAACTATCATCGGAGTGATCAGGCAACCTGCAGAATGGGAGAAAATTCTGGCAATCTACACATCTGACAAAGGTCTAATATCCAGGATTACAAGGAACTTAAACATATTTACAAGAGAAAAACAACCCCGTCAAAAAGTGGGGAAAGGATATGAACAGACACTTCTTAAAAGAAGACATTTATGAGGCCAAAAAACATGAAAAAAAAAAAGTTCAACATCACTGATCATCAGAGAAATGCAAATCAAAACCACATACCATCTCATGCCAGTCAGAATGGTGATTATTAAAAAGTCAGGAAACAACAGATGCTGGAGAGGCTGTGGAGAAATAGGAATGCTTTTACACTGTTGGTGGGAATGTAAATTAGTTCAACCATTGTGGAAGACAGTATGATGATTCCTCAAGGATCTAGAACCAGAAATACCATTTGACCTGGCAATCCCATTACTGGATATATACCCAAAGGAATAAAAATCTTTATACTATAAAGACATATGCACATATATGTTTATTGCAGCACTATTTACAATAGCAAAGACATGGAACCAACCCAAATGCCCACCAATGATAGACCACCATGGCACACATATACCTATGTAACGAACCTGCACATTCTGCACATGCATTCCATTTTTTTAGAAGAAATTAAAGAAAAAGGATGGTTATACAAAATACAGGCTTAGAAGGAATTTTTTTTTTTTATTTCAAGGACCCTCCACTATTCATTTGGTTCATGTGGATCCATTGCTCATCAAAGGGGCCATGATCCATAATACCTCACCGTCTGGGAAAGCAGAAATACGTTTTGTTTTGTTTTGTTTTGTTTTCTTCTTAAGACCCAATTGGCAAAGCACAGGCCGCAGTTGGCTGCACATGATCATTCATGGAGTCTTTCATCGTGCTTGCTGGAGAACAAGAACAGGAGTGGGAGCAGGAGCCACAGAAAAGGGCTGTTCATGCATGTGTCCCTATGGCTTACAGCATAGTTCCTGATGTGGCCTGGTTCTTTGTAAGCTTCAGAACAGCACGAACTCAGATAGGATGGATCACACTCACCAATCTGCCACCTCCCTAATCGACACAGGCTGGGGGAGCTAAGTGTGTGTGCATGAGGAATAACATGATATGGTGCCCATTCCAGAGATGGGGAAAAGGCTGTCTTTTAGACTTTCATCTCTGGGTCTCCATTTTGTTTCTTGGTTAATGGGTACAAAAATAGAGTTAGATAGAATAAATAAGTCTTCCTCTTTCCCCGCACCTTCATAGACCTCCTTCACACATTTGAGGTTGGCTGGACATACTCACTATAGAATGGATCCAAACATTCCCAGGTGACTTCAGCAACCCGCTTACCCTATCCTCCAATGGGTAGACTTTTGTCATTGTTACCTTTCCTTGTTGTATCCTCATTAAAGCATCTGCATACCACTCCTCTCACCTACTCATCAGTTTATTCAGATGACAGTAGATCTACCCATCTAAGTGTTCCACCAACCAGGGATCTCAGCACCACTGCAAGTGGGCAGGTTCTTGGGTCCCCGGGCAGCCAGCATGGCTTGAGTGATGGCATCAGCAATGGTGGGAAAACACTCTGGGTCTCAAATGGTGTGTACTGGTGTTGGCTGTGACTGTTATAGGCTGAACTGGCCAGTCTCTGAGCCCATAGGTAGCACATACATGTAGGTGCCAGCTGTGGTGGTAGTAAGGGGGTGGGTAGGCCCAACATCAGGCACCTGGGAGGGATCCTCAGATGCCAACAGTAGTGAAGACCCCTGTACTGTGTGATTTGGCACGGAAGGGGCAAAGCCAGGAGGGGTGGCCTTTTACTCAGGCCTCTTGGTAGTGTGTGTAGGCACCTGCTGTGGTAGGCAGGGGTGGGGCAATTTCCAGGCTTCCCAACAGAATGCTTGGGTGGGAGACGGAAGCAGCTGTGTTGTGGCCCTGCCACTGGAAAGGGTGGTGCTGCCTTCAGTGGTGGCAGCCTATGCCTGGGTACGGGGAACACTTGTGCCTCAGTCTTGGTGGTGACAGCCTCAACCCTGGTGGAAGCCCACGTTTTACTTACATCTCAACCCAGGCACCACTCGGCCCCAGGACAGCGCATAGTCTACCGTGAGCTGGGCCCTCAAAATGGCACCTTGCTATAACTGCTTAGAACTTGTGGGGAGTGTGGGACCCAGAGAAAACTTCCTTGCTGAACCAGTGCAGTCACATGGTATCAGGTAGCTCTCTATGTTAATTTCAGGTTTTGCAGGGATCTAGGGCTCTCCTACGGTTAGGACTGCAGAGGTCCATGATGGGAATATGGACTGCGGGGGGTTTCTCATTTGCCCTTTTCTCACACCAAGAAGTCACTCCTAACTCCTAGCTAATCCTGACTGAGCAGGCTGCCAGCCTTCCCTCTCCTTCCTTGCTTTAGGTGTTCCCTGCCACTTTTCTATTGAGTTCGAGTATTTTGTCTTCTATGATCTATTTTAAGTGTGATTATCTACTTACTATTTTAGTTCTCATTGGAGGAAGCAAATATTAGACACTTCTAATAAGCCATCTTGAAACCTTTTCAGAATGGTTTTTTAGCTAAAAGCTATAAAGGACCCTCACTCTCTTTCTTTAAGTCTAACTCTTCTCCAACTATGAATTATTGGACAGAAAGGATATTTGGTAAATGCACACATACACATTTACAATCTCTTTTTTGCAGCAAAGTGTATAGTAATTTTCACGTTCTACATTTTATAGATGATAAATTAAGGTTCATAAAGATAATGTGACCTACTGCAAGAAAGATTACATACATCACTTGTGGAGGTATGATTCGGCCTGAAGTCAGTCTGACTCCACTACATTTTGTTGTCTCTATACAACTTTCTAATTCCAAATTAAAAATTAAGGCGTTCTTGGAAGAAATTCTGCCTCTAGTATTTAGAGAAAGAAAACTCAAACAGAAACACTGAATGCTTATTAATTCAATTCAATTAAATAGATATGTGCCATGGATTTGCTGAATACCGTGAAAATTACGCTGATGAATACAATAGTTTCTGTCCTGTAGAATGTTACATTTTGGGGAAGATGGAGAAGGGAGATGGATGTGTGAGGTTCATACAGAAATAACTCAAAGTTCAGATCATAATTGTCAAAAAAGGAATACCAGCAGAAGGCTTTGAGGGCTAGTTTGGCCATGTGTTAGTAACTGTTGAAGCTGAGAAGTTTGGGACGTGGCAGAAGGTGTTCATGATGTCATTCTCTCTTCTTTTGTATATGTATAATAATTTCCATAATGAAAAGTTTAAAAAACACTACAGGGGTGTAGGTAAGAAAGAGTTTTCATTTGCGTGGAAGATTGGGAGATTGGTTTCAAGGGAGAAATGATAATTATGGGAAATATTTACAAGATAGGAAGAATCTCAATAGGTGTAGATGGATACAAAAAGTTGATTTCTACCATTTCCCCCAAGAATTTCCTGCCTCCTAATTTCATAAACTGAACTATGTCTTTATTGCTGGAGTCTTTGGTGGTCCTGGAGTACTTAGCTCTATCTTGCATGGTGCATTTAGCCCCACTGATACCAGTAGCTACAAATCCATCAACAGAATCCAAGTGGTGACAAGTCAATTTTCATGGTTCTGCCAGAAGCTCCCCCAGGTTTTGCAGTAGCTGCCTCTCCCTGGTGCTACTGAATGGAAGTAGAACAAGCATTGTATTTCAATTCAGCACATCTGGCTATATATTAGGAAAAATTCCAACTCAACTCACATTTTCAGTAGGTTATTTATCCTGAGCAAAATTGCAGTTGAAACCATGTGTTCTGGCTTAACAGAGGAGGAAACCCTCCTCATCCTGCTTGGGCCCTGACCCCCCATGCCATGGAAGCATTACCTACCCCTCTGGGCTCTGAGGCATTGTGTCAGCCTGTATTCCCTGCATGGATGTCCCCCTTTAATCCGACACCCAATGCTGGGCCATACTCTACATGAACATCCTCCTCACCCTCTTCAGGCTCTGACCTCCGCCCCAGGACACCATCATGCTGGGCCATCCCAGGCCCATCCCTTACCCTGTGAAGACACATTTCCTGCTCTGCTATGGCTCCTAATCCTTGCTGGACCAATTCCATTTTACTCTCCTTCTCTTGCCTAGGCTCCAATACCCATGCTGAACTTCCTCTCATAGAAACACACTATTCACTCCATTCAGGGTATGACATCCCACACTGTGCCACCACCACCTGGGAATGCTTTACTTACCCCACCCTGAGTCACTTGCTTGTAAGGTGTCCTCTTCACTCTGTTTGGACCCTGACTACCTATACCAGGCTACACTCCCACCGTGACATTCTCCTTATCCTGATGAACTGTAACACCCCACAGAAGGCCACAGCTTAGGAGTGTGATCTCTCTATCCTGCAAAGATTCTGACATTCTACTTGGACCATAGTGGCTCCTCCACCCTCATCATGTATGCCTACCTTGCTAAGCTCACCAAGATGATTCTACAACTTATTTTTTAGTAAATCAGTGAGGGGAAAAGAAGGAGGAAAGAAAAAGTCTTGAGAAATTTCTTGGGTTTTTTTGGAGGGTCATAGTTATTGGAGTGTAATTCATATACAGTAAAACATCATTCTTTTTAGGTATACAGATCTATGAATGTTTACAAATGCCGTAACAAGTAAACAAGTAAATATATCACCTCAAAAAGTTTCCTCATGCCCCTTTGTAGTCAATATTTATTAGTAATGTTTTCTTTTTCAAAACTTTTATATGGTTTCCCTAGGGTCTGCAATATACATCTTTAATTTATTATAGTCTACTTTCAAATAGTATAATATAACTTCACATTTATTGTAAGAACCCTACAACAATTTATTTCTAATCCCTCTCTTCTATCAAAACATGAAAGTACACTTGTTGTGATATAGTTTACTTTTACATATGGTACAAACCCAGCAATACATTGTTGGTATTTTTGCTTGAGGAAACCAACTATCTTTTACAATGATTAAACATAATAAATAATAGATTTTATGCCAAATATCTGACTATAATCAAATTCCTTTTTCCTGAAGAACTTTAACATTTATTGTAATGCAGATCTGCTGGAAATGAGTCCAGTTTTTCTTTGCTTGAAAAACCTTTATTTTCTCTTATTTTTTGAAAGATATGTTTACTGGGTAAAGAATTCTGATTTGATATTTTCCTTTTTATTTTATTTTTTTTTTTGCGACAGAGTCTTACTCTGTCACCCTAGCTGGAGTGCAGTGATGCAATCTCAGCTCACTGCAACCTCCACCTCCCAAGTTCAAGCAATTCTCATGCCTCAGCCTCCCAAGTAGCTGGAATTACAGATGCATGCCACCATGCCCAGCTAATTTTTTTGTATTTTTTAGTAGAGACGGGGTTTCATCGTGTTGGCCAGGCTGGTCTCGATCTCCTGACCTCAAGTGATCCACCTCCCTTGGCCTCCCAAAGTGCTGGGATTACAGTCATGAACCATCACACCTGGCCTGGTCTGATATTTTCTTTCAGTTCTTTAAAGATGTCAGCCCATTGTCTTCTGCATAGTTTCTGAAGACAAATCTACCGTAATGCTTATTTTTGTTATTTCTTTTATGTATTTTTCGTCTGGCTACTCTCAAGTCTGTTCTTTTATCTCTTGTTTTCTGAAGTTTGAATATAAATGTCTAGGTGTATTGATCTTATTTTATTTTTTACTTTTTATTTCTTGTTATTTATCCTGAGGCTCCCCCAAGCTTCTTGGATCTGTGACTCAATATCGTTCATTCATTATTTTTGAAAGATTCTCAGCCATCGTCCCTTGAAATGTTACTTCTACTCTTTTATCTGTAGCTTCCCTATCTGGAAATCCAATTACCTACATTGTCTCACAGCTCTTGGACCTTCTATTCTCTCTGCTTGTTTGTATCTCTTTTCCTTTTTCTGTCTTGCCTCTTTGTGTTTTAATTTGGGTAATGTCAAAACTGCCATTTTTCTATTTATGATACTCAAAAATTTACATTTAAGTTTACTGAGTCTTTCCTGGACTGAATCTAGCCAATGAGTCCACTGAAGGAGTCCTTCATCTCTGATATTGTTTTATTACTATTTCTAGCTTGTCAGTTTAACTCTTATAGTTTCCATCTCTCTAGTGAAATAGCCCATCTGTTCATAAAAGTTGTCCACTTTTTCCACTAGACCCTTTAAGATAATAATTATAATTATTATAGAGTTTATTTCCAGTAAGTTCAACACAGGGCCATTTGGGTCTGATTCCATTGGTTGCTTTATCTCTTGACAATAAGTTTGTCCTCCCCACCCATTGCCTTTTTGTCTTATAACTTTTTTATTAAATGCTGGACATTGTATGCAAAACAATCGAGACTAAAGTAAGAATTTATGTCTGGAAATGAGTATGCCTCTTCTTCTGTAAGGCTATTTACATGTGATTCAATCTAGTCAGAGATTTAGTTTTATTGTTGTTATCTTCAGTGCACTACCAGGTTCAAATTCTTCTAATAATGTCTTGTGCTGAGGGTGCAGTTCTGAGGTTGTGTATGATTTTTTTTTTTTTTTTGGTGTTCATGCTCCATTATCAGCTTTAAAAATTATCCTCATGTGCTTGCATCACAGGGTGTCTCTCTATGCTCCACTTCCACGCCCAGAGGTTGAATATTCTTGCTTGCTATTTTGTGCTTCATGGGCTAATAGGCGCAGGCAGTGTCCTCTGTTGCCTTGGTTCACCCTCAGTCTTCAGAAGGCTCTATGCTCCTATACCTTAAGGTGAGACTTTCTCAGAGTTCCCAACCCTCTCCCACTTGGCAGCCAAATGTTGCCTTGTATCTGTGACAGATATTGTTCAGAAGTCTGCTGACCCTCAACCAGGAGTAAGAGATCTCTAATTATATTAGTATAGGATCCTGGATGCAGAACTATTTCCTGTCTTTTACCAGGGATAATGTGGTTTCATTGTTGTTGTTTTCATTTGTTTGTTTTTTTGAGATGGAGTCTTGCTTTGTCACTCAGGCTGGAGTGCCGTGGTGCAATCTCGGCTCACTGCAAGCTCTGCCTCCCAGGTTCACGCCATTCTCCTGCCTCAGCCTCCCAGTAGCTGGGACTACAGGTGTCCACCACCACGCCCGGCTAATTTTTTGTATTTTTAGTAGAGACAGGGTTTCACCATGTTAGCCAGATGGTCTTGATCTCCTGACCTCATGATCCTCCTGCCTCAGCCTCCCAAAGTGCTGAGATTACAGGCGTGAGCCACCGTGCCTGGCCCATCATCATCGTTGTTGTTGTTGTTGTTGTTGTTTTATCTTTCTTGCAGCAACAGTGGATCTCACTTGTACCTTGGGATGCAAGATTTGCTCCCTTTCCCCTAGAAGCTCAAGACATTTACTCTTTCAGAGAAGATCCTCAGGCAAGGGGCAAGGCTTCAGTCCTTGGGGCAGAGGCAGCTGCCCTACTTCCCAACATTTGCACCACTAAGGGGGTTCTCTCTGTCTCCTACCTTGCCCCTCAGCTTTTTCATGAGCACCCCATGGACGTATGTGAAAGTGCAAGCTCCCTTTCTGTCTGTGACTTCCATGGATTCCATATTTTTGTGTTACTCCACTGTTGTCCTTTAGAAATTTTTTTTTAAATTTTAGGTTATTTCTACTTACCCACTTACGTGTCAACTTCCTCTTTCTCCCATGCATTTTCATAGGTAAGCCAGTCAGTGAATCCTGGTTTTCTTGGGCAAGCCTATCCTTTCTTGAGTTTTGGACTGTTGGTTGTCCTTTCTCCAATGGGAGAGGTCAGTTCTCCAGTGGGCTCAAGAAATGCATGATTTTTTTTCCTGCCTTTTCCCATCATTCCAGTGGGCAGATACTCTTCTAGCTTTCTACTCCCTAGGTGGAAGTAGAAACCCAAGGGAGGGTTTTCAACCTTGAAATGGTCTCATCAGAACTGTGTTTTTGAAGTCATAGTGTAAAGTAACAAATAATTATATAATTACGAGGAAGAAACTTTTAAATCTGTGACAAGGATAATTACAATGCAACAGGAAAAACAAGGCTGTTTACTATAGAATGAATTTTCTGATATGGATCAATTCAATAAAATTATACACACACATGTGTATATAAACAACAATTGGTTGATGGACTTTGAAAAACAAGACATTCTTCTCAACTTTTAAAAATTAAAGTACAATACACATTTGCAAATGTGCCTAAGTGTAGACTTGCTGAACAAGATATATCTAACTTCTAAACATATCCTTGTATTATTAGAAACTGACTGTTATTTTCCATGTGAAGTACTCAGCTCCCACAGCAATAAGTAAGAAATGAGAATGGAAATAATTATGTTCTGAATTGAGCTGAATCTGTAGTTTTTCATGACATCTTCTATTTCTCAACATAGTCTCTCAAGTCCCAAAGCCTTCTTGGATAAAGCTGAAACTCTGAGTACCTTTTGCCAAAAATTGAGTGAGAACAGGAGCTGCTATATGGGGAAGCAAGGGTTTGAATGAACTTCTCATACCCTTGCAAATGAAGAAAATAAAATTACTCCTTTGGTTGGAACTGGGAACATCAACTCGTGTCTTCTGTCACCTGGATGGTGAGTGGGTCATGGGGAATTAGGATTCTTACTCTAAATCGAATGATTTAAAAAAAAAAAAAAAAAAAACTTCTTATGATTTACCCATCTCCTTCCTCTCTGAACCAAGTTCACCAAGGGAAGCCTCTACTTCAGAAAAGGGACATAGATTCTTCTAATGATATCGACCCTGAGGAGAGGGCTAGTTTTGGAAGCTGAGCTGCTATATCTTACTTTGACCCTTTGAACATATGGCTAACCCTGGCTAAAGTCAGAGACCTCAATCCATATTCCTCATAGAGCAACTGATCTTCTAAAGTACTTCCTGGGAATCAATGTCCCCTGGAAACACATGACTTGTTGCTTGTAAGGTTTGGTTTTTTAGATCCCTGAACCTACCCTCCCCTGTGATATAATTTTAATAATATCACCAAGAAAACATTAGCAGGTTTGATAGAGCTGTGTTTTGACCCTTATCTCCAAAAAAGCCAAAAGAATTCCCTTGGAATTCATATAGTTCTTCCAAGGATTTGTCTATTAATTTTTATTTATTCATTCACTTTTTGTGGATCTACCCAGTATTTCAGTTTCTCCTCTAACACCCTGAAGAAGTCGTCCTTGATTTTCATCCTCCATCATTGTATTTATTTCCAAATTAGGTAAACCAAAATGAAGAATTTGAGGTCAGCTTCTTTTTGGAGTCTAGAATCTGGTTGTACCCATAGACAGAAAGGCCAGGAGAAAGGAAGGATTGAAACAACATCCTGATTCTTCAACTGGAAGCATCAAGTCAAACCAGGTCCTGCCTCCATGATGAAATGGGTCTGGGAGGCACTGGACTCCTACTGTTGTCTCAGACTGAGTCAAGGATGAGGATTCCTATATGCAGAGGTGGTGAATGACTTGTGATGTACCTGGCTTTCTCCAAGCCCAGAACCCAAACTCTCCAAGGATGAGGAAGCCCAGGTATCAGAGCAAGTCCCAGTTAGCTTTTAGGGTGTGGTTCTGTCTTCATGCAGACACTGAAGTTCTGATAAAAAGCTCTCACTTCTGTTAGGACACCTGGAATTGCCTCATCTAACATTAGCACTTTACAAGAGTCTTCCCCACAGGGGTGACGAAATAGCCCTGGTCTACACCTTGGCTAAAACACTCTAGAATAGTTGGGTACAGTGGTTCACGCCTGTAATCTCAGGACTTTGGCAGGCTGAGGGGGGTGGTTCATCTGAGGTCAGGAGTTCAAGACCAGCCTGGCCACCATGGTGAAACCCCGTCTCTACTAGAAATACAAAAAATTAACTGGGTGTGGTGGCAGGCACCTTTAATCCCAGCGACTCAGGAGGCTGAGGCAAGATAATTGCTTGAACCCAGGAGGCGGAGGTTGCAGTGAGCCGAGACAGCACCACTGCACTCCAGCCTGGGCAACAGAGCGAGACTCTGTCTCAAAACAAAAACAGCAACAACAACAACAAACGCTCTAGAATAAAGCTAATCCCAGCTAGGGAACATCTCTCTCTCTTAAGGCAGATCTTCTTCTAGGCACGTTTATTTTAGAAGATTTTCTGTCCTCCCTGCTGCTGCCACTACTGGTCTGCCAGGGTACCTCTCCATCTCTTGTTTGTCAGCACCCCCCAGACACAAGGTCCTTTGTGGGCCACTCACCCACAGTTAACTCTAGGAGACCTGATGAGCTCTTCCAGGTACATTAAAACTAAGAGCTTCTAAGGAGGTCTGAGTCTCCCCTGACTGGCAAAGAACAATTGAGTCAGCTAAAATTCAGAACTAAAAATGCATTCGAAGAAAAACTTCAGCTGAATTAAGCTGAACAGGGTTTAATTGAGCAAAGAACGATTTGTGAATCAGGCAGCCTCTCAAGTCAGAGTAAGCTCAGAGACTCCAGCACAGCCACGTGGTGGAAGAAGATTTATGAACAGAAAAAGGGAAATGAGTTACAGAAAACAGAAACAGCCAGATTGGTTACAACTCACTGTTTGCCTTATTTGAACACAGTCTGAACAGTTGGCCATCTCTGATTGGTCAGAACTTGGTGATTGGCATAAGAGTAGGCTGCAGTCTATGTTCAACCCCATTTAGAGTATAGTTCACTATGCACAGAGAAACCTTTAGGCCAAACTTAAAATATGTCTAAGTTCAATATTAAACATATATTTAATCAAATTAATATATGTAATAATTATAATAATTATATTAATTTAATATTAAGCATATTAAACAAATATGTTGAATGCAAAATATATTTATGTTTGGAGGCATCTTTAGGCTAAACCTGATTTAACAATTCCCCTCTTTTGGCTATTCTCTCAATTTAGAGAGATTGATCAAAACTTTAGTCATTGATGTTACTATCACCATTGTCAATGTACTTATTTGGTCTTGAAACACACTGGGAAAGAGCAAAACAGTGGGTTTTGTAAGGTGGAACAAGGACTTCAGGGTTAGAGTAAAGGGTAACCTCTTTATGCTGGAATGTCCTGTTTGCAGAAGAAAAACAAAACCTAGTCCGTTTTAGGATCTATGTATGTTCTTAAAGTCTTAATTTGATTATGTCACATGTAGCATAAGTGACTCTATTTTGGTTTGGTCTGGTCTTTTGGAGCGTAGTGCAAGAGCTCATTCCAAAACAATGGCCTTCTATAATTTGTTTAAAAATCACCCCCTTTTGGTCATGTTCTCAGTTAGGTGAGAGTGTAACCAAAACTTAGGGCCTTAGCACCACTCTCAGTTACCATGAATTTGGGTTTCCAGTTTCAGCACGTCATTCACAGGCTATGGTGCTATCATGGTAACACATTTCTTTCAGCTCTTATCATTCTAGTTGAAGAGAGATCATTTGACATTCTGGAGATTGTTTCATGCAAACATTTAAAACTTCAGCGAGAATACAGTGCCCTAGCAAGACTACTATTATGACTATCAGGAGGATAATACCATAAACCAAACTAACCAAAGTCATACAGATCAAAGAATCAACTAGACTAAGAGCCCACTCGCATAACTAAGTGGTCTCTTTGTTAATCCCCTACTACTGAATCTATCATACCTGATGTGAGGTATTTCTCTCTGGGCAACAAGAAGTGTCAGCAGCTGCATAGATACTTCTCTATCTAGCTAGTGAAAAATCTAGAGCAATTACATTATTTAGTGTAACTTTCACAAGAGAATTTAAAATCTGTTGAGTAACCATAGCCTTTACAGTAGCATCTGCTATAGAGCCTATTGTGACGGATAAATTTCTAATCTTGCCTCATTTACTCCTAACCATGGGAAAAAGGACCTAAACAATGATGCCCTTCTATAAGAGTGAAAACCTTCTGGGACTGCATAACCCATGATGCAGGTTAAGAGGAGTTGATCAATGTTCTGTTTCTGACTATGAGGCAATGTATGTACCATGAAAATTTCTCACCTACATTGGGCCTTTATCTTTCATCTATTAAGGCATAAGGTTATCTGTGTATAAGGATGACTGCAAAATCCTTGACAAAATAAAAGCATACCCCATGAGTGCACACAACAAGCCCCCTCTTCACTTCTATTGTTCATAAGAGCATAAGCAAGGAAAAAAATTGAAAGGTAGAAGTCTTGTGATAGTATCGAAGTCTCGACCTGTGATCTTGGGAAAAAGCCATCCACATCAAGGATGCCATCTTCTTCTGGGGAGAAACTAGCTTGATTAGCTTTACCTTAAGGTTCCCCATGGGCGTACAGTTCTAGGAGTGTGGAAGGACCCTTCTGAGTTGTGAGATTATGAACTCAAAGTTCAAGGTCCTAAAGTTTTGCTGCAGTGTTGATGTCAAGGGCAGTCTCTCTCTCATGTTCTCAGAAGATCCAGTCTTTGGGTTCTAGATTGTGAAGGAGTTGATTGTCCTTAGTTAGTAAATTTATTTTCTTTACCTGGTGAAAATACACTGTGGCATAATGAGCTACTGTTATAACATCGGCCCTCTTGTATGGGAAAGCTTTTATGCAACCAGAAAACATGTACTGAAAATGACAACTGAATGAAATTCCTCTCTAAATGTTTAAATTGCCCATCAGGTAGTGGAATGTACCTGAAGTTTTGATTGTCTTCCCAGGAATATGGATTTGACAAAGCAAACATCAGTCATAAACTTAGCAATTTATAAATCACTATATATATATATATGCACACATATATATACATATATATACACACACACATATATATACACATATATACTTAATTTGAATCATTATATTTTTTCCATGATAAGACATGGAATGCAGAACTTTTAACTACAAAAACTTTAAGGAATCAGGAAGTGTAAGGCAGTTGTCTTGGTTCTCCATGAGTCCAGGCTTAACATTGGATTTATTTCTTCTTCAATACCAGTTGTTTCTCCAATTTAGGTGCATACTACCGATAACTGACGGGTTGTCAGAAGTAATCTGACTTACATCTTGAAGTTAATTCAAATTGTATATCTATACAATTTTAGTGCTGGCTGATTTAGCATGAAAATCTGGCAAAGTATTTTCTTGACATTCAATTAATTTTTATTCTGCTTGGGTTAGCACTTTTATAAACCAGTCAGTTTCTTCATTAAAGTTCCAGAAATTCTTACCCAGTCCAAATGATATGATTCTAAAGTTATCAGAAACCTATATTCAAGAATGTTTCTCTGGGTTCTTTTCATGCTTTCATGAATCTCCTTAAAGATACCATATTTTAGGACTTTCCATGCTTGTGAAGTTTTCAGAAACTACATCGGAATTAAGCAATTAATGGTAGAAATGACTTTAAATAATCATAAAGACACAACTAACAAGGAAGTGTAATTCTTTATTTGACCTACAATAACTTAGCATACATATTAGAATTCCAGAAATTCTGTACATTTTGGAACATATATTAAAAACATTCATTGAAATATAACCTGAAGAAGGTTAAACATTATTTCTTATTTGACAATGCTTCCCATGTAACTTAACATGTCAAATAATCCTGTTTACCTGTCTTTTGTATGCTTCGGGACCCACCTGTAGCATTCCAGATTTAAAGGTCAAAAAAGACTTAATTTTGAAGCTGAAATTTTATTTCGGGAAATTTGTCAAATATGTCAAAAGTTTAAAACACTTGACCAAAATAGAATCACAAGTCACCGCAAAATAATAGTCAAAAATAATAGTCATTTAACCAAAGTGATAATTAAAAGATTTTTAAAAACAAAAACCTGTACTCTTTGATAAAGAAGATTCAGTTTTCCAAACAATCAAAAGACCTAAGACGGTATGAAACAGAATCTGTCTCTTCTTCCTTCCTCTCTGCTTCTTCCTTTGTGCAATTTACTCAAATGGTAAACAGTATTTTGCTGTGTCTTATTAATACTACATAAAATTTTGTTCAAAAGAGAAAACCAAATTTTACTTTTGTATTAGTGTATTATCCATACTAAAACTAATTTTAATGAAATCTCATAAATAAATTTATCCAGTCTATCATTGTTTAACCACACAAGATTTCCATAAACCTTTCATTTGACCTTTTTCCATGACTTTCTGTATTTTATCTATTTTATCGTTCTGTGTTTTATCTATTGTTTTACTCTTCAATTTGAAACCTTTAAGTAACTTCAAACTAGACACAAATTTTAACACATACTTTTGTGCCTTTATAACTTTCCTCATCAAATGCATATCTTGCTTCTGTTTATACACTCTATATACTGAATTATTTCTCTCATATTTAGTAGTTTTAAACTCTTAGTAACTCTAATTTCTCATGAAAACCCAAGAAAGTAATTTTGAACTGTCTTATATTTGCATTTGTAGATAAAAACCATTTTATAATTTCTTTATAAAGACAGTTCTTCAAATTATTATTTATTAACAGATCTAAATATATTTAGCTTTTCTATACCATATAAAACAACATGTCAAGGTATATAGACTTAAACACAATTAGTAATTAATGTTTTACTATCTTAAATTACAGTAACTCTAACATTTTATAATTATCTATTACTTAATTTAACATAACAGAGCTCTAAGATTTTAAATTACTGAAAAGAATTTTAAAACTATCACACAGGTAACCTCCTTAATATCTTTCCCAAGTCATTCCAGGTCCCAAGTAGCCATGTGGCACCTAGGAGGACTTTGAAGGTCAAGGCCTGTGTAAGTCCATCAGGACAGAAGCCAAAGCTGTCAAAACTATACCTGGCATATCCAACCCCTCCCAAAATAGCCAGGAGGCTAAACAGGGAAAGTAGAGGAAGAAGGGACCATAGTGGGCTTGATTCTGGCTTGTAGCTGCTGGTCCAGGCACTAAGAACATGTCTCCAGATGTCATCATAGTCACCTATCCAGAACCCTGAATCCAGAGACCCTAAACCAAAGAAATAAGTTCACAGTCAAATCAAGCAACTATCTAATTATATTTAACTGAAATTTAAAAGCCATTTCTATCTTACTAACAATTTTTAAACTAGCTTTACTTACTAAATATTATGTACACATAATACATATAGACATACAAACACACAAAAGCAGATCTTATAGTTCTCATAAAGAATTTTCATTTTGCAGCTTTTAGATAGTTTTTCTTTTCCCCATTTGGTCTATCAGTCTTCCAATTACCTAGTTCATTGCTCTAAGCAATTGTTAACTAGGCATCAAATTTGCATTTATAAAGGGACAACTCTTAGGTGGAACAAAAAAATCATGTTTCATAAGCACAGAAATAAGATATTAGGCCTAAATATTGCATCAAACCACGGGAAAAAAAAAACTACTCAAATAAAAGTTCACTTAAGACACAATGGCCAGAAAAGCACCTTAAACAAAGGTATGATTTATTTTGTAAATTTAAAAGAATGATAAGAGTTTCTAATATACATAGGAAGACACCTTTAATAATGGAGATTTCCTTTATAGATGTAAATTTATTTTACAAAAGAGTTTCAAGATAGCCAATTACATGGCCAACCAGAAAGGTATATTTTAGTTCAATAAGTTGTTTTTTTTAACTTAGCTACTGTTTCTGAGCTAAAATTACTAAGCTCAGGGTAATGGATACAGCCCATTAAGAAAGAGGGCCAAGAAGCCATTACCTACGCCTGGCTTCTGCATGAATAGATCTGAGCAAGAAGCAAACTTATTTTAGTTGAGGGCCTACCTTTTATAAACACTTTATCTAAGATAGCTGTCTTTTCACCTTCGGGGTGGGATAGTAACTAAGCCAAAAGGTTAACAGATTTAATTTTTCTTATCAATTGATCACTTAAGCTTTTTATTTGCCTTTCATAAAATTTTTAAATAAAAATATTGAAATCTTTTTTGAAGCTTCTGCCTATCACTAGATATCCTTAGGTGAGACTCATTTGGGAGCCCTCATTTTCAAATGCATTTCTTTAGTGCATATTGATCATTTGCAACATTTCACTCTGACTTATCTTTAGTAAGATTTCACCATTTCTGTAAGACTTTACTGCTTCTGAGATCTAATACTTATGCATGTATAAGCTAGAAGGAACTCAGTTCTTCAGAAATTAAGGATTCCATTTTTACCTCAAATATTAACTTTGGCTCTCAGTTTCCCTTAGCCAATAACTTTTTTCCCTACCTAAGCACACAATAAAAATAAAACAAGGGAGTAGAACACAAAAATCCCTGTGAAGTTCCAAAAGCTAAATTTTACAACCCTGCAATATTGTCGTTTACTACCAATTTCTTTCTGACCCAGACGGATATGAGAGACCCCTAACTGGACCCAAGCCAGTTTATTATTGGATCCAATTCAATCCTTGACCCAGTCCAGTTCCTGTCACAATTTCCAAACCCAGTTTGCATCAGAAACTTGCTCAAAACAACTTGGAGAGCTCAAAACACAAATCCAGGGGACTTCAGAACCCGAGGGATAACTCAAGCATGATTCCCAGTTGCTCCAAGAGTGCAATGGACACAACGGGCCTGGCAGGTACCTCACTTGGTCACTCAGCCCTCCTGGGGGTCATTAGAAGCTCTACCTTGGATCCCACTGACACCATCTATTAAAAGAAAAACTTTAGCTGAATTAAGTTTACAGAGTTTAATTGAGCAAAGAATGATTTGCAAATCAGGCAACCTCTCAAGCCAAAGCAGGCTTAGAGACTCCAGAGCAGCCACTTGGTGGAAGAAGACTTATGAACAGAAACAGGAAAGTGACATGCAGAAAAAAGAAGTGGGGTACAGAAACAGCTGAATTGGTTATAGATTGCCTGATTTGAACATGGTTTGAACAGTTGCCCGTCTTTGGTCAAAACCTGGTAATTGGCACAAGAGTAAGCTACATCTGTTTACATCTTCATTTAGGTTATAGTTCACTGTGTACAGAGAAACCTTTAGGCTGAACTTAAAATTTGTAAGGAGGCAGCTTTAGGCTAAATTTGATTTAACAAATGCAACCTCCTTTTCTGAAAGATCACTCTCAAAATTGTGAATATTGGTGTCTGTATCCATTGTAATTTTTTCCTTTAACAAAGCACTTTTTGTTTATTGTCCTATAAAAGTGTAATTATAGATAGTTCACGCTCCTAAAACTTCCCGGGTGAAGAGATGCAATTCCTCTTCAATTACCAATTTGGTAACTTTCCAAACTCATTCTGCTGAAACTCCAAAAGCTCACTTTAAAGAAAATGCTTGAGTAGTGGATGTTAATGTCTTTTGAAGCTAAATTTACCTTGAGATTGTTTCTCTACATTAACACAGGCATCTTTTGAGTAAAGAAACTTCTTTAAGAGAAAATCATTTGGCGTTTTATAATTTCTATCCTGATTTTCATGGGGTCTAAACCCATAAACTCAAATGTCCTTTTCCTTATTTAACATGCTTTCTGCTCTGTATCATTATAAAACTGAGATTTGTGTTAATGAACTTTCATCATGGGAAGCTTCTATGAAGAGTAGGAATACAGGTGTAATGTTGGCTCATACATTCTTAAGTAACTCATAAGAGCTTATCTTTACTGAGTCCTGGCACAATGCTGAGGAAAGGGATCCTCACCTCAACCCTAGGAGGTTGGTTTTATGACCTCTGTTCTGCAGATGAGGAAACTGAGAGGTTCTAAGAAGACAACTAAGGCCTCTAAGGGGAAATGGCTGTTGAATGATGGCCAGGGTTTGATTCCTAGTCTGGGCCAGACCCCAAAGTTCATTTTTCTGACTCCTCCCGCTTCCAGATTTATGCCACCACTCCCCACAAGTAACCAAGAAGTACCCCCTTCCACACCCTTGCAGCTGTCCATTTTTTCATGCCTTTAGAATGAGGATTAATGGTGGTTAATATGGAGTTTGCCAGTCCCCAAGGCACTTACAGCACCACTCACAGGACAAATAACTGGCCCAAGGGAGGAAAAGTGTTCAAGGGAGGGCATCTGCCCAGCTCCCAACAGAGCCCTGGTTCTCTCCTGAAGTTAGCAAAGCTTTAATAGTGACTATTCGGATTCCTTTTTGAAACCCAATACGCTTGACAGATGATCCTGGCTTCAGGCCTCTCCTGAGTTTCCACATGGCTGGGATTACTTAAACTGCAGTGACAATTCAGGGATTTGTCTGTTTCCAAGCACACTGTGAAATGGAAAGTTTGTTGGCCCCTCCCACCCCCACCCCACCCCACTACCTCCCTTCTTTTTTAATCCCCGGCCGAGGATGCAGTTGCAGGATCCACTGCCACCAAAGCAGAGCAGGGTCCCTTGTTTGTGTTCAGCTGTGGGGCTGTGTGCAAGCCAGTGGGGAACACGTGAATTCAGTTCGCTGCATCCAGCACCGTCGCAGGTTTTTCTGGACACTGTTTCAGAGCCTTGGATTTTCTTCCCCGGGAAGTTTGGTTTGCATAGGACGGCACGCTGTTTAGCTTGGATGCAAAGACAGAAACAAAGCTTCATCATGCCCCCCGGGGTCTGCTTTATAGCTCTCTGTGAAGAGAAAAATCTATTTACCATGCTTGGAGACAAGAACGTTGCCTTGAGGCTAAAGGGCAGATTCCCCAGGAGACGTTGGAAGGATTTACTTTTAGTGTAAACTTTGCTTTGCTTCAAAGCTTGTACTTTTGGAAATTTCAGATTTCACTGTGTATATGTGAAGCCCAGTCCAGCTTCTTTCAAGAATTGACCTGCACTTCCCCGAAGTCCTGATTCCTGTATTCATTCCCCAGTCGAGCCCCTTCCATCTGCAGTCAGGGGAAGGATGGGCATATTTTCTTCTGAAATCCTTCCCGAACTGCTATTTTCCTCTTTTTAGTGCCCAAACACTAAAAACATAATGGTAGAGAGAGAAGTACATGTATCAAAATCAAAAACAAAGTCCAAGTCCTGAGTGTGGCTTTGAGGGTTTTTGTTTTTCTTCTAAGTGAACACTCTGTTCTTGTTCTTATAAAGTTAAGGTAAAAATTGAGATTTATCCACTTCCTTATTTGTTAATTCAATCAACATATATTAAACAGGTCAGTCTGTGAGCTGTGTCCTGAGAATCCTCCAACACGTGCCGCCATGAGAGGGAACACGTGCACACACGCAGAGGAGAAAGACACGTGGAATAAACAACTGTAATAACTGCAAAGAGAGCAGTGAGGGGACTTGTGTGCAGGATGGGCACCAGCAGTGTTCTCCTGGGTTCATGTGCAGCATCTGTCATCAAGAGGTGGAATCCATTTCCCCTCCCCTGGAACCTGGGCTGCCCAGACTTTTGGCCAACAGGATTCGACAGAAGAGCAAATGTGCTACCTCTGAGCCAAGACTTCAGGAGGCTTTATAGCTATCATGTTCACCCTGTTGGAGGTTAGACCTGAGGTGGAGACCCAGGCTAGAGCATTGACTGGTGAGAGGTCACGTGGGAAGAGAGAAGACACGCAGATGAGGATGCAGCTACCCCAGCCAACACCACGTGGAGGATTGATGCGCCTTCCCTGTTGCACCCTGCCCAGACCCTGAAGCACAGCCTTACAGGCAACAAGAACGTGTGGTTTTGAGCCACTGTGTTTTGGGGTGGTTTGTTATACAGCAACTGACAATAAAGCAATACTGAGAGTAACCTATGTAATATGGAGTAAAGGGAAAATATGATGAATTCTGCATGGCACATCTGGAGTGTCTCCCTGAGGCTGTGATGTGCACTGTGATGGCAAAACACCTTATCAAAAGTTGCTATTGTCAAGCTTTCAATTCAGGAAACTCATTCGTGTACAGGAACAGCGCACCCCCCTGCTGACGACACAATAGGTGCTGTGCTCGGCACCTCACACTCACCTCATTCAGGACTCTCAGCGCCCTCCCGAGGCAGGTGTGTGAACATCATCTCTGCTCTACCAGTGGGAAAACTGAGACTGGCGGGAGTGCGTGTGGGGACTGGGGTTTGAGCAGCTTGTCCATAGTCACACAGCTCGTGAGTGACATGACAAGGAATCACTTCCAGGCATTCCAGCACCATTATTAGGGTTTTTGTCTCCACATGTCTCTGCCTAGAGATGGCTCAGGACAGGAGCCCTGGATTTGCCACTTAAAGATTCAATGGGCCTTTGGTTAGCCGTTTAGCTGCTCTAGGCCCAGCTGTCAAATCTGTAAAAGCAGGGAGTTGGATAAGCTCAATGATTTTCAAAGCGTGAGCCCTGGCGCTAGAGGGGGCCACTGGGACCAGCAGAGGATGGAGGTGGTACCTGCTGCTTCTCCCTTGCTTGGCCAGAGGCAGCTCTCCTTGTAGCTGATTCACATAGTGGGAGACACTTAAGAGTTATTTTGAGGAGAGTGTTCTGCTGATGAAGACATATTTGAGAACCACAGGCCTGGATGACCACCAGGGTCCTGTGATTCTGCAACCTGATAGGCTGGGCCTCAGCAGCCCAGTCCCTCACCTACAGAGCTGGTCTTTTTAATGGATTAGGAAGCACCCAGTCTAGGAGGCTGGACACAGCTCTCACTCTGCCCGCAGCTCTGTGGCTTTCAGGCCCCCTTCTCCCTTGGAGCCCCTGTCTCCTTCTTCTTCTCCTCCTTTCCCACTGAGCTCCTGCTTCAATTTGATGTCGGTGTTCCTCCCCATTATCCTGGCAGTGCTGGTCTTGAACTAGGTACAATTTCCTAACTAACGAGGAAAAGCAGGCCTTGTGGGCATCCTGGTATTGCTCACGTCTCACAGCTTAACTTTGATGCCCCGTTGTGCGGGAGGGTGAGCAGGAAAACCAAGACCAAGACCCCGTACATGCCTGGCAAGGATGGGAAGACATAGGGGCGAGGGAGACCTGTCGGGCCCCAGATGGACACAAACTGGGCTAGGACTGGGGAGAACCAAATTCCCTTGGCTCTGACATTCATCTTCATGTGGCTTCAGGCAAGTCACCTTTACAAGGCAAAGATAATCCTATCTGTTCTTTCAACATCATAGAATAATTATAAAGATTAAATGAAAATAGGCCGAAGTTGAATACTGCATATGCATGTAAAATATCATTATCTCTAAATGATAACTGTATATTATGTAGAGAAAATTTATTTCATGAAGCTGTGGCCTTCTTTGTTTTCTCTTGTCATTTTTTGTCAAGAGAGAAAACAGGACAAAGTGAAAAATATTAATCTTTTTTTCTAATACTTTATTAATAAAAGGCAAGTCCTAAATTATTTTGCTGCACAGAAAAGAAATAATCGATTTGGTATTATAACATTCAAACAAAAGGTCAATGGTCAGTGATTCTCCTTTCCTTTTCAAGAAAAGCCTTTGGAAGTTCTTCCCTCCAGCAACCTCGCAAGTAAGGTGTTCAGAGCATCTGAACGGACCCTGGAGACGGCCCCAGTCAGTAACAGTGGATGGGAGAGTGGCTGGCCATAGAAGTGGACTATGTTTCATGGGACAAAACGTGGACAACAGATCCCGCGGTAGGGACACTAACACCCTGTTTTGACAGAGCAAGTCAGAAAGCATCAGCTTTCTGTGTTTTCTGAGTAATTCTGCTGGAGGAAAGGCCCAGGACCTCAAGGCCGGCATCTGCTGAGGCAAGAATGCTCATCTGAGAGAAGATAAAGGTAAGGAAGTTTGTGTTGGATGTTGGAACTGGGACACGTGTTTCTTGGCGGAGAGCAGCACCCACAGAAGTGCAGTTACACTCACCAAACCCCCGCGGAAACAGCAAAAGCTGGAACGACAGCCCGCTACTTTGAGGTTCGCCTCCCGCTGACATGTTTTCCTATGGTTCGAGCAGAAACTTCACGTGTCCTGGAGTTGACAAGAAGGGTGCTTTTCTGCTCTCATCACAGTTGTCTAAGGGACCAGTGACAGACGAGGACCCCAGGCCCAGAACAAGTTTTGGGAGGGGCTATGCATGTATCTGGTTCCCCAGCCCTGGGGCGGTGGAGGTCTGAAGCACATGGCATCCTTCAAAGTCAGTTTGCTCTCCTACCCCACCTGCAGGGCTGACTGCAGTGCCTGCTACATAGTTTAAAAACATATTAAAAATTTTATATATATGCTTTCACTGTGCCAAAAAGCTTTTCTTTTTCTATTCTGGACTCTGAAATACTTTATCATTTTTAAGGAAAAAATGTAGATATGGAAAGTTCAAAATACCCCTGCCCTATTTCCTGTGCTACCTCTTTAAGGCCATGCCTGTGCTTCCCCCAGGCTCAGAGGAGCTGCTGCACTGGGGAGAAATGTCCCCAGAGAAGCACTGTGTGAGGTCAGCAAATACTAGAAAAGAATGGAGACATTTTCCTTTACTTCTTGTATTTTGCTCTTTAACGGATTTTTCCCCCCAAATTGGGGAACTTTTTAAACATTGGCACAGGCTGTAAAATGCCCTTAATTAAAGTTTTGTTAAAAGAAGAATTTTGGACAAATTAAATTTAATCAGCAAAGAATGATTCGTGAACAGGGCAGCTCTGAGAATAGGCAGATTTGTGGACAGAACATGGAAGTGAGGCACGGGGCTGCTCCGCTGGTTACAGCCCAGTCTCAGCCTTATTTGGGCGTGGTCTGTTCAGCAGACCATGCCTGACCGAAGCTAGGCTGCTGTGATTGGCTGAGACTCAGTTATTGGTTTGTTTGAGTGGAATAGTAATTGTGGTTTTTGCATTGTTGGAATTTGCCGTTTGATATTGGAATACATTCTTTAAAAAATGTTATGCTATACATCATTTTGATGGGCATTTCTCACTTTATTATTTATTTTTTTTGCTAACACTTATTACTTGCTGTTTATTTTAGACTATGGAAATGATGTTAGAAAAAAAGCATTTTTTTTTTTTTTTTTTTTTGAGACTGAGTCTTGCTCTGTCACCCAGGCTGGAGTGCAGTGGCACGATCTCTGCTCACTGCAACCTCTGCCCCTTGAGTTCAAGCAATTCTTCTGCCTCAGTCTCCAAACTAGCTGGGACTACAGGCATGCACCACCACACCCAGCTAATTTTTGTATTTTTAATGGAGATGGAGTTTCACCATATTGGCCAGGCTGGTCTCAAACTCCTGACCTCGTGGTCCATCCACCTCAGACTCCCAAAGTGCTGGGATTACAGGCATGAGCCACGGTGCCAAAAAGCAAATTTGTGCGATATTCTTATGTGAGTTCAAAATGGGTCGGATCATCAACAACACATTTGGTCCAGGAACTGCTAACAAATGTACAGTGCAGCAGAGGTTCAAAAAGTTTTGCAAAGGAGATGAGAGCCTTGAAGATGAGGAGTATAGTGGCTGGCTAGTGGAAGTTGACGACGACCAGCTGAGAGCAATCACCGAAGCTGATCCTCTTACAACTACGTGAGAAGTTGCTGAAGAACTCAACATCAGCCATTCTACAGTCATTCGGCATTTGAAGCAAATTGGAAAGGTGAAAAAGCTCTGTAAGTGGGTGCCTCACGAGCTGAGGGAAATTTTAAAAAATTGTCGTTTTGAAGTGTTGTTTTCTCTTATTCTGTGCAACAATAATGAACCATTTCTCAATCGGATTGTGACATGCGACGAAAAGTGGATTTTATGCGACAACCAACAATGAGCAGCTCCATGATTGAACCAAGAAGAAGATCCAAAGCACTTCTGAAAAGGCAAACTTGCACTAAAAAAGGTCATGGTCACTGTGTGGTGGCCTGCTGCCGGTCTGACCCACTACAGCTTTCTGAATCCCAATGAAACCATTACATCTGAGAAGTATCCTCAGCAGATCGATGAGACGCACTGAAAACTGCAATGCCTGCAACCAGCATTGGTCAACAGAAAGGGCCTAATTCTTCTCCATGACAACGCCCAACCACACATGGCACAACCAATGCTTCAAAAGTTGAACGAATTGGGTTACAAAGTTTTCCCTCACTATTTACCTGACCCCTCGCCCACTGACTACCATGTCTTCAAGCATCTTGACAACTTTTTGCAGGGAAAACACTTCCACAACCAGCAGGATGCAGAAAATGCTTTCCAAGAGTTTGCTGAATCCCTAATCTAGGATTTTTATGCTACAGGAATAAACAAACTTATTTCTCATTGGCAAAAATGTGTTGATTGTAATGGTTCCTATTTTGATTAATAAAGATGTGTTTGGGCCTAGTTATAGTGATATAAAATTCATGGTCCAAACCACAATTACTTTTGCACCAACCAAATAGAAAAGCACTCTACTACATTGGGCTGTCAGATCCTTTAAGTGTTAAGTTAGGGGGTAACCCACAATAGGGAGGCAGCCTCAGGCCTAATGTAGTTTAGTTACAGTTTCAACATTGGAATACAGTTGTACTGTTGATTAGTTCAAAGCCTCTTCTCTCTGAAAATGAAACAGATGCATTCACATAGACAGATGCCATTCCTCTGGAAGCTGGCAGTCATTGGGCTTCGCTGCCATGCGGGCAATTTCCATAAGACATCTTGTTTCTATAAGACACATCAGTGTCCCAAAGCTATGGAAGAGTACCAAAAGCTGAAAGGCACCAGAACCATTAGGGGGAAGAGAACTGCCTCTGCCGGGTGCTTGCCTCAAGGTAGCTCCTAAAATTGATGTGTTGAGTTTCACAGATGTCTAGCAGGGCTCACTGTGTACTGGGGCCTCATCACAGCACTTAGTAAATGTGACCTCAACCCCCATAACAATCTCACAAGGCAGGTCCTGCTATTATCTCCAGTTTGGAAGAGGAAATCTAAGCATGGAGAGGCTAAAAACCTTGCCCAAGGACACACTGCTCCTAAGTGGCTGAGCCAGGGGTTTGGCCAAGTGGCATCTCTTAAACATCACATCATGGTGTTGACAAGCAAAGTCCAAAATAAGAACATGTGCTTTCTGAACACATGCACGTCACGGGAAAGGCTTCTAAGAGGGTGGAAGTCAATGCTAAGCAGAGATAACCCTTGTCAGAATCTTTTCATTATGCAGTGTCAGCTATGACTTCCCATCACCAGCATAAAGGCCACCATCTCAAAAAGAGTGCTAAGTGACCAGCAACACCAGTAGTAGGGAGAGTAAATCTCTTGAGGAGAGAAACCCCAGGTCTTTGTCTCTTTTTAGGGTAAAAGAAGGAGGAAGAATTGGCAAAGTAGGGTCTGGGGAAGGCTTGGTTTCATTATATTCTGAATCCTCAGCCAAAAGAGTCTCCATGACTGTTATTGCTGTCAAATGGAAGGTTATTTCTTTGTTATTTAACCTTGTTCTTCCATTAAGACATGAGAGGCTACACTGCGGTGTTAGGTTTGAGCTCTAACCACATCTTCATCACCTGGTGCACATTCCTCACCTTGTGGTCCTGCTGATCCCAAATAGTGGTGCTTCCCAGGCTTTTCTCCCGCACGGAGAGCCCTGTAAATGCAGAATTCTCTAAGGTGAACAACATTCTGGTTTGTCCTGGACCAGGTGATGGGCTGAAGGGGTTCTGGGAACAAGAGACCTTTGGTGCAAAAACTGGGAAAGTCCTGGACAAACTAGGGTGAGCTCTAAGAAGTGCTCATAACCATTTCTTCGCCAATGGCAATGGATTTACAGCTGTTAATCTGTGTCCTCTAACCTTAGCCCACTTGTGACGGGTACTATAACAAGTACGTATCAACTACTTGGTTGGAGGAAGTAACCCCTCTCTGGTATCAGGCCATATCCACCCAGGCTCTTGAACTGTTTGATGACATGTTGACCGCCATGAACATTCCTTGGTTGACAGGGGAGCAGACAAGCATTCCTGACAGAAGGCTCTATTTCACAGCTGCCTCACTGCATGTAGCCCTCTGCAACTTGCCATAGGTACCAAGTAGATGGCATGCAATAAAACGGGCATCGTTCACTCAGCCCAGCTTTCCCTATAGCTCACCTCTCAGCCCACTCATTGCTTTTCATTCTATGAGTAGAGCAAAGTGCACCTCCACTGTCTTGCCGTAAGACTCCCAGGTATGGGAACCCTGGAAGTGAATCACAGGGTGTTGTCTGATTCCAGTCGACAGAGTGAGTTTGAAAGTGTTCCCTTCTCTACAATGTTCTGGAAGAGTTTGTTCAGACCTACCATTATTTCCTCCTTAAATGTTTGGTGTAATTTACGAGTGAAGCTGTCTGTGTCTGTAGTTTTCTTCATGGGGATGTTTTTAACTAAAAATCTAATGTTTTTAAAAGACATAAGGCTTTTCAGGTTTTCTGTTTGTCCTTGAGTGAGTTTTGGAAATTCGTGTCTTTCAAAGAATTTCTTTATTTCATCTAAGTTTTCAAATTTATTGGCATAAAGTTGTTGAAAACATTCCATAATTATCCTCTTAATATCTGTAGATGCTGTAGTGATGTCACCTCTCTCATTCCTGATATTAGGAATTTGTGTCTTTTTTTTTCTTATCAGACTGGTTAGGGTTTATCAGCTTTATTAACCTTCTCAAAGAACCAACTTTTCATTTTATTGATTTTCTATACATTTTTCCTCTTTCTATTTTATTGATTTGTGCTCTAATCTTAATTATTTCCTGACTTCTCCTTAATTGGGGTTTAATTTGCTCTCCTCTTTCTCTAATTTCTTAAGATACAAGCTGAGATCATTTGAGACCATGCCTGTTTTCTAAGACAGGTGTTTTAGTTCCATAATTTGCTGCTTTATCTGTATCCCCCAAATTTTGATATGTCATTTTAATTTTTATTTGGTTGAAAGTGGTTTCTAATATTTCTTTTTATAACTTCTTGGACAATTGGTTATTTAGAAGTGTGTTACTTAGTTTCCAAAATAGTTGATGATTTTCCACATGAGTTTCTTTATTGATTCTAATTTAATTCCATGTGGTCAGAAAATATGCTATCTGTTACTTGAATTCTTTTTAATTAGTTGAGATTTTTTATGGATGAGAAAAATGGTCTACCTTGGTCTATTTGTTCTGTGTGTCCTTGAAACGAATGTATATTTTGCTGTTTGGGGCTGATACATTCTATTACTGTCTAGAAGGTTAATTTGGCTGACAATGTTGTTCAAGTCTTTTATAGTCTTCCTTATTTTTCTCTCCACTTATTCTGTGCTATTAGGAGGGATACTGAAATCTCTGAGCATAATTTTGGATTTGTCTATTTCTTCTTTTTAGTTCTATTTGTTTATTAGTTCTATTTGTTTTTCTTATTAGTTCTATTTGTTTTTCTTCATGTATTTTGAAGCTCTGTCAGTAAGTGCATAAACATTTAGGATGTTATATCATCTTAATTATTTGGTCTTTTACCATTATGAAATTGCCCTCTTTATTTCTGATAATAGTCTTCTAAAATGAATTTTGTTTGATATTCAGCCTTCTCTTGATTAGTGTCAGCATGATATGTCTTTTTCTAGCCTTTTACTTATAACCTATTTGTATATTTGAAGCATATTTCTTGTAGGCAACATACAGTCTGGCCTTGCTATTTTATCTATTCTGACAGCTTCTGCCTTTTAATCAAGGCAAGACTTTTCTGAGCACCCTACCCAATGCCTCAGAATTATGAACTTTTTATCTGGCTGGTAGAACAGCACTATTATTCATCCTGTGTTAACCCCAGGTACTGCTTTCTCTAATCCTGTTGGATGTTTCCTTGCCTTGCCTTCTGTATTTTTCTCACATGCATGAGCTAATCACTCTCTAACCCGCAGAGCTCTCAGCTTCTGTCTGTGGAGCTCTCTCCTCTCTAGTCTCTGCACTGTGAGGTTCAGCCACTCTGATCTCCCTGGACTCTCAGCTCCAACCACTTCACTCAGGGTTTTCATCAGGCTCCACCTGGGATCCCCCTTCCTGTCCTATGTCCTGAAAACTTTTTCAAGACAGTGAGCCAGGGCAATTACAGGGTTCACCTCATTTGTTTCCTATTTCTCAGGGACTGCTATCTTTCACTACCCAGTGCCCAGTGTCTTGAAAACAATGGCTTCATATATTTAGCATGGTTTTCTAGTTGTTTCAAGTGGGAGGGTAAACCTTGCCCCTGTTACTCCATTTCGGTTGGAAGCAGAACTCCCAAGCAAAAAGGAGTCTTTCCCTCTGAAGTGAGCAGAGGTTGGGCCCAGAGGTTCAGAGGTTGAATCTGGAAGGCATTTGGGTGAGTTTTCCCATATTTGATTTTGATGGGATGGTATGTTATTATTTTTAAAGCAGGTTTGAAGTGTTTATAAATTAATTAGACAACTTAATTATTAGCTATTTTCATCCTTTTTTAGACTTTCTGTGATTCCTCTTTTCCGTGGAATTTAGAGAAGATCTAAAACCATGGGAAAATAAATTAGTTTTTACACAACCTTCAACACACAAAATAGCAAAATCTAAGAGCACTTGGAAAGCATTTGAGCCCATTCTGGATGCATCTTTTTCACCTTATAATCATAAATTAAACCCACTATCTTGTAGAACTGCTGACAAAACCCACAATAGAACAAATTGCACATATAATTTTAAATTGAAGGGATATAATTGTATTGGCAATGTTCTGTATATATAAGGATTGTCTCCAAGTGGAAAATTAGAAAGTTAAGCCCTGCGCCTACAGGAATAGTAAAAGCTGGATTTGCTGTAGGTTCTCTCCTATCCCTGTTGAAGAATGAAAATGTCTCGTGACTTTATAAGGACCCCAGCAATCAGCTTTGCTGCTGTAGAAGGTCGCATGGCTCCTTTGTCTCTGAGACAAGCCAGGGAAGTTTCAGGTAACAGATGCTCAGCACACCTCACTGGAGAGGCCAGAAGAGTACTTCCAATGGGAATAAATGGCCTGCCATTAGGAAGATCAAACATCCATAGAAGTCCAGGAAATTGGAAATAAGGAGGGTCTATGTTAGGAGAAGTGACACAAACAGAAAAATGACACTGAGCTGCCAGAGAACGCCCATGCATGTTGCCTGCAATGAGGCCCAGACCTCCATTTTAACTCACTCCAATTTCTTTTGTTGTTGGAAGTTAGACTGTAAACATACTGTCTCCAAGGGTGTTTTAACTGCTCAGAACATGTGTTTGATTTAATGAGGCACCAGGACCCAGCCATCTTCCAACTCAGCTTTCCACAGAGCATGATGTTCATACAGCCAATCTGGATCATTCATTTCAAATCCAGACAGAAGAGAAAAGATCAAACAGTGGGTGAGGCCTTACGACGACCCTCGTCTGAGAAGACAGAAGTATTATTCCAGCAGGAAAACATACAATTCCTGTTGTCCTGCTGTTCAACAGTATCCAAGTCAACCTTCCTTCCCTGCCCACAAAATGCACCAGTTTCTAGGAGTGGATGTTCATGGAGGCCAGTCCTAGAGAGGGATGGAGCAGGGTCTCGGATGGGTGCTTTACTTTTAAATCTAAAAAGAAAGCATGAGAGGCTAGAACATGGAAACAATCACGAAGACTAACAAGGAATCTACTTGGGGTAGATTTTTTATTGCATTAGATGCCTAGAGCAGTCCCTTTACTGAAGCCTGGGAGATCTGCCAGCAGTGGCAGTGTGTGTTTCCCTCCTTCTGTGGTTGCTGCTGGTGGCTTTGGACTGCTCTGTGCTAGAACCTTCTTCAGCGATTCTAGATACACTTGGTCACAGCTCAGCTCTCACTCCTTGCTTCCTCCATCCTGCTTTTGCCCCTTAATGTCTGTGTCAACAGAAGTGGTTGAATCCAATGGGTTACCACCCTCCTTGAGATCACAGTCATGGCACCACCAGCAGAGTGGCTCTCCAGTAACTCATGCTGAGCTTTGTGCCATGTGTCATACCCATCTGGTTAAATGATTTAGCCACTTAATTGAACAAAACTGGTGGATAACATGAGGTGGAACTACACTCAGATTGCTTGTGGCCAATCCTTTCCCCTAACCGAAATACCAGTTCATAATCCTCATTGAAACCAATTCAGTACTCATTTGATTATTCCAGACATGAACTGAAGTGGTTGGCAGGAGAAAGCATAAATCAGCAATAAATAAAATGATACCTTGTGGAAGTCTCACTAACGAGTCATCTTTGGAGTAAAACAGAGACATATTGATGTTTTGAGTGCTTTCGAAAATGCTTTGATGAGAAGGACCCAATTTGGGTATAAGTTCTCTATGTAGTGAATAATGCTATAGAGAATACAGCAAAAGTTCTAAAATTAGAACTAAGAAGAATGAGTGTTTGACTTAAAGACCTGAAGTGGAAGTTTTACTGGTGTGATTCCCAGCTTGATAACACAAAACACATTTCAGGATATCCCTGTCTGCCCTCACCCGTATACCCCATTGAGTCAGAAATGGGAAAATGTCAAAGAACAACACTTCTAAGTTCATTTGTACTTCGCCCATCCCAACAGCATCTAGATACACATGGAAATATCATCAGCAGTATTTATTGTCCCTATGGATTTATGAACCCCTTGCTCTGCTCCCAGCACTGAACCATTACTCAGTGTTTGGGAAACACTTGCCCGTTATGTGCAATATCAATGATGCCCCAAAGGCTAAGTCTGGGAGGAAGTGAAGTTTTTGAGATACTGCTATTGTTTATATGATCACTGGTGACAGAAACCATTGATCCTGACTTAGGGTCCAACTCAAGAGAAAATCATTCCTAGAGATACAGGGTTTCATTTTTGTCAGATGACTGTGGTTAATCTTCACTTGATAGTAAAAAAAAAAAAAATCTCATAAATCAAAATAGCAAGGAATCATAATTTATTTAGGCAGTTAATAACAAATAACTAGGTTTCCAGATCAAATATGAATGGAAATTACATCTCTAGGAGAAATTCACTTATTCCAAATCTGAGTTTTTCCAGGTTTGTGTTAGTCTGGACAATCTTAGGCCCTTTTACAAGGGCTACCATCAACATTTTTGCCTGGGAATAGCTCTTATTAAATGGGTTTTGTCAATTATTTAATGTTTTTAAAAGTTAAAACACAGGTTTTAACTTTCACCTGTTTCAATATCTCATATTCAATATGAAAACACATAAAGCACCCTTACCTTGCCTGCACGTGTGTACTTATGAAGTAACAGCACAACCTCTGGTTGGTCTGCTTTATGGTTCTTGAAAAGCTGGATAGGAATGGCCGGTATGTGCCCTAAACCACACTAGGCCCTCTGGACAGGTAAGACATTGGCCGCGGGAAAACTCCCAGAGTCCAGGAAGGGGCCAGGGTTACCTGTGTGCATTTGACAGTGGAGTTATCTGCACGGTCACCCCTTCTGAGGTCGGGAGGCCTTCCTGAGGGCAGCTGAACCGTGTCACGGGCTCCAGCCTCCTGTCCTGGCCAGCGGAGTGCGGACTCCAGTGGGTGTAAAATACCCACTGCATACGTGGTCTGTCCTTCTAGAGTCAACCACATCGAGGCCACTGGGAACGCAATAAAGAAGGTCCCTTGGGGAGGAAAAATGTTGTCTCTGTATCCCCTAGGGTGGGGACGTTGTCGATGACTGAAGACAGAGAGCTCTAGAATGGCAGGGGATGAGAGTCGCATACAGGAAAGAGGGTTGGAGAGGAGCCAAGGGGCGGCCCACCTGTGGTCGCCACGCGCAGCCCCTGCCTCCCCGCGGGAGAGGATCAGCATCAGGTGAGTCCAGGGCGAGTGCGAGGAGGAGAAGGCCCAGCCCGTCTGCGCCCTGCGGGGAGGGAATGCCCTGCCTAGGACAAGGCGCGGGCGCTGAGGGATTTGGGGGTGCAGCAGCTTGGCAGCCCCTCGCTCCCGCTCCTCCCAGCTGCGCTCCTGGGTGCGAGGCTGCCGCGCCCGCCAGGGGCTCCCGGGAAGGCCGATCCCGCGAAGCGGCCACAGGGAGCCTCCGGGACTGGCTTGTGAGCTCGGGGAAGGCCCAGAAGGAGGGAAAAGTCCTTGTCCCTAGATTGTTCAAGTCACTGTCCCTAGATTGTTCGTGTGACTGTGACCCTCTTCTACCACCAGCAGTGAGAACCTAGGATGCTCTGTTTGCCACCAACACATGCCTGTGGCCCTGCTGGCACTGTCGCCTGTCCTGTCCTATTTCTCCAAGGAGCATCTGGGCAGGAAGTAAGTCGGCGCCAGGAACAAGGCGGAAGCCTGATGCTGTTACTTCTGCATGCAGATCCTTCGCGGTTTCTCCGGTTCCTTGCAGCTTTGGCCGGGTGGGCACAAAGCCCTGGGGAGCGCCTCTTCCAGGCAGGAGCTCCTGTGATGCGCCCACCCCCACATCCCCACGATGCTCCCAGGGACAGGAGCACCGGAATTTTCGGCATACCCTGGACACACACCTTGAGCTCAGGGAGGCAGGGGCACCTTGGTTCAAATCCATGGAAACAAGAACAGGCCAGGAAGGAAGGCCTGGGCCTTTAGGGGTGGTACCTGAGGTACACAGGAAGATTCCGGGGAGCGGGGATCTTTTTTTTTTGTTGTTGTTGTTGTTATTATAGCTGCACAATTCCATTCATTCTTCTTCTAAAACCACAGTATTTCAGGATTTAAAAAAAATAAAAACTGTTAAGCCATCTAGCCAACCTTCCTGATTTCACAGATTAGGAAATCGTAGCCCATAGAACCACTTATGGTGGGGAGGGGGGTCACACAGCAATTTCGTGGCAGAGCTGGGATTCGAACCTGTGTCTCTCTTGTCTAGTTGTAGGGCTCTTCCCAGCTTATCCTGTGTTCAGAGCCATTGTTCTTCCCAACTAGGTCGGTGTCTCCAGGGACCAGCTTCCCATTTGTTCCCACAGGCCTCAGGGCAGCACCGGGCAGAACATGAAGACGGGGACTCACCCCTGCTGCACCTCTGTCCCATTTACAGAATTCAGAATCCGTGCTTGCTTTTGGGCACCCCCTCCCTGCTCCATCCCTGCTTGTTCCTCATCCATTCCTCCCAATTCTGGGACCATCTACCCTGGCATCATCGTCAGCTGACCGTTTGTGACGTTTGCAGCCTCACACAGACTCCACAGAGCCACATGTGTCCACATGCACACACGGACGCACAGGTGTGTGCACCTCTGATGCCAAGAGGGCGTAGCCTCCGTGGCTGAACCATGGCCCTACTGGGCAGATCCATTGGGAACAGTTCACATGGCACATCAGTGCTGGTCTGTCCTCACCCCTTCTGTGCTCAGAGCCACATTCCAGGTCCAGTCTAGCCAGCATCTGGGGGCCCTCATGACCCTAGACCAGGGCCAGCCTGGCACCTTCATGGAATGAGGGAAACCTGTCCCCTGCAGTGGATGGATTAAATGCATCACATCCGTGTACCTGAATGAGACAAAGGCTGCCAGCAGCTCCATGCCAGGGCTCAGGGCTCAGCAGAGCTGGGTGGGCTTCAGCCCTCGGGTGCCCCTTACCAGGTAGAGTCTGCCCAAGCTCGTGCAGACCCCTCCAGTAACATGGTCTTTCTTTTCCTCCCTCCTCCCCAGAACATGGGACAAGAGAATAAAAGTGGGCTCAGGCCTGTAATCCCAGCACTTTGGGAGGCCAAGGTGGGCAGATCAGGAGGTCAGGAGTTTGAGATCTGCCTGGCCCACACGGTGAAACCTCGTCTCTACTAAAAATACAAAAATTAGCTGGGCGTGGTGGTGGGTGCCTGTAATTCCAGCTACTTGGGAGGCTGAGGCAGGAAAATCGTTTCAACCCGGGAGGCAGAGGTTGCAGTGAGCCGAGATCGCGCCGTTGTACTCCAGCCTGGGCGACAAGGCGAGACTCCATCTCAAAAAAAAAAAAAAAAAAGTGAGATTAATTAGTGAAGGAAAAACAGTAAAAACAACAGGAATATGGAGGCAATGATTCAAAAGATGACAACTCCTAATTCCAATGACGGGACATGATTTCCAACTCTAACACAAGCATCCTTTAATCACGCACTTATGACAAGCCACTAGGAATCGGCACAACTCAGGCACACAAATCTGTGAACAAGAAAACACAGGGCAATCTGTGTTCTCTTTTCAGGGAAGACCTTAGGAGCTCTGTTTATAAGTATTTGGAGGCTCCCTGCAGTCACGGAGTTGCTCTTCTTTCCCATAGTAAGGCCACAAGGTAAATATGTTTTCTTCTCTACTCTCTGGCCAGGCAGGAGATTGCCTCCGCTCGTAAAATCATCTGTAATCTCTTCAGCAGGGAGGTTTCTTCCATGGCTTAGGGTCTTCTTTCCTTCCAGACTGGTCCCCACCTCCCAGCCCCCATATCACATGGGCATCTCGCCTTTGCTGGCCTGATGGCCCCTTCTGGTTAAACTTCCCTGGCAGCCGGCCGAGGTGCAACCTCCTGTATCTGGACATGAGCTCTGGGCTTTGTCCTTGCCCCTGTCACAGCCAGCCAGCAGCAAGCCAGACAGCCTGGTAAATAGGGCAGTGGAAATTCAGCTGACGAGTGGAGGGTTTCCAATATAAATTTCCCTTTTCCCACCACAATTTTATAGAACTTTGCAAAGATGCACATCAGCACTTTTGCAAGTTGGCGCTCTTCTGAAAAGCATCAAGCTTGTCAAAGCTTTAACTTTTTATGTTGTTATTTCAAAT
This sequence comes from Macaca fascicularis, assembly GCF_037993035.2. Classification (NCBI taxonomy): domain Eukaryota; kingdom Metazoa; phylum Chordata; class Mammalia; order Primates; family Cercopithecidae; genus Macaca; species Macaca fascicularis. The sequence continues at coordinate 11,676,784 of NC_088378.1, forward strand.
GGTTTGATCAATGATCAAGCACATGATGTCCCTGTAACCCTATCCTAGGCCATAAGAAGAGGGTTTGAATACCAGGGTTTTAGAAAAGTCTGTTTGCCACATCAAGGAGAGTTTTATGTAACCCTTAGTACATTTTCTCTTTATCCTGACATCTCATTGCTATTTTTTTTTAGTATATTGGAGTACATTTAAATTCTGGCTACACAAGCCAACATTTCTGTAAATCGTCTTTCTGCCCTGTGTTCATAAGTGAATCTCCAGCAGAGAGACTGGCCTGGTTAGCTGACAACTCCTACGGAATGGGACCGAAGTAAGAAAATGTAATTAACAAAGTGGCAGCCCTAGGTGAAAGTGCAAGAAGTTCTAGCAAATTCCAAAGATATTTTATAGGCTCTTGATCTCATTAGGCCCTCTTTTGCAAAGGAAACTTACTGGGCAGTTTCTTAACTTCCTGTACTTCTCAGACTAAACTCAGAGCATTCACAAAGGCAAATTGGCTTCATTGACTTGATTTTAAACCCTTTCCAGTGAATCAAACAGTAATGAATGTCTAAAATACACGTCAGAATCAACACTGGGAACTTTTCTAACTTACAATGTTTTCTTAGTTATGTGCCAAAACAAAACCTTGCCAAGAGGAATTATTTTGATTTAGAGATATGACTGGTCTTACACAATTTGAGCTCTTTGAGGGCAAAACTGATATGTGATTATCTTTATATTTAAACATCTCAAAAAGTAGTTTTTGTAACTGAATGGAACCTAATACCAAGGACTTGACAGCCTCTCCAGGCCCTAAGAGGCCACAGCATGCCCCCGGCCTTGGCTCTTACATCTGTCCCTGCTAGGAGCATGCTGCCTGCCCCACACCCCAGCTGCTGGGGGAGCTCCTCCTCATCTCTCAAGACCCATCTTTCCAAACTCTTTCTTGAGCCTCTTCCATTCATTGCATCCCCTGGCCCCCTGCACACACTCCAGTACAATTGATCATCCTTTCCATCAAATTTCCACTGCCTCTTATACATCCTCATCTCCTCACAAGGGACACTTCATTGCACTTACAGATGTATGCGTAGATTCCACTTTCTCCACCAGGGTTTCTCAAGCTCCGCACTGTTCACATTTGGAGCCAGATGACTCTTTGCTGTAGCATCCTGTACACTGTGAGGTATTTAGTAGCATCCCGGCCCCTGCTGCTGGGTAGCACTAGGAACCCTTCCCCAGTAGTGACAGCCAAGTCTGTTAGCCATTGTTACATATCCTCTGGGAGGCAGAATTGTCCCCATTGGAAACCACTGTGCTAGACTCAAAGCTCATGAGGTGTATGGCAATGTTTTATCACTCTTTAAATACTTAGCACTTAGCTCAATTCTTTCTATGTATTGGACATTCAGTATTTTTTGAATTTTGAGAATCAAGTGAATTAATACATGCAATACAATATGAATATTCAGCAAACCTTAACTATATTACTACTATTATCTGGAACTATGGCCCATCTCAGCAATAGGCAGTGATTATAATGCTGACTTTATAACTTTCTGGTGAAATTAAATGTGCAGGGTGGGTGTCCAGCTGCTCTGGTGTGTGGTTGTGTCCACTTTGAACTTGGGCTGTCCTCTTAGATGGGTCATGATCTTTGAAACCCCGACTAAAGCTCTGGACCCGTGTCCACAGGTTTATGCTAGACCTGGTAATTCTGGCCTCCAGACCCTTATTAGGTGCTAACTTTAGTTACTAGAGCTTGCTTCTGCTTTTGCCTGCAGGCCTGGCCTAGGTCTCTGCCACTCCACTTCTTGCCTATCTTGACTTCTAGAAAGCCCAGGCCCCTTACCTGTTGTAAACTTCCACCACCATCTCTCTCTTCTTGTCTCAGTCACGCCTGTTAAGCTAGCCCATGACCCAGGGGGACTTGTTTCGCCATTCTCTGGACCCTGTAATTAGGTTATCTTTGAACTGCCCAAAAACCAGTAAGGTCTCACACATTCACCCTGGCCTGGTGTATATCACACTAAAGACAGCCTGCCGAGAGGAAACTGTTCCTTGGAACAGTTGAATTTGGGACTCTATGCCATGTGAAGTTCAGCCTGACTGACACTGTGACTCTCCCACTGCTTTAGTGTTGGGAGATCATCACTCATCACAGAATTCGGTGAGTTGTAAATGATCAACGGTGGTGACTTAATTGACAATTGCTGTGTTATAACATTGTTATCACTTATATTAGGGTTCTCTAGGGGGACAGAACTAATAAAACAGAACTGATAAAGGGGAGTATATTAAGGAGTATTAACTCACACAATCACAAGGTGGGGTGCCACAATAGGCCGTCTGCAAGCTGAGGAGAAGGAAGCCAGTCCGTGTTCCAAAGCTGAAGAACCTGGAGTCTGATGTTCAAGGGCAGGTAGCATCCAGTATGGGGGAAAGATGTAGGCTTGGAGGCTAAGTCACTCTAGTCTTTTCATGTTCTTCTGCCTGCTTTATTCTGGCTGCATTGGCAGCTGATTAGATTGTGCCCACCCAGATTGAGGGTGGGTCTGCTTCTCCCAGTCTACTGACTCAAACATTAATCTCCTTTGGCAACACCCTCACAGATACACCAGGGACAATACTTTGCATCCTTCAATCTAATCAAGTTGATACTCAATATTAACCATCACATCAATATAGCAGCTCCTCAGTAACTATGGTCATTTTTGAGACCCAGGATAATGTAGGAAAGATAAGACTCTGACTTGTCTTTCCTACACTGGGTAATATCAGCCTCCTGGTAATATAGGTTGCCCCTGTTAGGCTGGCAATGTGGCCCCTATTCAGAGCAAGTTTAACATACATACATACATCCTATTATAAGGAGTATGCTACTTGCAGAGATCAGAAAAGCTAATCTGTAGATGGGACTTTTACCCTCAGTAGCATTTCCCAAGCTTGGCTGCTCATTAATTTGTTTCCTTGACCTTCACTCAGTCACTTACCGATCCATTCATTTATTTGTTCACTCAACAGACATTTATTCAATACTGGCATGTGCCAGGCACCCCGTGCTACAGAGTCAGGGAAGCAGTGCTTAAGCCAAACTCTGGCAGACAAGGAGGAGTCCACTAGGCAAGATGTCAAAATAGCACAGGCAGCTTAAAAATAGACTTTTCTCTAGGACTTACCCTCCAGTATTCTAATTCAAAAGGTTTTAAGGTGGGCCTAAAGGTAGATTTCCTAAAAGCACACTTGAGGGCTGCTTTCAGCTGTGTGGACCTTAAAGGAGGGAAGGCCCCATGGCCCTGGAATGGCCCAGTGCCCTGAGAAGGTCAAGCGGGGTGCTGGAGAGCTGTCAACATGTCACTCTGAGGCCAGGCGAAGGGAACGCAAGTTAGAATAAGTCTGGTACATTCACCAGCCTCAAAATTCCTCTTCCTAAGCTGGAAGGCCAATGTATGCTAATTCTCTTTTACTCTGCCCCTTTTCAAAGATAATTATCATTCAAAAAATAAATATAAAAAGATTTGAATGTTAATCTCCTCCAGCACAGGTTAAAGATGGTGATGCGGGTTTCTAGTCCTGTTGGATTTTGGCCAAACTCAGTTATCTGGATGAACTTTTTGCCACTTACATGCCCAGCCAAGGTCCTAGATTCCCTATAGCCGATCCCATTTCTTCAGAATCCTTGGGCTTGGAGAATTCATTGTGAATCTTTTTCCCAAGAGAGATGTCCCAGATTGCATTTAGCTATTTAGGAACAAGCAATTAAAAAGCAGGATGGTGTTCGATGATTTAATTTGCATTTTTTTCTTGTATGACTCCAACTTCAAATCCAGCAGGACTGAATCCATAAACAGTCGAAGTTAGTAACCTATAAACACCTCTGGCTCTCCCCAGTGAAGTCAAGGCCCATGCAACTCTAGACTCTGGGATGCAAGAACCACATCAACAGATCTTCTTCTATCATGTGAATATAAAGATTTTGTTTCTTATTTATAAAAATGGTTTCACGTTTACATATAACAGCTTTAAATAAGTGTTAGCCGAACAGTGAGTTTCAGAGGCCCAAACTCAGAACTCGATGGCTCCAGGAGGTGCAGGAGCCAATTAATCAATTTCACGGCATTATAATAAACTCAGACTTTGGGAAGGCTTTTAATGTGTTACTCAACTGACATCAAGAAGAAAATGTCAAAATACTAAAAACAGACTGGAGTTAAAAATCTGGCCTCCAATTCCATGAGAAGTTTATTCATCCCTCTCATTTCATATACACAGAGGTGATCTCACAGCATCACATGGCAGTGAGAGCAAAATGAAATAAAATCAACCAGGCAGGCTGCACGGAAATTCCAAAAACAGGACCCCATGAATGAGTGGGGAAGTAAGCCACCCTAAATGGAGCAAAGCACATTCTGCTTTGTCTGTTCAACTTTCCCCCAATGTAACTGATTTCCAGAGGTTGTTATTTTAATCAATGCCCAGCACAACCATATTGAATTAGACCTAGCTGATTTACAATCATAAATGTGTTGAACTGTAAGAGTATGCAAAGAATCTCTTGCCTAGCAGTTTTCCAAATTACTACCTCAAATTGCAGATACTCCAGGGACTTCCATAAGACTGAGATAGAGGCTAAGGGGAAGGATATGGCAGTCAGGACCCAGGCTCCAGATGTCAGCTTTGAACAGAACTGCTACATTTTCACCTATCGTTTATATTAGTATGCCGAATCTAGATCATTTTTGGGGTGGGGGGAAATGAGCTTTACAAGATTACTCACACTCCCCACCCCTACCACGAAGCTGAAATGTACAGAAGGGTGGAGAATTGCCCCAGACAGCATAATTAGTGAGTGGCAAAGTACAATGGAATCTTGTTATTCTGGGTCTCAATATAGTTTGCAGATTTATCTAAATTTCAGATTTCAAAACTCTGATTAATTTCTCAAATGCTTCTTTGCAATAATGTATAAATTCATGTTGTGAGTCAAATGGAAAAAATTCAGTAAAGATTCATGCTGTTTTAAATCATTCTTGACCAATAAATCCTTGTAATTACCAAGCTACTTTATTTTCTTAAGCACAAAACCTACAGGCACAGTCCCAAAGGAAATTCTCCAATTTGGAATCCCTCTGAGCATTTATGTAATTTATTCCAGGAATGAATAAGAGGCTTAGCTAGCATGCCAGTACTGATTGATTGATAGTGACTGACTGAGAAAGATCCTGAAGCCACCACTGGCCACAGAGATTACGCAGCAATGATTAGCAATGTCTGCCATGGATGTGGGAGGGGGAAATATGGTATGGTTGCCCCATGTTTGTCATCCCTGTCCTCTCTTGTAATCCCAGCACTTTGGGAGGCCGAGGCAGGCAGATCACAAGGTCAGAAGATCGAAACCATCCTGGCCAACATGGTGAAACCCTGTCTCTACTGAAAACACAAAAATTAGCTGGGCATGATGGCACATGCCTGTAATCCCAGCTACTCGGGGGGCTGAGGCAGGAGAATCGCTTGAACCTGGGAGGTGCCATTGCACTCCAGTCTGAGCAAGAAGAGCAAAACTCCATCTAAAAAAAAAAAAAAAAAAAAAAAGAACCAACATTTTGTGGATGTTTGCACCCTCTCATTCCCTCCACTGGAGACTCTGGAAACACAAAGCCAGAAGAGCATAATGGGCTCCATTGTTCACAGCCTGGTCATTGTGGTTGAGATCTGTGTCCAGCATGAAGCACAGTAAGTATTTGTGAAATGAACTGATAGCTGTATAAATGAATGGACATCTGCATTTCACACCACCATATTCCCATCCTGAGACAATGAGCACAGCAGCATTAGCTGCTACAATGGAGAAGAAAGAGGGAGAAAGAAATCCTGGGGTGGAGGGTGTAATTAATATAGTATTTCCAAAATAGTATCCCAACATGTGTTCTTTGACCTGAATTTATAAGGAACTCAAAGACAAGTCTCTGCAGTTTAAGATCTATACTTTGAAAATACATTAGGCCCTGCCTACAAAATGGTTCCCTTTTGGCTGGGATTTACAGTTAGCTGAACTGGGTGCTAATCCTCCATGCATGAAATATGGGAGATGTGAGTGAAATGCTTTTGCTCCTAACCAACTGTGTGAGCCCCTTAGGTCTGAAACTCCTCGTTTGTAAATAAGAGAGTTGCTCTCTTCCACTTGTTCTTTCAGTAAATATTGGTTGACCGCTGAGAGCTCCAGGCACTGGGCTGGAGGCTCGTAATCTAGGGAGGACATCAAACATTAAACAAACATCCCATTGCAAAGCCTGCTGAGTGCCATGAAGGTCACAGGACTCTGAAGGAAACAAGGTCCCTTCCAGCACCAGTAACCTGTGATTTTATAGTGGTTTCCATTGTTTCCCATCCCTGGGTGTCCACATTCCGACAGGAGTTGTGGGTGGGCACAATTAAAGGCATGAAGAGACACTGGGCCTGGAGTCCTGCCTCGATTTTGCAACTGGCAGGTCTCAGAAGCCCTCTTGCCCCTCCTTTTCCTCAGAGCCTTACAGAGAGGAGGAAAGTCTCTTGTACTTAAAATATTTTCTTGGATGAAAATGCAGTTTTCTTAGAAGTGTTGTTTGCCATTAAATTCTTCCTTGGCTTGAATTTAAGTCTTTCTTGTTCCTTCTGAGATGGAGAACCCCTGGCTAGCAGCTTGTCACCACCAGCCCCCTATGAGATGCTTGAAGCCAGTCTCTGTCACAGCTTTGCCTCCTCTTCCGCAGAGAGATGCTCTCATTTCCATGAAACTCACTTCCTCAGAGAGACGCTCTCATTTTTGTGAAACTAACTTCACAGGTTTTCTTGCCTCTTCCTTTTAGACACTTTTTCTCCTGAATTCTTCCCCTGAATTCTTTCCGAGTCTCTTCCAACAGGACAAAACTAGACCCAATCCTTTGGAAAGGGTCTCACCAAGAATAAAAAGAATATTAATGTATTGTCAACTGTCTTTTCTGTCCTTTTCCTTTTTCAGCTTGGGGCAACAAGTATTTATTGATCTTATTAGATCTCAAATAACATTTATACTAGTTGGATTGTTATTCATTTATTCATACATAGCCTCCTAAACATTAGCATTGTACGTTTAAGACTTCGAAATAACATTAACAAGTATAATAACCAAAATACCAACCATAATGGGATTGGCTTGGTGAGCAGAAGGCTCTCTGGCCAGGTCTATGTTAAATTTATCAGGTAATTCGTGCATGCATAAATCATCAACTGTCTGTAAAATGAACCCAAATTTGCCCTCCAAAAACTTTCTAAGTCAGTTAAGGCAACAAACACAAGGGACCTTTGTGCAGCATGGATTTCATTATGAAACGCATCACTTATGCTTCCTAAAAAAACGTTTCCTGATAAAACAGAATCTTTTTCTTAGCCTGTTATTTTTATAAAATCATACTCAAAACTTGGACATTTCTAGGATCTCATATTAGTCCTTTTCTAATACTTCTTTATCATTTTTCTGAGAATGTTAATACTGGATAAAAGTAAAGTCTGTAGAGATTTTTGAAGTTTTTTTAAGTCAAAACAAAAGTTATAAACAGAGGAATTGGAACTGAGGAGAAAGAAAGTGTTCCACCAAAGCAGTCCTACAAACCGCACTCTACAAACAGACACCAAATTTGTAAACCCAGAGACCCATATGGCTCAGAAACAGAGCACTAGCAGGTTCAAGAAGCTCAGTTTAAAAGCCAAATGGAATTCAAAAGGACTTCTATCATAGTCTGAGATCTCTTGAAGGACATTCAAGAAGCTGTAAATATGTGGTTTCAGACTCTAGGATCATTGACTAAAATCCTGTGCCTACCCTGGCTCTCCTCCCGGCGGTCCTCCCTCACCCCTCCTCCCTCACCCCTCTTCCCTCACCCCTCCTACCTCACCCCTCACCCCTACCCCTCACCCCTTCTCAGCCAGACACCTCTCCCTTACCTCACTGAACAAGAGCTCCTAACTTTTGATCCACCCCCTTCCCCTCTCACTTAGCACTTATGGTGCAAAAGGATGGTCTTAGGGGAAGTCTAAGAGATGGGTACATCTATGAATTCCCTGTCATTCATTTTTTTCCTAAATGTATTAGTCAGGATTCTTTCAGTTCCAAGTTTCAGAAACCCATGCAAACTGACTTCTCCGTAAAAGCAACATTACTGACATGTAATTGTGATGTTACCAAGGGCATTATTTCAGGCATAGTTGGACCCAAGGACTCAAATTATGTCTCTGGGAACTCATTTCTCTCATATATTGGGTCTGTTTTCTTTTGTATTTGCTCTGATATCTTCCAGTTGGTGGCAAGGTGACCACTAGGAGCATCAGCCTACCAACCCAGGGGCACGGGGAGCACCTCTTTACAAAACGTTGCAGAAAGAGTCCTGGAGGGATGCTCATTAACTGACCTTGAATCATGGACATCCTGAATTGTAAAAGGATGGGGTACTCTCAGGCGCCTGACTCTTCTTGTGGATCCATTTCTGGAGCTGGAGGACCCAAATCAGAGCAGTTCCACCCAAATCAGACTGGAATGGGTGGGTCCCCTGGTTCTTTTTCAGGGAAGACAGAGGAGCATTTATCTGAGTGGGGGAAACAGGCTGGGCAAACCAAAACAACAGATGGCGGTCAGGACAGGCTGGGGAATCACAGGAGCAACACAGCAGGGTTGGACTGTGTCCCTGTGCATGGGCATGCTGAGCCGGCAGGCAGCTCCGCTCCTGGTGCTCACCCAGGGCCCAGATGGTCAGCAATCCATACCACACTTGCCTTACAACCTCCAAAGCAGGAGAAAGGGGTGCTGCAGTGCCTCCCACTGGCAGGGAGGTGGTCCTTCCAGGAGCTGGCGCACATCACTTCCACTGGAAGAACAGGAATTACAGCCACAGAGTGTGCTTGGAAAGAAGAGAACCACTGGGAGTCCCAGGCGGGTGGACCACTAGAGGTCAGGAGTTCAAGACCAGCCTGGCCAACATGGTGAAACCATGTCAGGTGTGGTGGGGCACTCCTGTAGTCCCAACTGAGGTAGGAGAATCGCTTGAATCCAAGAGACTGAGATTGCAGTAAACAGATCATGCCACTGCACTCCAGCCTGGACAACAGAGCGACACTCTGTCTCAAAAAAAAAAAAAAAAAAGAAAGAACCAGAATATCTGATGACAGTCCCAGTGACATCCCATACCCATTCATTAATAAGACAGCAATGTCTCCCACAGGGACGAGCTCTGCACACCATGGACGTCTTTCTGCAAAGGGCGCCCAGGTCATTCACATCCTACTGACAGATCCAGGTCAACCCTCACAGCTGCAGACCCAACTCAGAGGGCATGACAATGCTCAGCGGCCAAGGCCCTCCAACCCTCCCTCTTTCCTTGCCTTTATTTCCACCTGCAGCGTCCCTCCCATGTTCCTAAGAAGAATCTCAATGCTTTATTATATCTAATTTTCCTTCTAACTCCAAAAGAGAAAAGAAACTTTGGAGTGGATACGGTTTAAGATGCTCCTTGCAATGCCTCTATGTGGAAGGGTCTGTGTGCCCCTCACAGCTACTGCTGACAGGGCCCTGGGTCTGCTCAGCAGGGAAGATAAACGCAGTCACTTTTCCTGGGCTATTTGAGTTACTTCATATGTTTAATAAGCAAAATACTCTGTATCGTCTCATACATGTGAAAATTAACAGTCTAATTTTATCTCAAATTGGGTAACAGATTTTGGTTGTTTCAAATATAAGAAAATTCATACAAAGCAGAGACTGAGATCTTAAAAATCCTTTTTAAAAATCCTTTTTTAAAATAGGTTTTTCCACATTCTGTGCGGCCTATACAATATGACATGCATAATTACAGCAGCTCAGTCCTCATGTTCTTCCACAGTGTTTACAAACACCCTGAGGCAGCCATCATTAAAGAGAGGCACGGAAAAGTCACCCAAGGGGAGCAGGCTCTCTGCATGTGTGTTTACAACGCCGAATAAAGCTCTAGAACATCTCAGAGAGGGTTTTCCTAAAATACACTATACAACTAACTTGATTTTGCCATAGAAACAGACATATATAACTCTTCATAATTTCTATCTTGTATACATATAATTTATTTGTATAAATAGGTAAGACATTTAGGAAGCGATTTGATGACAGTCACAAAACTCAGGTGGTTTTCTTTGAGGAGATTTGTATCAGGAATATTTGATAAGACTTTTGGAAAACGCTTACAAGGCCATGATGGCTTCTTCGGGAGAACTGAATCGAGGAATGTTTGGTTTGCACTGGTGATCACCACACACGCAGGGAAGGTGAGTTCTTAACTATAAATCTTTCGCAAGCTTAGGATTACTCATATTGGCCCAGATCAGAATCTATGGAAAACTAGTGATGCAGTGTTTCAGATTAAATGAAGGTTTTTGTTATTTTCCACTTGAAAAATGTGACTTTAGGCATCTTTTTTGCAAGAAAAAGTGGTCTTCTTGGCTCCGACTGAATACCATTTTAGTCAATGAGCTTATAGCATGGATCAGCAACATAGGATCACGTTTCCATCAACATGTGGGTGGGATTCAAAATTGAGGAAAAGGAGCTGCACAAATGCATTTAAGGTTTTAATCAAACCCACAGTATTTTCAGCAATGGTTCTGTGTGATTGATGAGCCCAGAACAATGCCAGGGTTTCAGCCACCACGCTGTGACAAAACAACTTAGCAAACAACATGCATTTATGAGTGTGGTTGTTTCTCAGCAACCAGAAAACCAAGGAGCAGTCTGTCTGTCACATAAAAAGTGTTGTAATGTGACCGGGCGTGGTGGCTCAGTCCTGTAATCCCAGCACTTTGGGAGGCCAAAGCAGGTGGATCACCTGAGGTCAGGAGTTCAGGACCAGCCTTCAAGACGAGCCTGACCAACGTGGTGAAACGCCATCTCTATGAAAATACAAAAAAAATTAGCTGGGCATGGTGGTGCATGCCTGTAATCCCAGCTACATGGGAGGCTAAGACAGTAGGATTGCTGGAACTAGGGAGGTGGAGGTTGCCATAACTGAGATGGCACCACTGGACTCCAGCTAGGCAACAAGAGTGAAACTCCATCTCCAAAAAAAAAAAAAAACAAAAAAAAAAGTTGCAATGTATTGAATATTTACCACACAGAAGGCATTGTCCTAATCACTTTAAACAGATTATCTCACTCAGCCCTCATAATGGTCTTATCGGTAATTGTCACAATTTTACTACCTCCTACTGCATAACTTTGGGAAAGTTATTCAACCTCTCATGCCTTAGTTTTTGTGAACCAGGGATAAAAACAGACAGATTTCAGGAGGCAGTGCGTACAAATGGCATAGATCAGGAATAAGCCTCCAGGAGAAGAGATATTTGAGCAAGGACTTGAAGGAGGGGAGAATGTTAACTTTGCAGATATTGAAAAGAAGAATGTTCCAGAAAAAGGCAGCAACCAGTGCAAGGCAGGACTGACCTGCCCAAGGACCCATGCTTTAGAGGTCCTCAGGTATCACAAGTGCACACACCAGAATAAATTCTCTGACACAATGCATGGGTGTTCAGACGCATTGAGAATCTGTGGCTCAGACCTGGTATACAACGCATTGAGGGGGTTCACAACGCATTGAGGGGGTTCACGATGCATTGAAGGGGTTCACGACACATTGAGAATCTGGGGCTCAGACCTGGTACAGTGCGACCAGAGCCCTAAACATCCGCTCTTCTAAGTAACTCCTCCGGAAACACTTCTCTGCATCTCTCACCCCCTGTCCTGGAAACTCAAGGTGACTGTTCCAAAGCCCAAAGGTTGGTCATTGTGCTTTGGCCAATATCAGTGCCGAGAGAATTGAGCAGCAGAAGCACATAGGCAAAAGAAAAGACAAATTAATGAATTTGCCAAATCTGCAACATAAATGCATAGACTCTTGCACAATGAATTGTTTTTCTTTTCCTAGTGGTGTTAAGTGTCTATCTCATTCCTTCTCTTCATATGCTAATTCTTGATTTGGAGGGTGTCACAAACTAGTGTGGTATTTCCAACAGTTACACATGGAGGTTGAAGAATATTTTGCAATGTTAGACAACTCCCCTGACTCAGGTTTACATATATTTAGATGTAAACAAAGCATGCATGGAGCACCGTACCAATTCTTTCCGTTGGCATATAAATGGATTTTGGATCTTAAGTTGCAAAATAATTCAACAGTTTTAAAAATATTTATTGTGCTTTAATTCATATCCCAAACTAAAACTTTTGGCTTTATGTAAATCATATTTATTTTAAACTGTATATCAATAATTGTATTTTATATTTTGCTCTATATCTTAATAGATAATTATAAATAATTTAAAACAACACTCTTTTAGAAATGTGAAAAAACTTTTAAGTTTTAATTATTTACATTTAATTTAAATTTTGAGGAAGCTATCTTAAAATTTTGTCTACTTTGACTATATTTACATTTTAATTTTAACGCTTAGATTACAACTGTCAACAGAACACATTACGTAAAACTTGTTATAACAATAATGTTTCTGAAATGTGGGCCAAAAACATGGAATAAATACAAAATAATTTATGAATGTCTCTATAATTCATCCAAACATCTCCAGTCCATCAACTGCACACCAAGAGGTCAGAATAATTATGAAATGTAGTCATCTTTAATATTTTCCAGACATTTGGTCATGTAAAACCATAGCTTTGTACATTTATTTTATGTATACATGCTTATTTTTACATGTATTCCAGTCACTTTTTCTATGTCATTTTTAGTTCTGAGGTATATCTGTCAAGGTAAGAAGAGAGGAGAGGTTTTGCTGATTGTCAAGGTTATCTTGGTTTGTAAATTCACATTCAGACACCTAGTGTGGGGCCTCCATTTGCTTTCTCCTGGGGGCCCCCTGGGAGCTTGTGAAGAACCTGGCCTGAGACTGGGTGGTAAGGCCTGATCATAGATGATGGTGAAGGCCCTCCTAGCAGGCTGTGTGGGGACAGCTGGCCCTCCCCACACCAGACTTGGTGCACAGCCCGGGCGCTGCAGTCTCCCAAGGGAGCTGCAGTCAGGACTCCAGTCCCAGTAGGTTGTGCTCTTAGGCACATCTGTACGCCCCTCGGCATGAAGGCCCAACTACTGGGGCCTTCCCTGAGCATCCCTGCTGAGCTTCCTCATAAGGAAAGGGGGCTCTGGGGACACTTTTCTCCACTCTGACTCAGTAATTTGAGTTTTTTCTCTCCTAGTCCTTCCTCCTCTTCTTCCCCCAGCTCCTCACTCCATAAAATCTCAGGAGCCTTTTGAGACAGGCTCCTTCTGCATTGGTGGGTCTCCACATCTGTGCTGACCCACTGGCGTGGTGCTGTCCCATGGGGACAAATGGGATAGGAGGGAACCGGTGCTTTTCCGGTGTGGCCCTTGTTTATGCCATCACACAGGGCAGGGAAAGGCTCACCTGAGCCTCACTGCGGCTGGCCGTCTCCGCCAGCCACTTCGACACTTGTCAACTCTGCTCTCAGCTCAGCCAGCTCTTGATGCTCAAGAGGTCTTAGAGGTCCTATAGGCCAGCGGTCCCTAACCTTTTTGGGACGAGGGATCCATTTCATGGCAGGCAATTTTTTCATGGATGGGGATGAATGGTTTTGAGATGAAACTGTTCCACCTCAGATCATCAGGCTTTAGATTCTCCTAAGGAGCACGCAGCCTGGATCCCTCGCACGTGCAGTTCACAATGGAGAGACTCTAATGCTGCCACGGACCTGACAGGTGGCAGAGCTCAGGCAGTCATGCTCAGCCACCTGTCGCTCACCTCTGCTGCACAGCCCGGTTCCAACAGGCCACAGACTGATACAACGTAGGCCACTTGGAAGCTGATGAGCAAAGAAGTGACAGTATTTGACTTTTGTTGTAAAAAGATGACTCTGGGTACCATGTTGAGAGCACAAGGAACAGGAGGAGAAGTGGGAAGATGAGCTAGGGAGGCTCCTGCAGTGCCCAGGGGAGTGGGAAGGAGGCTCTGAGGGAGGTGGTAGCCGTGGAGCTTCAGGAATTATTTTGAAGATAGACCAAAGTGACTTCCTGACAGATTGGATGTGGTGTGTGTGAGACAGGAGTCAAGGGTGACTCCAAGGCATGTAGTGACTTCCCAACAAATGTTAGCTATTATGTCAATATCCTGATTTTGTGAATGGAGAAAAGGAGACAGAGAGAGGGTTCACATTGATGAATGAAGACAAGGTAGTACCCAGTCCAGTAAGTGGGTCTCAAATCACACGCATAGGTACTCTGCTCTTAAACTGGTTCTTTGTTTATAAAATATTGTTTTGTAAGTATTTCTGAATATCTTGTAAATAAAACATTACAACATTATGAAATTTCACAACTAACTTCATTCCTTCAAGGTGTCTTAATAGAATTTCAGCACAGACTGAGAGGTGATACAGTCTCAAGCTTTCCCATGTAACCGATATTCATGCAACAACTTTCCTTGTGCCTTTATCCTTCTTTAGGATCTACATTTCCAAGTGTCCAGAATTCACCTGTTTATTCTGATGCCATCATTCTTATTTGCTGATCTATTTAAATTAGTCTAGCCAAAGACAGTGGACATCTTTCTTCAGGGAATGTTAACAAGGGACATAGGAGTTGCCTTGGCCATACATCAACTTAAAACCACAGGCAGAATCAAAGGAGAAAATGTCTAGCCTCTTACCCTCAGATGAAGTCAATAAATTCCATAGATGTTGCTTTAGGGTGCATAATGGCTCCCAAGTAAGTTCACACCTGATGCTCAGAACCTGCGAATGTTATCTTACACGGCAAAAAGGAGTTTGCAGATGTGATTAAGTTAAGGGTCTTAAGACAGGGTGATTTTTCCTGGATTATCTGAGTGAGCCCAATGTAATCAAAATGGTTCTGATCAAAGAGGTGCAGCGGGGATTCAGAGTCGAAGGAAAAGGCAGAAGTAAAGCTTGAGAGTAGGTTGCTTTGTTGATGGAGGAAGGGGCCACAAGCCAAGGAACACAGGCAGCCACTAGACACTGAAGAAGGCAAGGAAATCGATTGTCCTGAGCCTCCAGAAGGAACCAGCCTGCCGACACCTTGACCTCAGCCCAATGCAACTGATTTCAAACTTGCGACCTCCAGGATTGTAAGAGAATAAATTTGTACTGTTTTAAGTGCTTAAGTTTGTGGTAATTTGTTATAGCATCTGAAAAAAACTATTAGAGATGCAGAGAATGAAAACATTATTTTAAAAAATTGTATGTAATCATTAACATGTACATTTGCTGAGCATCCATAGTCAAGATTTTCTAAAAATATCTTTTTTGCCAGTCTCTTCGTTTGCTTCATTTTGTGGAGAAGAATAATGGTAGTGAATTCTGCATTTTGGACAGAACCCTATTTATCACTATGGGCAGGTGAGATCTGTATTACTTAAGGCACAGTGTAAGCTACTATGCTCCAATACCTTAAAATATAACAGGCTAACCAAAACAGGACTTCTCCCCTCTCTCACACAGCAGTCCAAAGGCAGCAACCAGGGCTGTTAGGGTCCTTCTGCCAACCTCTACAACAGCTTCCAGAGTACAAACCAGCTTTGAAATCACCGTCATTTTGAATTGCAGCTAAAGAGAAGGTGAAAGTTTCAAGGAGAGCAAATACTCATTCTTTGTAAGGTCACGATCTTTGGAGGTACTCATCATTTCTGTTCCTATCCCATTGGCCGTAAGTTAGTGAGACGGCCATAAGGGAAGCATGTGCCCTGCTAAAACCTGGGAGTGCTGTTGCTAAAGGAAGAGGGGAGCATAAATGTTGCCAAAGTTCCATCCCTCCTTGCGGCATCCAGTATACAGCAAGGGAGTGAAAAGCCTGGACTCTGAGGTCGGGCTTCCAGGGTTCAAATCCTCAGGCTCCCCTCGCCATTTAGCATTCTGCAATCACTGTTAGTTTCAAGCTCTATAAAGTAAAGAGATTAGGAACATCTACCTAAAGCTGTGTTGTGAGGATTAAAAAAGAGTACTTAGAACAGCACTTGGCACAAAGTAAGTACCTCAAACACATTAATTATTATTAAAATCAATTCATATATTGAAATCATTTAACATTTTAATAAATTATTAATTACTGATTCTTATATTCAAATGTTTTTATTAAAATTATTAAAATCAGGAGACACTCATGAGAATAAAAGTGGGTGCCTTTAGTGATCATGCTGAGGCATCAGGCTTAAACCAGGATGCCTCAAGGCAAAATAGGGACATCTAGTCACCGTAGTTATACAGCACTGGGGTTAATAGACAAATAGCACCATCAAATCTACTTCCTGGATACCAAAGGAATTAAGAGAAGGAAGAAAAGAGACAGTGATATTAAAGATATTTGCAAGAGTTGTGTTCCAAATACAAATTCCATCTTTTCAGAAATTCTTTGCTAGTTAGTTTCTGGAGATGGCTTCCACTTTTAACAAATGTTAGCTTCTCAGAGTTTCTACTTTCTAGAAACTAGAGACCATCTCTAAGGTTGCCTGATTTTTTTTTTCAGTGAATTGATATGATTCCAGTCAAGAGAAACGAGATAAGAAATAGATATCAGCAACAAGGTTTCAGTCAGTACATTGGGGAATTCTACCAAACATTTAAGGAAGATATCAAAGCAATTCTGCATGAATTCTTCAAAAAGAAGAGAAGGAAACACCTAACAACTCATTTTATGAGGTCAAAATTTCACTGGTACCAAAAGAAAACCCAAGTTCATTACGAACATAGTGAACATAGATGCAAGAATGTTTAACAAAGATATTAGAAAATTAAAGCTAACAATATATTATTACAATAAAAATAATAATAATAATACATCATGGCCAAGTGTGGTTTACCCTGAGAATACAAGACTGTTTTCACACTTGAAAATCTAATGAAGTAATTCACGAGATAAATAAACTGAATAACAAGAAGTATTTAACTATCTCAATAGATGCAGTAAAATCTTTTGACAAAATTCAGTATCCACTCGTGATAAAAACTCAGAGGAAACCAGGAATAAGAAGGAGCGTTCTTAACCTAATAAAGAGAATCTAGAGAAAAAGCTTACAGCCAACATCATACTTGGTGGTAAAAGACTGAATGCTTTCTTCCTAAGACCAGGAGCAAGGCAAGGAAGTCTTCTTTCACCATTCCTGTTCAACATCATCCTGGAAGTTCAAGATAGAGTGACAGGGCAAGAAGAAATGAGGTATATATAGACTGGAAAGAAGGAAATAGGGCTGTCTGTATTGACAGATGACATGATTGTCTATGCAGAAAGTTCCAAGATATCAACAACATACTAATAAGTGAGTTTGGCAAAGTTGAGGATACAAAGTGCACATACAAAATGAATTCTAATTCTATGTACTAGCAATAAACTATTAGAAATAAAAACTTTTTTAAAAGTACCATTTACAGTAGTGCCAAAAAATACAGGAAGTGCTTAGGCATAAGTTCCACAAAATATATGCAGGATTTGTATACTAAATACTAAGAACACGGATGAAAGAAATCAATCAAGAGATGAAGAAATCAAAAGATGATACCATATTCATAGATTGGGAGACACTGTTCTTGAGATGTGAAATCTTCCCAAACTCATTTAAAAATTCAGTGCAATCCCAATCAAAATCTCACAGGAATTTTTGCTTTTTATAAATCGGCAAGCTGATTCTAAAATTTACATGGAAAGGCAAAGGAACTTGAAGAGCCAAAATAATTTTGCAAAAAGAAGAAAAAAGCTGGATAACTCACATTACCTGATTTTCAGATTTACTATAAAGCTACAAAAACAAACGAACAAAAAAGACAGTGTGGTATAGATGGCCCGACAGACTAGTGGAACAGAAGAGAGAGGCCATAAATAGACCTATATTTATATGGTCAATTGATTTTCAACAAAGGTAAATGAGTTCAGAAAGGCTAGTTTTTTTCAGCAAATGGTCTTGCAACACCACTCACATGCAGGAAAAAAAAAAAAAATGACCTCAACTTATACTTCATGCCTTAGAAAAAAATTAACTCAAAATGGATTATAGACCTATAAGTAAGAGACAAAATTATAAAACTTCTATAAGAAGACATAGGAAAAAGTCTTTGTAATTTCGTAAATATTTCATCCAAGTCACAATCTGTGAAAGAAAAAAATTGATAAACTGGGCCTTAGCAAAATTAAAAACTTCTGCTATAGGCCGGGTGTGGTGGCTCACGCCTGTAATCCCAGGACTTTGGGAGGCCGAGGCGGGCGGATCACAAGGTCAGGAGATCGAGACCATCCTGGCTAACACAGTGAGATCCCGTCTCTACTAAAAATACAAAAATTAGCCAGGTGTGGTGGTGAGGCTCCTGTAGTCCCAGCTATTCGTCAGGCTGAGGCAGGAGAATGACTTGAACCCGGGAGGCAGAGCGTGCAGTGAGCTGAGATCGTGCCACTGCAGTCTAGCCTGGGTGACAGTGAGACTCGGTCTCAAAAACAAACAAACAAACAAAAAAAACCCTTCTGCTATATACAAGACACTATTAAGGAATTAAAAAGATAAGCCACAAACTGGGATAAAATATATGTGGATCATATGTCTGACAAAGAACTGGTTTCCAAACTATATTAAACACTTTTACAACTCAATAACAAGAAAACAAGTAACCCAATTGAAAGAAATGGGCAAAATATTTTTAAAAACACTTCACCAAAGACAATACCTATATGGCAGATAAGCATAAAAGATGGTCAAAATCATTAATCATTAGGGAAATGAAAACTAAAACCACAGTGTGATACAACACCACATCTGTTAGAACGGCTAAATTTTTAAAAACAAACTGACAAATCCGGATGCTGGCAAGGATGCAGAAAAACTGACACTCTCATAAATTACTGGTAAGAATGTAAAACAATACAGCCACTTTGGAAAACAGTTTAGCAGTTTTTTACAAGGTTAAACATACATACATGTATCATGTGAAATTCCACTCCTGAATATTTACCAAGACAAAAACTTATGCTCACACAAAATCCTGTAAATGAGGGTTTATAGCTGCTTTACTCATAGTCACTCAAAACTGGGTACCACCCTAATGTTTTCCTCCTAGTGAATCCATCACCAAACTGTAGCATATTTGTGCAATGGAATAGTACTCAGGAATTAAAATGAATAAACTCCCGATGTATGCAACAATATGGAGGCATCTCAAATGCATTATGCTTTTAAGAACAAAGCCAGATTTGAAAATCTATATGACTCAGAACTCAGAATGAAGGCAGACTTGAAAATCTGTATGATTCCTTTTATACGATATTCTGGAAAAGGGGAAATTATAGAGACAGAAAACAGATCAGTGGTTGACAGGCTCAGGGGTAGGGAACAGGGATTTTGCAGATGAGGTAACTTCTCTATTTAAATTTTAGCAGTAGCTACATGACTATGCAGTTGTCAAAACCAGTACACCAAAAGAGTGAATTCTACTTTACATAAATTTTCAAAAGGAAATAAAAAGAAGAAATAAACCTGCACTTAGAAATGTCCCTGGTAGATCAGCTGGCAAGATGGCCGAATAGGAACAGCTCCAGTCTGCAGCTCCCAGCGAGATCGATGCAGAAGGTGGCTAATTTCTGCATTTCCAATTGAAGTACCCAGTTCCTCTCACTGGGACTGGTTGGACAGTGGGTGCAGCCCACAGAGGGCAAGCCAAAGCAAGGTGGGGTGTCACCTCACCTGGGAAGCACAAGGAGTTGGGGGATTTCCCTTCCCTAGCCAAGGGAAGCCTTGAGGGACTGTGTTGTGAGGAACAGTGCACTCCGGCCCAGATACTGTGCTTTTCCCGTGGTCTTCACAACGCGCAGACCAAGAGATTCCGTCCAGTGCCTATGCCACCAGGGCCTTGGGTTTCAAGCACAAAACTGGGCGGCCATTTGGGCAGACACTGAGCTAACTGCAGGAGATTTTTTTTTTTTCATACCCCAGTGGCACCTGGAATGCCAGCAAGACAGAACCGTTCACTCCCCTAGAAAGGAGGCTGAAGCCAGGGAGCCAAGTGGTCTGGCTTGGTGGGTCCCACCCCCACAGAGCCCAGAAAGCTAAAGTCCCCTGGCTTGAAATTCTCACTGCCAGCACAGCACTCTGAGGCTGACCCGGGATGCTCGAGTTTGGTTGGGGGAGGGGCGTCTGACATTGGTGAGGCTTGAGTAGGTGATTTTACTCTCACAGTGTAAACAAAGCCACCTGGGGAAGTTCGAATTGGGTGGAGCCCACCACAGCTCAGCAAGGCCACTGAGGCCAGACTGCCTCTCTAGATTCCTCCTCTCTGGGCCGGGCATCTATGAAAAAAAGGCAGCAGCCCCAGTCAGGGACTTATAGATAAAACCCCCATCTCCCTGGGACAGAGCACCTGGGGAAAGGGGTGGCTGTGGGTGCAGCTTCAGCAGACTTAAACGACCTGCCTGATGGCTCTGAAGAGAGCAGCGGATCTCCCAGCACGGTGTTCGAGCTCTGATAAGGGTCAGACTACCTCCTCAAATGGGTCCCTGACCCCCGTGTATCCTGACTGGGAGACACCTCCCAGTAGGGGCGAACAGACACAGAAGAACTCTGGCCGGCATCTGGTGGGTGCCCCTCTGGGATGAAGTTTCCAGAGGAAGGAATAGGCAGCAATCTTCACTGTTCTGCAGCCTCCTCCGGTGATACCCAGGCAAACAGGGTCTGGAGTGGACCTCCAGCAAACTCCAGCAGACCTACAGAAGAGGGGCCTGACTGTTAGAAGAAAAACTAACAAACAGAAAGGAACAGTAGCGACATCAACAAAAAGGACGTCCACACCAAAACCCATCTGAAGGTCACCAACATCAAAGACCAAAGGTAGATAAATCCACGAAGATGTGGAGAAACCAGCGCAAAAAGGCTGAAAATTCCAAACCCAGAATGCCTCTTCTCCTCCAAAGGATAACAACTC
Source organism: Macaca fascicularis (assembly GCF_037993035.2). Classification (NCBI taxonomy): domain Eukaryota; kingdom Metazoa; phylum Chordata; class Mammalia; order Primates; family Cercopithecidae; genus Macaca; species Macaca fascicularis. Next base: position 11,697,737 of record NC_088378.1, read on the forward strand.
TTTGCCAGCAAGGGAACAAAACTGGACAGAGAATGAGTTTGACGAATTGACAGAAGTAGGCTTCAGAAGGTGGCTAATAACAAACTCCTCCAAGCTAAAGGAGCACGTTCTAACCCAATGCAAGGAAGTTAAGAACCTTGAAAAAAGGTTAGAGGTATTGCTAACTAGAATAATCAGTTTAGAGAAGAACACAAATGACCTGATGGAGCTGAAAAACATAGCACTAGAACTTTGCGAAGCATACACAAGTATCAATAGCCGAATCAATAAAGTAGAAGAAAAGATATCAGAGATTGAAGATGAACTTAATGAAATAAAGTGAGAAGACAAGATTAGAGAAAAAAGAATGAAAAGAAACAAACAAAGCCTCCAAGAAATATGGGCCTATGTGAAAAAACTAAATATAGCTTTGATTGGTGTACCTAAAAGTGACGGGGAGAATGGAACCAAGTTGGAAAATGCTCTTCAGGATATCATGCAGGAGAAGTTCCCCAACCTAGCAAGACAGGCCAACATACAAATTCAGGAAATACAGAGAACACCACAAAGATATTCCTTGAGAAGAACAACCTCAAGACACATAATCGTCAGATTCACCCTGGTTGAAATGAAGGAAAAATGTTAAGGTCAGCCAGAGAGAAATGTCGGGTTACCCACAAAGGGAAGCCCATCAGACTAACAGTGGATCTCTTGGCAGAAACCCCACAATCCAGAAGACAGTGGGGGCCAATATTCTTAAAGGAAAGAATTTTCAACTCAGAATTTCATATCCAGCCAAACTAAGCTTCATAAGCAAAGGAGAAATAAAATCCTTTACAAAGAAGCAAATGCTGAGAGATTTTGTCATGACCAGACCTGCCCTACTAGAGCTCCTGAGGGGAGCACTAAACATGGAAAGGAACAGCCGGTACCAGCCACTGCAAAAACATGCCAAATTGTAAAGACCATTGACACTATGAAGAAACTGCATAACCTAACGGGCAAAATAACCAGCTAGCATCATAATGACAGGATCAAATTCACACATTACAATATTAACCTTAAATGCAAATGGGCTAAATGACCCAAGTTAAAAGACACAGACTGGCAAATTGGATAAAGAGTCAAGACCTATCAGTGTGTTGTATTCAGGAGACCCATCTCATGTGCAAAGACACACATAGGCTTAAAATAAAGGGATGGAGGAATATACCAAGCAAATGGAAAGCAAAAAATTGCAGGGGTTTCCAATCCTAGTCTCTGATAAAACAGAATTTATACCAACAAAGATCAAAAGAGACAAAGGAGGGCATTAAATAATGGTAAAGGGATCGATGCAACAAGAAGAGCTAACTTTACTAAATATATATGCACCCAATGCAGGAGCACCTAGATACATAAAGCAAGTTCTTAGAGACATACAAAGAGACTCAGACTCCCACACAATAATAATGGGAGATTTTAACACACCACTGTCAATATTAGATCAACGAGACAGAAAATTAACAAGGATATTTTTCAGGACTTGCACTCAGCTTTGGACCAGGTGGACCTACTAGACATCTACAGAACTCTCCATCCCAAATCAACAGAATATACATTCTTCTCAGCACCACATTCCACTTATTCTAAAATTGACCACATAATTGGAAGTAAAACACTACTCAGCAAATGCAAAATAATGGAAATCATAACCAACAGTCTCTCAGATCACACTGTGATCAAATTAGAACTCAGGATTAAGAAACTCACTCAAAACCACACAACTGCATGGAAACTGAACAACCTGCTCCTGAATGACTACTGGGTAAATAATGAAATGAAGGCAGAAATAAAGATGTTCTTTGAAACTAATGAGAACAAAGACACAATGTACCAGAATCTCTGGGACACATTTAAAGCAACTTGTAGAGGGAAGTTTATAGCACTAAATGCCCACAAGAGAAAGCAGGAAAGATTTAAAATAGATCTATACCTAACATCACAATTAAAAGAACTAGAGAAGCAAGAGCAAACAAATTCAAAAGCGAGCAGAAGATAAGAAATAACTAAGATCAGAGCAGAACTGAAGGAGACAGAGACACAAAAAAAACTCTTCAAAAAATGAATGAACCCAGGAGCTGGTTTTTTTAAAAGATCAAGGAAATAGATAGACCAGTAACCAAGTTAATAAAGAAGAAAAGAGAGAAGAATCAAAGAGGCACAATCAAAAATGATAAACGGAATATCACCACTGATCCCACAGAAATACAAACCACCATCAGCGAATACTATAAAAACCTCTATGCAAATAAACTAGAAAATCTAGAAGAAATAGATAAATCCCTGGACACACACACCCTCCCAAGACTAAACCAGGAAGAAATTGAATCCCTGAATAGACCAGTAACAAGTTCTGAAATTGAGGTGATAACTAAGAGACGACCAACAAAAAAAAGTCCAAGACCAGACGGATTCACAGCCAAATTCTACGAGAGGTACAAAGGGAGCTGGTATCATTCCTTCTGAAACTATTCCAAGCAATAGAAAAAGAGGGACTCCTCCCTAACTCATTTTATGAGGCCAGCATCATCCTGATACTACAACCTGGCAGAGACACAACAAAAAAAGAAAACTTCAGGCCAATATCCCTGATGAACATAGATGAGAAAATCCTCAATAAAATACTGGCAAACTGAATCTAGCAGCACATCAAAAAGCTTATCCACCACGATCAAGTCAGCTTCATCCTTGGGATGCAAGGCTGGTTCAACATACACAAATCAATCAACGTAATCCATCACATAAACAGAACCAATGACAAAAACCACATGATTATCTCAATAGATGCAGAAAAGGCCTTCAACAAAATTCAACAGCCTTTCATGCTAAAAACTCTCAATAAACTAGGTATTGATGGAACGTATCTCAAAATAATAAGAGCTATTTATGATAAATTCCCAGCCAATATCACACTGAATAGACAAAAACTGGAAGCATTCCCTTTGAAAACCAGCACTAGAAAAGGATGCCCTCTCTCACCACTCCTATTCAAGATAGTATTGGAAGTTCTGGCCAGGGCAATCAGGCAAGAAAAAAAAATAAAGTGTACTGAAATAGGAAGAGAGGAAGTCAAATTGTCTCTGTTTCCAGATGACATGGTTGTATATATAGAAGACCCCATCGTCTCAGCCCAAAATCTCCTTAAGCTGATAAGCAACTTCAGCAAAGTCTCAGGATACAAAACAAATGTGCAAAAATCACAAGTATTCCTATACACCAATAACAGACAAACAGAGAGCCAAATCATGATTGAACTTCCATTCACAATTGCTACAAAGAGAACAAAATACCTAGGAATAAAACTTACAAGGGGTGTGAAGGACCTCTTCAAGGAGAACTACAAGCCACTGCTCAAGGAAATAAGAGAAGACACAAACAAATGGGAAAACATTCCATGCTCATGGATAGGAAGAATCAATATCTTGAAAATAGCCATACTGCCCAAGGTAATTTGTAGATTAAATGCTATTTCCATCAAGCTATCACTGACTTCCTTCACAGAACTGGAAAAAACTACTTTAAATTTCATATGGAACCAAAAAAGAGCCCACATAGCCAAGACAATCCTTACCAAATAGAACAAAGCTGGAGGAATTACACTCACTGACTTCAAACTATACTATAAGGCTACAGTAACCAAAACAGCATGGTACTGGTGCCAAAACAAATATGTAGACCAATGGAACAGAACTGAGCCCTCAGAAATAACACCACACATCTACAACCATCTGATCTTTGACAAACCTGACAAAAACAAGCAATGAGGAAAGGATTCGCTATTTAGTAAATGATGTTGGGAAAACTGGCTAGCCCTATGAAGAAAACTGAAACTGGATCCCTTCCTTACACCTTATACAAAAATTAACTCAAGGTGGATTAAAAACTTGAACATAAGACCTAAAGCCATAAAAACCCTAGAAGAAAACCTAGGCAATACCATTCAGGACATAGGCATGGGCAAAGACTTCATGACTAAAACACCAAAAGCAACGACAACAAAAGCCAAAATTGATAAATGGGATCTAATGAAACTAAAGAGCTTGTGAACAGCAAAAGAAACATCATCAGAGTGAACAGGCAACCTACAGAATGGGAGAACATTTGTGCAATCTGTCCATCTGACAAAGGGCTAATATGTAGAATCTAAACAAATTTACAAGAAAAAATCAAACAACCCCATCAAAAAGTTGGCAAAGGATATGAACAGACGCTTCTCAATAGAAGACATTTATGCAGCCAACAAACATATGAAAAAATTCTCATCATCACTGGTAATTAGAGAAATGCAAATGAAAACCACAATGAGATACCATCTCATGCCAGTTAGAATGGTGATTATTAAAAAGTCAGAAAACAACAGATGCTGGAGAGGATGTGGAGAAATAGGAACACTTTTATACTGTTGGTGAGAGTGTAAATTAGTTCAACCATTGTGGAAGACAGTGTGGCAATTCCTCAACCATCTATAACTAGAAATACCATTTGACCCAGCAATCCCATTACTGGTTATATACCCAAAGGATTATAAATCATTTTACTGTAAAGACACATGCACATGTATGTTTATTATGGTACTGTTCACAATAGCAAAGACTTGGAACCAACTCAAATGCCCACCAATAATAGACTGGATAAAGAAAATGTGGCACATATACACGATAGAATACTATGCAGCCATAAAAAAGGATGAGTTCATGTCCTTTGCAGGGACATGGATGAAGCTGGAAACCATCATTCTCAGCAACCTAACACAAGAACAGAAAACCAAGTATCACATGTTCTCACTCATAAGTGGGAGTTGAACAATGAGAACACATGGACACGGTGGGGGAACATCACACACGGTGGGGAACATCACACACTGGAGCCTGTCAGGGGGTGGGGGGCTAGAGGAGGGATAGCATTAGGAGAAATACCTAATGTAGATGATGGTTTGATAGGTACAGCAAACCACCATGGCGCATGTATACCTATGTAACAAACCTGCACGTTCTGCACATGTACCCCAGAACTTAAAGTAGAATAATAATAATAATAATAATAGAAGTGTCCCTGGTATTTAGGAAGCACTTATGGAAATTGACTATTACTGATGTATTGATGAACACGTTAATAATATTTACCTTGTATTTCAGCTGTGAACCAGTATACAAACTATTTTCCAATTTAGTAATTACACATTAACTCTGAAATATCCTGACTACAGATGAAGCCCTGAATTTTCACCAAGAAAATCTCCTGGGCTGGTGTTTTGAGAGCCCCCAGCAAAACTGGAATTTTATTACTAAAGCAGCTGCCAGTGGCTCCCTAGTGGGAAAGGAAGGGGAGCTGAGCGTGGATATCTCCAGTGTGCCTTTCAAGCGAAATTTTTTTTCCTGAAGGACTGTCTAGTCCCTAGTCATCTAACTTGAGACCAGGGGTCCCTTCCATGGGAAACCCATTTATGCTGGCAAATGCCCTTGTGGTCATTGTGTGACCTGTGTCTAGTTTATGCCTGCCTGGCATTGCTGTGGCACTGGGAGCCCAGCCTTGTGTTCTCCTTGGTGTTCAGAAAAAAAAAAACCTGACCTTGGGCAGCCCTTGGTTGTTCAGATGGAACATACAAATTCAGTACACCTCCATAACAGAAAAAAATTCAAAGATTCATGCAAGTCAAGAATGAAGAGTCAAGCAAAGAGAGAGTGACAACTAGCAGTACAGTGGTCCCCCCCCTTATTTCTGGGGAATACATTCCCAGACCTTTAGTGGATGCCTGAAACCATGGATGGTACCAAATTCTACATGTATATATGGCTTATATATATATTAAAAAATATATACATATGGGTGTGTATATATAGGTGTGTATATATGTATATATGCACACACATATATACAACCATATATATGTATGCACTATAACTGTATGCATATGTATATAGGTGTGTATAGACATATATATGTATAGACATATATGTATATACGTGTGTATAGACATATATATGTATATAGGTGTGTATAGACATATATATGTATACTCTATAGCTGTAAGCATATGTATACATCTATATATACACATATATACACCGTGTCTGTGTGTATATTTATATGGTGTACATATGTGTGTATATACATATATATATACACACTATGTTTTTTTCTATACATAAATGCCTATGATGAAGTTTAATATATCAAGTAGGCACAGTAAGAGATTAGCAACAATAACTACTAATAAAACAGAACAATTTTTACCATACACTGTAATAAAAGTTAAGTTAAATGCTTCTCTCTCTCAAAATATGTTGTAATATACCACAGGTAACTGAAACTGCAGAAAGCAAGACCTTGGGGAAGGACGACTGCTGTATGTATAAGGGACTAGGGTGTGGGCCACGCTAAATTCTCCAGTAAATGCCTTCAGGACGTGGTGGGAATGCAGGGAACCCAGTCTACTGGCCGAGAGAGGTGCCTCTTAGTGTTTAATCTCTGGCTACCGGCTTGAGCCATTTGGCTGTGACATAGAGCTGGAAACTGCCAAAGACACAGCTGAGCCCTGCTTTTGGTACGAGAGAGTTAAACCAGTTTTCAAAATGAAGGCAACAGAAAATTATAAAAATTCACTAAAACTGGTCAACAAGCTTTGTACCTCTCAGACCACCATTTGTTTCTCATTAACTAGAGCATTCTCAATGGATAGACAGCACTTTCCGATTCAGCATCAAAAAGAGAAAGGAGCTGTGGTCACCAAATAAATATTTCCTATATAACAGGCCAACCCAAAAATGTTGTAAACGGAATTTAGAGTCTCAAAGCAGCTGCACTTCACATGGAAATAGAACAATTGAGATGCCAGCACACAGAGAAACAAATAAACAAAAAGTATCCAACATTTAGGTCTAATTCCCCAATCTTATAGGAAAGTCCAGCTTTGCTAGTCCTGTGTTAATGTCGGCTGTGAACCGTGAGATGGGCGCGAGCTAGATGCACTCATCACCCCGTGGCACTCCCCGGCTCATGCGGTACCCTCAGCGTCTGCTGAGTTAAAGAAAGGGTGGGTAAAGGATGAGCCATGAAGAAAGCCCTTCAGGGCCGGGCACCGTGGCTCATGCCTATAATCCTAGCACTTGGGAGCTGAGGCAGGTGGATCACCTGAGGTCATGAGTTCGATACCTTTCTACAGCAAAACTCTGATCACGTCAGCCAAAATTCTTCTCTGACTCTCAGTGCCTACACAGTGCCGTCTAGCTCCCAGACTCCTGGGTTTCATGATGGGGCCCACTCCTGCCCATCCACCTTCACCCCAAGTACTCTAAGGAAAGCTGTAGCTCTGGCTGAACAGAGAGGCTGAACATGGTGGAGTGGTTCTGAGCCTGGACTCATCGCTAGACAGCTTGTTCAAGCTTGACCAGCCTGGCCAACATGGTGAAACCTCGTCTCTACTAAAAATACAAAAAAGTAGCTGAGTGTGGTGGCAGGTACCCATAATCCCAGCTACTGAGGAGGCTGAGGCAGGAGAATCGCTTGAACCCAGGAGGCAGAGGTTGCAGTGAGCCAAGATCGTGCCATTGCACTCCAGCCTGGGCAACGAGAGCGAAACTCCATCTCATAAAAAAAAAGAAAGAAAGAAAGAAAGAAAGAAAGAAAGAAAGAAAGAAAGAAAGAAAGAAAGAAAGAAAGAAAGAAAGAAAGAAAGAAAGAGAAAGAAAGAAAGAAAGCTTCTGAAAATCCTCAAATATTGAGGGCACAAGTTTGGTTGCATTCATACTCCCAACATCACCCTAATTCTGACCTTGGGGCCCATGAAGTCCTGTGCCTGAGTGAGGAGTTGGTGCTGCCATCACCTCACCCCAGGGAGCTCCTCACCCCAGGGAGCTCCTCACCCCCAGGGAGCTCCTCACCCCAGGGAGCTCACACACATTCATCCCTGAATGTACCTCAGACCTGGGCCACAGCGGGACTAGCTCTCACATTAGACCTTCCACACTTGTCTTTAAATCCCCCTACCAAATTCACATACTTTTCATCCTGATACTTATCTACAAATTTCCAAACCTTCCAAGGAGGTGACAGTGGAGTGGGCTTATTAGGGTCTTCTTAGTTTGAGCAGGTGGAGCACAAGCTATTCTGTCTAGGGCTGCGAGGTGGCCTCGGAGAGAAAGAAAGTACATCCACACTGAGGCAGGGAACCAGGGCAAAACGCAGAGCTCCTCCGGGTCCAGGTCCCAGGAGTGGGCGCAGAGCGCAGCTGGGCAACAGCACCTCCCCCAGACCCCGGTCAGCACAGGTTGCAGAGGATAGCATGGATGTCTTTTTCCCCAAGTTTCATTCAACATTTTGAAGGCAACAAATACCCAGCTAGACAGCACTGAGTATACAATAGAGGCTGACCAAACCTGTGATGAATTGAACCACATGAGTACTTAGTTCTGAAGGAAGCCAAAATTTGTCAACTTAAACAAAAACCGGACCCTCTTGGGTAGAAAACACTGATTTCCTTGAAACTATATCATTTCTCCTCTATTCTGATCACATGTCATGGGTTCCTGAGTGTGAGGGTTAGTTCTTGTCAGGAATCAAAACTGAGACATTTGCAGTGAATACAGCAGCAGAGTGCAGAGTTAGTGAGTAGGTTTGGACTTGACCGCAGGTGCTTTTCAATGAGAGAAAGGCCAAGAAGTCAGTGTTGACAGGGAGGGCAAATTCCGCGGAGAAAAATGCCTTGACTGATTAGTGATGTGTGTCCCGGCTCAGGGAAAGAGGAGTGGAGCCCCAGGACCGTATCTGCCATCTCTGTGGTGGAAGGAGCGGGGGCCTGAAGTTCTCCCCCTAGGCCTATAACTAGCTCTGTGACTTCCCCTGGTTATTTCAGCTTTCTGGGTCTCGGTTTCCCTAATTATATATGATTGACAAGGCAAAATAGCCTTGCTTTCTACCATCTCTAGGAAGAGAAGGGACTCTGAAGCACTTTTCTTTTTAAATGAGCTCTCTAAAAATTGTTCTTGTGTTTGCTCACAATATCATAATGTGCTAGATGTAACTAACAATTGTAGGAAATGCATTATCAATTTCCAGATGTGGCGGATGCTGTTATTTTGTTCTTCCCAGTCTGCTGTCTTCCTTTCTCCACTCTGCTCTCCTGCAGGGGTTGATCTACATCAGTCTCGTCCATCAGCTTCCTTGCCACCTGGCTTCCAGATGGATTTGACCAATAGGGACACTGGCAGGAAATAGGAGGGGGAGGGGAGAAGGGAAGGCCGGGAGGGGTGTGGGGCTGAGGAAGCCCAGGCTCCCTCCCTGCAGGGCTGCCTCAGGCTGGTGCGGTCCCTTGAGTGAGATCATCATTTCTCTAAAACTGGACTTCTCTGTAAGACTTTCCTAGATTCTGCCAACCACTACTTCCTCTGGCCCTTTGGGCTCCGTGGTATTCCTATGGTACCTGTCCACACCTGCACACATAGCTTCTGAAAACCTGCAGGTCACATTTGGCAGACTTCCAAATGAGCCGCCTAGGGAAGGTCTTATGGATCACCGCTTACATCCTGTCCTTGCATAGAGTCTTATCGTGAGTCCCTCAAATTGTATCATGAGACATACTGATGAGTATGCAGCCAACTAACGTTGAAAAGGACATATATTTGTTCCTGAATGATAAAGTTTTGCTGACTTTCTTGCTCGTGAAGCATTTTAGCCTATATGTTGTCATCTGCAGCCAATGATTGTAACCTATGCATCCTACCCTCCAATGGACAACCCCGATAAGAGGAATCCCTCTCCCCTCTCCTCAACTTTCTCATAAAAACATTCCAACTTGTAACAGATCTGGGGACATACCCCTTTGTTGGTGTGCCTTCCTAGGTCGATTGTCACATTTGGTTTCCAATAAACCTTGATCAAATGGTTTCTGCCTCAATAGCCTTTATTTTGGTTGGCTCTCCTTTATTAAATCTCCTTGAATTTCCCCAATGTGAATGGGACATCTGTTTACTGTTGGGCTGCTCATCTCCCATCACAGCACCTTATGTAGTTGGTAAATGATAAACGTTTGCTTAATTTATGCATACAAGATCCACATCTGTTTCGGTGGTTTTACTGTCTTTGTGGAAGTGGGACTAAGGTTGTGGAAAGCAAGGATAGAGAAGAGTCGTGGAGCAGAAACCAAGGTTTCCAAGTGAGAGCAAACATTCCAGGAGCAAACAGAAGGATGGGCACTCCCAGACCAGCTTGACTCTTCCGGTGTCTCTCTCGCTCTCCAACCCTCTCCTGTTGAAATCTTGGTGGGCATTACTACATGGATGGATGGAGATAATAGATAGATAGATAGATAGATAGATAGATGACAGGTAGATAGATAAAATAGGTGATAGATTAGATAGATAAAGATAGATAGATAGATGATAGATAATATAGATGATAGATTAGATAGATAAAATAAAGACAAGTCAGACAGACAGATAGATGATAGAGTAGATAGATGATTGATTGATAGATAGATGACAGACAAGATAGATAGATGATAGATAGATAGATGACAGACAAGATAGATAGATGATAGATAGATAGATGACAGACAAGATAGATAGATGATAGATAGATAGATGACAGACGAGATAGATAGATGATAGATTAGATAGATAGATAGATAGAGAGACAGACAGATAGACATAAAGATTAGATATATATAGAGAGAGAATCTCTCCCCCTATCTCCTCCTACTGGGACACCCTAGGGTCCCATCTGGAGTGTCCCCGTGGTCACCTTCTTGCAGCATCATTCCATTTTTTGCCCCAACTGCAAGTCTTCTTTCCAACAGAAAGAAATATAATAGCCTTGAGTTACCAGACTTTTATATTCCAGGTTCTACTTTACAATGGCATATAAGGTACCTTGGCTACTGGGTCTCAAATTTCTAAATGGAAAAATTATAAAAAACGAAAAACACGACCACAGAACTGGAAACAAACTAACAGAAGTCTGCTGTCAGACACTGGAGGCATTTTTGCATGTCAGCGGGACTTCCTGGAGTAAACGACCCCAGCCTCCTCCATTCGGTTCTCTGAACAGACGTAAGCAGGGCCAGCAGGCTGAACGAAGGAGCACACATAGAAGAAATGCAGTCAGGGAGGCGAGCAGCAGGGCCTCCATGCAGTTGGTCACGGATCCATCCTTCCAACGAAGAGTCACGAATGGAGCACCTGCTCTGGGCCAGGCTGGATTAGATGCTTAGATGTCAGGGACAGGACAGTGAATGAAGTAACAGCCTGACCTCAGTCTTCATGATCTTTACAATTTAGTGGGCAGTAAAAATTGGTCTGGCAAAGTTTCAAAAATGATCAAAGTAAAATAAAAGATAAAAATAAAAGTGTTTCTATTAATTTTTATGTTTTCTAAAAGTTGCCAGCAATGTTCCGTCACTGGAGGTAGGTACACTTCATTCCGGGAAAAATCACACATTTGAGTCACACAAATACATGGTAAGATCCAAGACACTGTTTGGGAGGGAGATGAAGCCTGATTGGGCCACCTGTGGTGGGAGGAGCTTGTTCTTCCTTGTCCTCTCCATGCCTGGAGCTTGAAGGTGGCTGACTGGTGGGGTGAGTGGATTGGGATTGGATTCACCCTGTGGGTAGGATTCCCTCTGTTAGGTATCCAAGGCATAGCAACATAATGGAAAGCGGGCTAGTCCTGCTGAGTACAGAGGTGAGGAAGTGAGCATTCCTTTATCATTGCTTTGAAAATTGCACCTGAGGCAGGGCGTGGTGGTTCACGCCTGTAATCCCAGAACTTTGGAAGGCAGGTGGATCATGAGGTCAGGAGATCGAGACCATCCTGGCTAACACAGTGAAACCCTGTCTCTACTAAAAATACAAAAAAAAAAAATAGCTGGGCATGGTGGCACACACCTGTAGTCCCAGCTACTCTGGAGGCTGAGGCAGGAGAATGGCATGAAGCCCGGGAGGCGCAGCTTGCAGTGAGCTGAGATTGTACCACTGCACTCCAGTCTGGATGACAGAGAGAGACTGTCTCAAAAAAAAAGAAAAGAAAAGAAAGGAAAGAAAAGAAGAAGGAAAAAAAAGAAAATTGTACCTTAGGTTTTTAAGTCCCAGTCATTTTTGGTGCTCCTGCCATGCTCTCCTCCCTTCTCCCAGCTACAAGGTGTCTGAGGCCTCTGCAGGAACCGAGCATTTGAGGGTCCTCTTTGTTGTCTTCAGGGCCTGCTTGCCTATGGTACCATCATCCGTTCTACTCATGTTCGTTCACTTTCACCACCTGACCCCTGGCACACTGGCTGTGTGTTTTCTGTCTGCTCCCACCTGGACACAGTCTCCATGAAGGCAGGGGCCCTGTGTATTTCTGCGCCACAGTATCTCAAAATGTGTCTGGCATATATTTTTGAGTCAGTTGACACTTGCTCGGTGAATTAGAGGAGTAACGTGTCACCAACTCTGTATTCACTGCCGGAGCCTCTATGGTCTCCTGAAGGAAGGCAGGCACCCCACCCTCCTGCTCCCACAACAATGGGGTAGGGAGTAAGAATGGGGGTGGAGCAAGCCAGGAGCCTCATGGGCTCACCACAGCCATCTTCATTCTGCCCCATCCTGGAGAGGTGGGAAGGAGGGGTCTGCGGGGTCCCCTCCCCGGAAGCCCAGCCTGGCGTCCACTGCGCAGTCTTCGGGGAAACGTCTCCTTGTCCGCTGCTCTTCGCAAGTCTTGCCTCAACCCCACCACAACCCCAAAAGCACTCACGTACCCCCACTTCTGCCCTTACACATTCTCCTCAGCATGTTTAGGCTTTTGAAAGAAAAGTCCAAGGAGAAAGTGGCATTCAGGTACCATCTGTTTTCACCCCAAAGCACCACATTTTCTTAAACAAGGGGTTAGAAGGCCCGGCTGCTATTCTGGAGTGGGGAAGGGAAAAATCCAGGCAAGAGAAAGTTCAAGAGGACAAGCTGGTGAACGCTGCCAAGTGCTGCTGAAAGACCGAGACTGAACAGACTGCCTAGCAGCCACCGGATTCAGCCTCCGTGTGTGACTGGGGACCTGGGAGAGTGAGGGTGTGAGGAGGTGGCCCTGGAAACCATGGTACAGTGGAGTGATAAATGAATGGAATGTGGAGGAGACTCAGAGCTAAAACAAAGGTGGTGATTCCAGAAACTCAGCTCGAAGTGGAGGACAGCGTGATGGGAGCTGAAGGCGCAGGAGTGATGGGGAGACTCGAGCACGACTGAATGTTGGAGAGAATCTTTAAAGAGGGAGACGCTGAAGTCACAGGGGCTCAAAGTGTCTGAGTCTCCCATGGGGGCCAGGCACTCATCTTGGCCTGAGGGGACAGCTTTCTGCAAGAAGGTGCAGGGATGAGCACAGATGCAGGTCCCGCCAAGGGGAGCTACAATTTGGTGGCTCCAATTTGCTTTGCAAAGTGAGGTCATCTCCTGGAATTTAGAAGACAAGTAAGGGGTGGAGGAGAGGGAGACAGAGTAGAGTTGGAGGACGCGGGAACAGAGAGACAAACCCTGTGGAAACGACAGGGAGCTGGGGAATCAGAGAAGGGATGGCAGGAGTTTAAGGCATTCACAACATATGAGGTGTTCCAGCAACATGGGACGATTCTATCCATGGAATCATTTTGTCACTGTGCCCAATCGACTAGGAACTCTTTCCATGCCCAGAGAGGCAAACCCATTCTAGCCCCACCCCTCACATTCTCAAATCCCCTACCCTCTCGAACCGACCAAGATATGCGGCTTGAATAGGTCAAAGGAGGAAAAATAAGTCAAAGCTCATCTGATAAAAGCTGGAAATTATCAACTATTATTAACAAAATGGTTATATTGGAGATGCACGATCCCTCGTGAAGAGCATGTCACTTCCCGAGACCACCCCACAGGCCAGGGACTGACCAAACAGGAAGTTGGCAACCCAGGATCCAACCACAAAACACAGAGTTCAGGTGTTTGGCACTGGGAGGTGATGGTGAAAATAAAGATAATTTAAGTAAGAGAAGAGGGAACAGACATCTGTTAGGGAGTTTGTGCTCATTTTTAAATTAGGACATAACTTAAACTTTTTTCAAACCTCAAGAAAACGCTAATCTGTGGGTACAAAAACATTTTTCTTTTTTTTTGAGATGGAGTCTCACTCTGTCTCCCAGGCTGGGGTGCATTGGCGCGATCTTGGCTCACTGCAACCTCCGCCTCCCGGGTTCAAGTGATTCTCCTGCCTCAGTCACCCAAGTAGCTGGGATAACAGGCATGTGCCACCACGCCCAGTGAATTTTTTTGTATTTTTAGTAGAGACGGGGTTTCACTGTGTTAGCCGGGATGGTCTCGATCTCCTGACCTCGCGATCCACCCACCTCGGCCTCCCAAAGTTCTGGGATTACAGGCGTGAGCCACCGTGCCCGGCCAGGTACAAAAACTGCTTTCTAAAGGACCACACAGTAAATATTTTAGACCTTGTGAACCTCATGTGGCCCTGTTGAATACTATTTAGCTGCTTTGCTTACAATCCTTTAAATAGGTTAAAAAAAAAAAAAAAAAAAGAAAGAAAGAAAATTCTGAGCTCCCAGGCCATAGAAACAAGCCAGGGGCCTCAAGTTGCAAGTTTAGACATTTCCAGTTATATTTAGTTTTTCAGGGACAGACATCTCACCGTTTCCCGATGAGGCTTACTTGACAGTTGCATCCTTTTAAAATTCTTTGTCATATTGGGCCAAGTTTTGTTCTCCTGATTCCCACTTGTATCTACTTCTGACCTCAAGAGTTGGCAAACTGTCCTCTTCCTCACGGGCTTTTTAAATAGATGAGCTTTTCCCTCTTCAGGTAAACATGCCGATCAAGTTCATCCTAACTTGATATGAAATGGCTTTCAAACTTCTTACTAACTTGAGTATCTCCTTCTTGGCATCTCCCTGCAAATAGCCTTTCTAAAATGTGGCTTACAGAATTTACACAGTTCTCGAGATGTGGTTAATTTGGGCAGAATATTGATAATCAATCTTACCACCTATGCTTGGATGCATTGTTTTTGTTTTTGTTTTGGCAGCTCTTGTCATCTGGGAATTATGGTAATTTTCATGTAAAATTGCAAACATTTATATCTAATAAAAGTTCAAATTTCTGTAATCAAATACAGCCTAAAGATTTCAGGCCGAGCTCAAAAATCATGGCATGATTGCATGCCAGTGAATTCTTTGTATTTCTGTGCAGTGAGCATAAACTTCTCTGAGGGGTGGCAAATCACAGAGGGGCAGTCACTTGTGTCTCTATGCTGAGCCCTAATGCCCACCTCTTCCAGTGGGGCCCCATAACCAATACAGGCTTGTTAGACAGACCAAATGGCTCTTTTCTCGTGCATTCCAAATTGTTTAGACCCAAGAAAACATTTGCAGGAAATGAGCAATCTGCTGGTGGATGCTGATATGGTTTGGCTCTGTGTCCCCACCCAAATCTCATCTTGTAGCTCCCATAATTCCCACGTGTTGTGGGAGGGACCCTGCGGGAGATTATTGAATCATGGGGCAAGTCTCCCCTGTGCTGTTCTCATGATAGCGAATGAGTCTCACGAGATCTGATGGTTTTAAAAATGGGAGTTTTCCCCCACAACCTCTCTTCTCATCTGCAGTCATGTGAGATGTGCCTTTCACCTTCTACCGTGATTGTGAGGCCTCCCCAGCCACATGGAACTGTAAGTCCAATACACCTTTTGTAATTTACCCAGTCTCAGGTATATCTTTATCAGCAGTATGAAAACTGACTAATACAGATGCTGACACAGAAATTTGGAGGGAGATGAGATAAAGGAAGCAAGCTATGTGCCTACTAGGAAATTCAGTTATATTTAAAGATCTTATCTTTGGCTTGGCATTGCAAGCATATTTGAATGTGGATTAGTGTGAAAAATAGGGCATCTCCTTCTTGAAGTCCCTTTTTAGTATAAGAGACCGCAAAGCTGCTTAAAGATTCCTACCCTATTTTCCAAACTGAAACATGGGTAACAGATGATCTGTCTCCCTAAGGAATTCTAGTACTTTTCCAGGAGGTCAGAATGCTGGTATTTTCTTTACGGTTGTTGACTGTAGAAAGGAGCTTGTAGAACACGAGGAAAATATCAGACATCATGGATCTGTCACAAGGAGGCTGCAAAGTTCCTTCCTTGTACATTTTACCTTCAAACCTAGCAGACACATCAGGTTTCACCTCAATTCAGTGCTGGCACTGATAATCAACTCCAGAAGCGGGGACTGTATTCTGCAGTTGAATGGCTTGCATAGGGGTGCAGCCCAAAGACCCCAGAAAAGCAATTTCCTCCAGCCCATTTCCACCATTGCTGCTCTTCCGCTGACAGCTTTGTGAAAGAAGATAAGCTCACCATGGCACTGTGCCGCCTTAGGGACAGGGACCAGTCATGCTCATGGAAAAGACAGCATGTTTTAAAAATAATCAGAATGAGGGCTGGGCGTGGTGGCTCACGCCTGTAATCCCAGCACTTTGGGAGGCTGAAGTGGGCAGATCACCTGAGGTCGGGAGTTCAAGACCGGCCTGACCAACATGGAGAAACCCCATCCCTACTAAAAATATAAAACTAGCCGGGTGTGGTGGCGCCTGCCTGCACTCCAGAGGCTGAGGCAGGAGAATCACTTGAACCCAGGAGGCAGAGGTTGCGGTGAGCCAAGATTGCGCCACTGCACTCCAGCCTGGGCAACAAGAGTGAAACTCTGTCTCAAAATAATAATAATAATCATCATCATCATCAGAATGAAATGTCTTTAAATAAACCCTATTGTGCTACAGTCAAGAGAGGCAAGGTGCTTCTATTTCAATGAGCAGATGTTGAGCTAAGAAGGAAAGACAAAGAGAATTCTTAAAAACAAGACTTTTAAACCATTTAGGACCTAAAATCTTTACCCATCTGGAACATATTGGATATGCCTCCATGGTGGCAACAAATATATTTTCCCTGTGGCTGTGGAAAGATCATCGCTTTAGGTGGAAAGCATTTGGTGTGCAGCGGTCAATGGTGTGGCCAGTTCTAGTACTGATACTGATGGTATCTCATTCTCCTCATTGTTTCAGAGCCCCGCAGCACCCACAAAAAGAATGCACACCTTCCACTGTTTCTAGAGTATGCATAGTACGTATCCCTGGATGCTTCTAAAAGATGTTAATATACAACACTTTTGCCCAAAAAGTCCCACACACATTTATCTGGTGAACAAGTACACATTTAGCAATTTTAATCAATATTCTTGCAGACAAGTGTGGATATGTATACGCATATATACATATATATATCAAAATTGAGAATTTACAAATAAGATTTGATACATTTAGTCTAGCAGTGGGTGAGTCCATAGAGTAAATCTCAAGTAGGATATATTTATTTTCTTTGGCAGTGTTTTTAGTAATTCGGTTCTACTGCATACAAAGGGACGTGAAGCTTAAATTCAGCTAGTTTTGGAGAAATCCAAAATGAGAAAAACTGAAAGCATGTAGCATTCCATGAAGCAAGAACAGCATGCATATGCTGTTCCTGGAAATACTGAAGTATCCGAATTTCATGCCTAAAAAGTCTGGAAATCATACTGCATCAGCTGCTGGTTTCTGATGTCTCTGTGATGTGCTATTACAAACAAAAAAAAGTGGAGAAGCAAAGTTAACAGCAAAACTGAATCCTGTTCATTGTCCAGGCCAAGAAGTGGGACTGAGGTCCAGACTGAGATGACCAGAATGGCCAGTGTCCATCTGTGGCCTTCCTGGCACCTGGGGCAGCAGGACTGAGCACGCTGGCTGTCTGCTCACAGCCCCTAGTGCGACTTAGTTGGTGAGGCTGGGCAGGGCAAGCTTGCAGCATGATGGTCCTGTGATTACCACTTTCCAGGGATGGAGACCCCACACTCGTACCAGCCCACGTAATAGTAGGGGGTTCCAAAGCCAATGTTCCCAAAGCTGACGGGCTCCTGACGATACTGGCGATAGTAGCCTGGAAGGGCAACAGGAGAGGCGAAAAGAATCAGAGGCCCCTAAACCAACAGGTAAAACCCATCTTTACAGCCTCCTTCAGACAGAAGGCCTCTGGTAAGTTGTTCTTGTGACAAAATGCTACTTCCAAATAAACTGAACCATTTTTGTGTGGAGTTGTCATAGCCCTGGGGAAGGGCCAGGACCTCAGGCCCAGCCCCAACCCCAGCCTGGGGTGGGGTCTTCCCCACCTGTCTCTTATGCCTTTTGGGAAGGCCCAGCTGTAACTCGAAGGCCATGATGGAGCTGGGGACCAGCTCAGGCCTCCTCCATAGGAGCCCAGTGACTGAGTGTAAAGTATTTCTTTATTCCAAGCAGATCTGTAGAGATCGTCCTGTTTCCACACGTGTGTGACACACCTAGGATGGCATGATCTCTATCTCCCCACAGAAGAGGATAATTTTAGCCAGTTGCTAGTCAGCACTCACTACTGGGCAGGCCCTGACCTGGATGGACAACATTGAGCCAGATGCCTGCCCCGTCCTCACAGAGCTCAGGGTCCCCAACTTACCTCTTTCCTCCAAGGCTTAATTCCTAGACTCTGGGGTAGATTTTTAGACCTTTCAAGGAAATCTCTCAAAGAAATCCTGTAGCATTTCTGACCATTTCTCCCTTGAAGTAGGAGGATGCTCCAACCTTCTCAAAACGTTTTTGGAAACTCAGTAACTGCTCTCATACTCTTGGCCCTGTTTACTTTCGCCAAATAAATAACTGCCTGCCCTTCCACCAGTGAGTGTGCTGAGTACCCAGCAGCTCTGTTCAGGGCCAGTCCCATGACCACAGTCACAGGGACACCATGAAATATGGATAATGCAGGCACTAGTAACTCTGGGGGACTGTAAGACCCAGAAAAATATGAAGAAAGGTGATATAATCTGTAGATTTGTTGTAATCGTTAATTTTATGTGTCGACTGGACTAGGCTACATATCTGATCCAACATTAAATGTTTTTGTAAACTATTTCTTAGATGAGATTAACATTTATTATTTCATTTCTTTTTCTTTATTTTGGAGACAGGGTCTTGCTCTGTTGCCCAGGCTGTTGTCCTCTTGCAGTCTGGTCACAAAACCAAGACAGGCTTGTAGGACAGACCAAATGACTCTTTGACCCAAAGGCAGCCTAGACCTCTAGATCACTAGTTCACCTCTACGTCACTGCAGCCTAGACCTCTCCAGCTCAAGCAGTCCTCCCATCTCAGCCTCCTGGGTAGCTGGGACTACAGGCATGCACCACCACATCTGGATAATTTTTTTATTTTTTGTAGAGATGGGGTCTCACTATGTTGCCTAGGCTGGTCTCAAACTCCTGGGCTCAAGCAGTCCTCCTACCTCAGCCTCCCAAGGTGCTGGGATTACAGCTGTGAGCCACAGTGCCTGGCCAAGATTAACATTTAAATCACCAGACTGAGTAAAGCAGGTGACCCTCCATAATGTGGGTGGGCTTTGTCCAATCAGTCAAAGGCCTGAATAGAAAAAGACTGAGGTTCCCCTAACCAGAGGTAATTCTGCCTGCAAGCGGCCTTTGGATTTGAACTGCAACATCAGCTCTCCTCTGGATCTCCAACCTGACAACCTACCCTGCAGATTTTGCACTTGCCAGTTTGAGATGGTTCTTTAAAATAAATCTATAGATAGATAGATGGATGGATGGATAGATAGATAGATAGATAGATAGATAGATAGATAGACAGACAGACAGATAGAATAGATGGATGGATGGATGGATGGATGGATAGATAGATAGATAGATAGATAGATAGATAGATAGATAGATAGATAGATAGATAGATGTGAATTGATAGATAATAGATAGATAGATAGATAGACAGAGAGACAGACAGACAGACGGATGGACAGATGGATGGATAGACAAATGGGTGGATACCTAGATAGATAGATAGATAGATAGATAGATAGATAGATAGATATGAATTGATAGATAACGGAAAGATAGATAGATAGACAGACAGACAGATGGATGGATAGACAAATGGGTGGATACCTAGATAAATAGACAGACAGACAGACAGATAGATAGATAGACAGATAGATGATAGATAGATAGATAGATGGATGGATAGACAAATAGGTGGATACCTAGATAGATAGATAGATAGATAGATAGATAGATAGATAGATAGACAGACAGATAGAATAGATGGATGGATAGATAGATAGATAGATAGATAGATAGATAGATAGATAGATAGATGTGAATTGATAATGGATAGATAGATAGATAGACAGACAGACAGATAGAATAGATGGATGGATAGACAAATGGGTGGATACATAGATAGATAGATAGATAGATAGATAGATAGATAGATAGATAGATAGACGGATAGATAGATGTGAACTGATAGATAATGGATAGATAGATAGATAGACAGACAGATGGATGGATAGACAAATGGGTGGATACCTAGATAAATAAATAGATAGATAGATAGATAGATAGATAGATAGATAGATAGATGGATGGATGGATGGACGGACGGACGGACAGACAGACAGACAGACAGACAGACAGACAGATAGATAGATAGATAGATAGATAGATAGATAGATGTAGATGGATGGATGGATAGATAAATGGATAGATGGATAGATAGATGGATAGATAGATGCTGGATAGGGAGCTAGACAAACAGATGAACAGATGGATAGGCAGTTCTAAATATAAGGATAGATAGTATGGATAGATAGATGAATAGATGGATGGATAGATATATACATAAGTAGATGGGTAGATAGATGAATAATAGATAAATGGATGGATGGATGGATGATAGATAGATAATAGATGGATGCATAGATGGATAGATGGATGGATGGATAGATGGGTAGATGGATAGAGAGATGGATGGATACATACACACATATGTAGATGGATAGATAGGTAGATATAGATAGATGATACAGAGAGAGATGGATAGATGGATGGATAGATAGATAGATAGATAGATAGATAGATCCTATTGATTGTTTCTTTGGATGAGAGAACCTTGACTAATATGCTTATTTTACTGTTTTCTGTATTTTACTGTATTTTAATTTTTTGAAAATGGGTAACTCATGTACCTACTTACAGTATTTTTTCCAATCTAAAAATTTAGCAAATCAGAACATCTCATGTCTTGAAAATGCCTGATCACTCAGAGCTGAGTGCATAATGAAAAAGCTAGACTGTATTCAGTTGTTCTGTTTATTCATTTGGAGGCCAAGAGAGTTAATAACATTAAATTGTTAACTTTTGAGATTAGTGTATTTGTCTTCACCTTATAATGCCACAATCAAATAGCTTATACGTTACCTCCTGAAACATATCACGGGGGGTCTGCATGTGTGTTTATCTTTGCCTTCTCTGTACCTTTGTTTACGCCATTCCCCCCCTCCTTGAGGCTCACCCCCTCACCCATACATAATGAAAGTTATTTTGTTGATTCTTTATTTTTATTTTTATGACCTTAAGTGCTCCCAACATCCATCTTCAAATGACAAGGCAAAGGCAGACCTACTGTGGATTTTCCCTCTCTATTAATCCTTCTCTCCCACCTCCCAGGGTAATATATCAGGCATTTGTTTGTATTACCTTGAATGGTAGGGAGGGCTTCTACATAGGACTGAGGCCCTGTTCTTCCATCAAGGTGTGAATCCACAAATTGGCAATGGTCTTCACCTCTTCCCCAGCTGTCTCCAATGCTGTAGAATGTATCTGCATGAAGGAATTGATTGAGTCAATGACTAGATACAGAATGTCACAACTGGTTTAAGAGTTTTCACAAGCTTTGGAGAACTTTTGAATTGAGCATATTACTTAAACTGTGTGTGCTATACTTTTCATGTCTGTAAATGGTGATAACGGCACCAATCTCATAAAGGTTGTAAGAATTCAGCAAGATCAAAATATGCGAAATCCTTAATGAATGTCCAGTAAGTGGGAACTACAGCATTAAAACTATAGGCAGTTTCGAGTAGACCTTTCTATTCCTTAGTACTAAAAGCAAGGAATGATGAAAACTATGGTAGTTGGAGAATACATCATGAAATTATGAAAGGCGGGAAGGTCTATACAAACAGAAGAATCTATTTATCTAGGAGGGGGCGGGCCTGTAGAATGAGACGCTGTCCATGGTCCTGAGTCTTGGCTGCACAGTAGGACAAACTTGCTTCTCCCAATCCTGGGATATGACACATGGTTATGCAGCCTCTCCCAGGAATTCTGAAGCAGGGGAGGAAAAGGACAGTGATGGAAGAGAAAGAAAAGAGCAGAGAGAGAGAGACAGACTGTGCTTGTTGGGAGAAGCATATACACAGAAATTGCTAGGGTTGGGGTCGAAGGGGGGGACTTTGTTTTGACAGTTTTTAAATGATAACTGCTGACAAGAAAAAAAACACTCAAAATATATTTTTGACCAATGACAAAATGTAGACCAGCTGAAGTAAAGTTTTAACAATGTATACACTGAAAAATTTTAAGTTGTGCAAGTTTTAAAATAAAAAACAAGTTTGCTGTGTAGGTGGGTGAGTGAAAAGCCAGCTGAATAGAAATCGCATTTGGAAGTGTTAGTAGCTCAAGGCACTCAGGTTATTCTTTGTTTTAATCTCCTACCATGATAAAAACAATGTGATTTTTATTAGGACACAGAACAGATATTACTGCCAATATATGTTCCACCATTTACATTTTTTCTCTGTAAAATTGTGGCTGTGGCAGGGGCTGGAGAGGAAACTTTGCCTCAATTATTCCAGCTCGGGCTCGTACTCATTATTATTCTATTAGTGGCAAAAAAAAAAAAAAAAAAAACAAAAAAAAAAACAACAATCTAGATTTCTAACAGAATTTTGGAATCTCATAGCCAGTCATTCCTAAGACATAGTGAATTTTTCATTTGTTCATTTTTTTATTTCTTTTTAGTAGAGAGAGGTTTCACCATGTTGGCCAGGCTGGTCTTGAATTCCTGATCTCAAGTAATCCACCCACCTTAGCCTCCCAAAGTGCTGGGATTACAGGTGTGAGCCACTGAGCCCAGCCAACATGTTAAATCTTTTAAAATATTTTGGGGTTGCCAGTGTAAAAACTAGTATCCTCAAAGTAGAATCTGTAAAATTGGTTTGCATTAGAGGCAGAGTGAGCCATAATCGTAGTTCCAGCCCTCATAAACATTCCGATGCACCTGTGATGCCAAGTTAGTACTTGATAAAATCAAAATGTTACATACCTTTCATAGCCAACCATGCACAAAGACTTACCTTTCAGGTTGTCACTGAGGAAGATTTTATACCTCAGTGAATTACAAAGAACAACTCCCACGAACTTTCGATACCACGTCCGCTTCACATATTGCCGTCCATGGCAGTCCGTGTAGCCGGGATCATGTTTGAAAGCGAATGGGATCCAGATAGGCTCACCGCCTTGACAACACAAAACACACCTGCTAAGCGTAAGCACTCCACGGTGTGTCTGCTCTCACAAAGTGCCAGGAAACTGGACTTCCTTCCTGGGCCTTCCGTTCCTTGCAGGGCTTTGTTTTTTGTTTGTTTGTTGTTGTTTTTGTTATTTGTTTTTGATGGAGTCTCACTCTGTCACTCACATTGGAGTGCAGTGGCACGATCTCGGCTCACTGCAACCTCCGCCTCCTGGGTTCAAGGGATTATCCTGCCTCAGCCTCCTGAGTAGCTGGGATTACAGGTGCATGCCAGCACGCCCTGCTAATTTTTGTATTTTTAGTTTCATCATATTGGTCAAGCTGGTCTTGAACTCCTGACCTTGTGATCCGCCCACCTTGGCCTCCCAAAGTGCTGGGATTACATGTGTGAACCACCACACCCGGCCTTGCAGGGCTTTTTTGGGCAAAATTTTCCCACCCTCCTTCTCTTTCTCTGTCTTTTTCAGTACTAAAGTACATTTGGGGCATTATTTTCACCTGAACGTATTTAAAGTATTCACATTTCAATAAGGGATTCTCAGAGTTAAGAAGTCTTTAAACGGCAAGGAAAATAAGCTGTAATGGCAGATTTGGTCTTTAGGGGCATGCCGTCCTGTCCCCAGGTCCCTCTGCATGGACTCCACTTCTTGCCACTCAGAAGACCTGTTTTGCACTTAAGCAACAAAGCTTTCTCAATTTCCTTGAAAAACAAAGTAAAACTTGTTGTTTGACTTGTTGCACTTTGCTACCTTTTCAGTGATTTAAAATATTCAAATGAGTCATGAAAATAAAGCATCTGTTTCATAGGACTGGCTACTCCATGATGTTTTTTCATACGTGTTGATTGCTATGGCTCTATTTTAAAATTCCCAGGTCATTCTTTCCCATAGAGTAAAGAAGATCAGGATGAAGAGTGAAAGGAAAGCATAGAAGTTAACAGAAAATTGTGAAAATGGTCCAGACTTTCTAATTGTGCGTAACCACAACAATCTCATATTCAATATTCAACTTGATTACCAGAATGTCCGGATTATCAAGAAGACAGACTTACCTGGGGGCCTCACAACAAGCAGAGGATTATCTGTAGAACGAAAAAGAAATAATGGACTTGGTGCCATATCTCGCAATCATGTAGTTTTTTAAATGGTTAGTGTAACTGAAAGAGCTAACCAAATTAGAATAAAGAAAAAGATAAGATTTGATAGATGCCAACATTTCCCTTGGTTTTATTTTCTAAACATTTCCTTTGGAGAAATACTGTTTTCTAGTTAGAGCATGTTGCTATTTACCTAGAAGCTGTGGATCCCTGAAAATAATAAGGTTTTGATATTATGTATTACAAAATAATTCAGTACTTATTTTAAAAAATTGTCTACCTTTAGAAAATAGTGTGGTGGTTTCTTAAAAAGGTGAGCATACACCTACTATACAATCCATCCATTCCACTCAGTCATTTATCTAAGAGAAATGGAAACATGTGCATCCAAACACTTCCACATAAATGTTTATAGTAACTTTGTTTGTAATCGTCAAAAAGTAGAAACAACACAAGTGTTTATCAACAGGTGATCTGACTAGGTAAACAAACTGTAGCACAGCCATACAAGGAAATACTGCTCACTAGTAAAAGAGAGTGAACTACTGATACACACAATGGTTTGGATGAATCTCAAAATGATGATGCTAGGTGAAAGAAGCCAGTCAAAGGAGTTCATACTGTATGAGTCTACTGATACCCAAATCTAGAAAGTGCAAACTAATCTATAGCGACAAGAAGCAGATGAATGGTTGCCTATAAACTGGAGAGAGAAGGGGCCTGGGAAAGCTGCATTGCACAGTAGCAGGAGGAAACTGTCAGGAGATGGATATGGTATCTTGACAGTGACAATTGCTTCATGGGTATATAAGCACAACTCAAAATATACTAAGATGTACACTTCAAGTATGTTCAGGTTACTGTATGGCATTTATACCTCAACAAATGTAAAACCTGTCTCTACCTTAGCCCAAGTAACACCATTTAAGAAAATATGACCCTAGCTTTTTAAGGAATTCTGCTTCAGAAAAAGTTGGGTTTTTTTGTTTTTGTTTTTGTTTTTTGAGATGGAGTTTTGCTCTTGTTGCCCAGGGTAGAGTGCAATGGCATGATCTCAGCTTACCACAACCTCCACCTCCTGAGTTCAAGCGACTCTCCTGCCTCAGCCTCATGAGTAGCTGGGATTACAGGCATGCGCCATCACTACTGGCTAATTTTTTTTTTTTTTTTTTTTTTTTTTTTAGATGGAGTCTCACTCTGTCGCCCAGGCTGGAGTGCAGTGGCGCAATCTTGGCTCACTGTAAGCTCCGTCTCCCGGCTTCACGCCATTCTCCTGCCTCAGCTTCCCGAGTAGCTGGGACTACAGGCACCCGCCACTATGCCTGGCTAATTTTTTGTATTTTAGTATTTTAGTTTCACTGTGTTAACCAGGATGATCTCGATCTCCTGACCTCGTGATCCGCCCGCCTCGATCTCCCAAAGTTTTGGGATTACAGGCGTGAGTCACCGTGCCTGGCCAAAAAAGTTTATTTTTATAAAATGTCATGAACTAGGTAAATCTGGACGATTCTTTTTTTTTTTATTTTTGAAAAATTATCATACAGTAAATTGCTCTTTTACAGTATATCTCCTATGAATGTTCACACCTGCATAGGTTCATGGAATCCTACCAAAATCGGCATGCAAAAGATTTACATCACCCCCAAATCTCCCTAGCCTGCACTTTGTACAGACCATTTGTTCTGATGCCCTCTGCTAGCCACAAAATAGAGGGACACACCATAGCCATAAGTGTCCAATGCTTGCTTTGCTCCCCTGCTCTGAAATGAAGTTCAACAGTCTGCCAAAAAACATCCCAAATACCCCAGGGCAGGTGGAGGGAAACAAACAAAATGACACCAGCACAGAAAACAAGACCTGACCTCATGGTACAGCCTGTGTCACACACTACGTTTACTTTCTGTATTAATTTTCAGATTGTTATGTTTGGCAAACGCCATAATTCACTGACTTTATCGTTTTCCTGCTGTTCCTGTTGCTTGCCTAACCATTTTCAGCAGAGTAGCACAAAATGAAGGAGAAACTTGAATAAACTGATGGAATAAAGGAAGATGACCAGAGCAAGTAACTGTCCAATTTTCATGTGTGTGCGGCTCCTCTGGGAGCTCATTGAAAGCGTTTCCTAGAGAGATTCTTATTCAGATGGTAGGGTGGGGCCTTGAATTTTCCTCACCCACCCCTTGGAGGCCATAAAGAATGAATGAGGAGTTTTTCTTGGAGGAGAAGGTAGAAGACAGCTGTTTTATCAAAACTTTAGATTGCAGCTCCAGAAGTTACGTGTGTATCACTTTTACTCTCAGAAAGATTTCAGGTCGGAGTTTCTTGACAGCTTTTTGGATTTGAAATTTTTTAAACATTTTTTTCATGTTGATTCTGATAGTTGCCAAGGTCCACCTTGTTTTTAGAAAATGCAGTCATAATCACAGACACATCCCTTACTTTAGCAAATTAACCACAGATAATGGTTTTCTCTTGCTCTTTCCTAATTACTAACAGACACATATTTCTTAAATAAAGAGATGAAGACAAGTTTGAGGTCCTTTGCCTACATTTCTGGTATAAAGCATATTCTTACAAAAGATTTTATGTTTTCATTTATTTTGACTCAGTAGATTTTTAAATCATGACACTTAAAAATATCTTCCAATGACCCATTTTCTGGGATCAGGCTGCATGTAGAAGGTCATCTAGCCAAATGGAAGCTGGGTGTAGGGCTGGCTCAGCTGGGTTGCTCTGAACTCAGCCTGGCTTCCTGCTTGGAAAAGTCTCTAGGCCAAGAACTATCACAGTAGCTGGCTCTGCATGTGCTACCTTAGACCATAGGCCATAGGAACTGTGTTCTCAGAGGCAAGCTCTCACTCTGTCACCCAGGCTGGAGAGCAGTGGCGTGATCATGGCTCACTACAGCTCAACCTCCTGGGCTCAAACCATCCTCCCTCTGCAGCCTCCTGAGTAGCTGGGACTACAGGCATGCATCACCATGCCTGGCTAATTTTAAACTTTTTTTGTAGAGACAGGACCTCCCTGTGTTGCTCAAGTTGGTCTTGAACTCCTGGTCTCAAGAGATCCTCCCACCCTGGCTTTCCAAAGTGTTGGGATCATAGGCATGAGCCACCACCCCTGACCAGGAACATTTTCTTGCAGGGACTGAGAGCTTTGCCCACCAGCACCCCAAAAATGCAAGGGCATGCTTCTGAATGACACTGCTTGTAAGACTGAATGATATTGTAATTAACCTCTCAATATTAATTGAAGATCTCTCTGCCTGCTACTAAAGGGGGCATCCAATGTCTTGGCTCATTGGAGAGGCAACTGCCTGTCAGCCACATGACATGCGTGTTCTTCAGGTGCCTGCAATAATTTTTTTTAAACTCTGCAACTAAATTTTGTACAGATAGAGTCAACTTTATCTTTCCCATGTTGTTGAAATCTAGATTTTTTTTCCTTTCATTGGAATTTGAGCTTTCTGTTCCTCACAGAGCCCATGAAAACTACTTTTAATTTTATTATCCAAGTTTTAACCTAGCACAAAGCAAATAATGTTTACTTTAGAAACAGATATCCAACATGAGCTCATTAAATAGAAAAGTAAGTATTTATTCTATTGTAGCCATCATTCTAGATTATTTATTTCATTTTTTAGAAAAGTAAAACAAATCAGAATGTGAAGTCACTCATACCTGATTCGGTGACAAATGAGACCGAAGGGCTGATAGGTCCGTAGCCGTGAGGATTTTGTGCTTGCACTTTAAAATAATACCTGAAGTTGGAAGAAAATATATTTTGAAAGAAACGGGTATTTGACTTCTGTGTAATGAAACAGACTCCCGAACTGCTGAACACCTAAACTGTGACAGGCTTTGAGTTCTAACTTTCACAAATGCACATAGCACTAGTGATTCTTCATGTTTTTCCTGAACTTTCTCAGTTTTGAATAAATTCTCTAAATAATACAATTAACATAGCAGGGACACATGGCTAACGGCAATAGAAAGGACATATTAGAACACAGGTTGCTTGGTGAGCATGTGTTCCTTCGTGCTAATGGCAATAGAATAGGGACATATTACAACACAGTTTGCTTGGTGATCACGCGTTCCTTTGCATCAGGACTGTCCCTGCTCTGCGCAGGCTCTCCTGAGCTCATCCCTGGTGAGATGCTCCTCTAGCCCTGCTCTCGCTCAGGTTTAAGACTCTGGTCTCCGCTTCAGTTCCACAGCCCGGTAGAGAGAGGGTGGTGGAGCATAACACTACAAAGCAGAATTCAAATTATAACCTAATTATATCCCTGGAGGCCATGTAGAAGAGCAGGACATTTGCTCCAGCAACCACACAACTTAAGGTTGACAGCGAGAGGATGAACCGGGCTGGAGGCTGCCTCTTCAGTGAAGCTAATACGGCAATGGTATCTTGGGTGCACTGAGAAATGCTGTGGTTGGCTCTGGAGCTGGGAAGGGACCACCTTAAAAGTCACTGAGTTATGAGCTTCTGCGTCTCAAGGAAAGAGAAACAAGTCCAAGAAGGGAAAGGGGGAAAGATCCAGAGAGAGAGGCTTTTCTGTAGGACTAAACTTTGTCTTGGAAGAGCGAATGTGCTGGAAAGCACGCCGCCTGAGTCAACTAGCTCATCTGGAGGGAGACTGAGTCTCAAGCATCTTATTGGCATTCTTGCAAGCAAAAGAAAAAGAATGGTGTTTAGAGAAGTAATAAAGACCAACACCACATTTGTGTCCCACTATATCTTAATCTTTGTGCTTTCCTCACCTCTTGATTCTAGATATTTTACATGCTCTTTTAGTGCTCAGCTACTTACAGATGAAAAGAGAGGTAAAGAGTTCCTGGTGGCTCTGTCATTTTAGAGAGCTCATAAGGGACCTCTTCTCTGGCTTTTGGCCAGTAAGAATGTCACACTTAAATGTTATAAAATGATTTATTTGATGAAGTCAGGCACACAGATTCTATGTACTAATTAAAATGCACTACATTTTTAAAAAGTGAACTATTCATATTCAGAGAGCAAAGGGTTATTAGGCCTATTGTACCAACAGCCCCGGCCTCAAGCCTTCCGAGCTGCTGGATCACCAAGGCCGTCTCTGGCCTCAGAAAAGAGATATTTTACTTTGGGTTTGATTAAACAGAAAGCAAAGAAAAGCCATTGGGTAAAAGTAGTCTTCCTAAGCCATTTGCATCTTATTTAGGAGTATTCTTTTTTATTGCAATTTAAATAAAAAGATATGCACAATTAAGAACATATGAGTTTCCAAATCTCAATTCACTCCGCAGCTCGTGTTTTCCCAGTGACGCATACTTTTATGCAGTGGTTGTGGAGTTATTTAAGGCAAAACTCTGCAGGCAGTTTGAGCAGTGGGTTTGGCATACATTTGTGGTCCTGGGCAAACTTTACAGATACTTTTTTCGCTTAAAAAAGGAAATTAAAACATAAGGAAGGATGCATACTCAGGGGCTCCATGGGACACTTCTGCTGAGTAGTCAACTTTATGGAGGGAAGTGCCTCTATGCCATCAAGGAGGTGGCAGAAGGGTGACTGACGGGCTGAGAAGCACTATTCAGATGGATCTGTTTGTATCAATTTTGTTTTGACCCTGAAACCTAAATATTCTCCAAATCCACCTTCCCTGTTGACACAATGATTCTAGGCCTCCAGAAACTCACAAGTGACCATTCCAAAGACATATTCCCATTAGAACCTCACCTAAGGTGTCAAAGTAAATTTAAATATGCTGAGCTGGAAAACAACATGAAATTATGCAAAAAGTTAACATTCCATTTTTAAAACTCACATGAAACTTTGTCGATGGGCAAAAGTATACATTTCATACTCTGAATAGTCTCTGCCTCAGCCAAGTAACAAAAGCAATCCATGCCTCACCCTCTTAAGCTTCTGGCACCTTCTTTCGAACAGCCTCAACTGTGACAAGTCTGTGTGTTTTAAGTATGGATTTAAAATACGCAGACTCCAAAGAGTTCTTTGGGAGTCTGTCTGGTGTCTGAGGTAGACAATGCTCACTTAAAGTCAAAAGCAAGGTCTAATTGTAAATAACCAAAGCTCACCTTTATGCCCTGGCCCCTCTTTGGGGTAGACTGACTTCTGGTCTCCCCTGGATTGACTCAGAAGCTGGTTTCTCAAGCGAGCCCCCATGAGGACTGAGACTGAACTCACCAAAGTGAGTTCCCTGGAAATGATCTGCATTCCGGTGACACAGGGGCAAATGAGTGTCCTTACATCACACTTGCACTTTCCTAGCTCTAAAATTTAGCAGCTGCTCAGAAGGGTTTTGAGGAAATGCAGGAGGAGCTGTGAGTGTCTCTACCAGAAGAGCACATAAGCAGGTGGGCACCTCAGGAGAGGGAGATTAGCAGCTACAGCTCCTCCTCTGCCTCAAGGTGCTGAGTGTGTGTGGGGCCAACCCAAGGGCCCCTGGCACTGTCTGTCCTGCCTCTCCTCAACCTTCCTCCAAATTGGCCTCCTTTGTTTCCTAGGGCACACCCTTCTTTAAGGCATCCTCTCTGCTGGGAGCACAGCCTACTCTGCAGGATGACTGATTCTTATGATGCAGATTTACTTTCCCAGAGAACCTTGTCTGACTCCACTCTCTATCCCTAAGCTCACAAAGAAAAAAAATCCCCCCATTATATACTCTCAAAGCATGGTGTACTTCTCCCTCACAACACCCACTCAGGGAGGTTTATATTTATGTTGGTTTTTTTAAAAATCTGCCTCTTCCACCAGACTGTAAGCTCCTTGAGGGCAGGGCCATGTGTATTTTCCCCAGCCCAGCCCAGATGTTCCACCTCGCACTCAAGAAGTGTGTAGTAAGGACTGACTGAATGAGCCGTGTACACTCTCTAATACCTGTTGAAAGAATGAGTAAACCATCGCCCTACATAACCCTCCTGACATGACTCAAAGCTCAACATCAGTCTGGCAGCAGAAGTTGTGGAAAGAACGCTAGACTCGGTGAGTCAGGAGGCTGTGATTCAGATCCTATTGTAATTAGCTCTGTGGCAAGGCCTCTGGAAGGCCTCTTTCTGCTTTTTGATACTGAGGCTGTGCTGCAAAAGCATTGTCACTCTGCACACGCAAAAAAAAAAAAAAAAAAAAAAGGACAGTGACTCCATTTTCTCTAATTTTCTTGGTTTTGTTTTATCTAATTGATTAAAAAATTAATTTGCCATTACTACTAGGGAAAAGCAAAAAAAAAAAGAGAAAAAACTGCTTTCTCAGCTTCCTGGTTTACTACTTGCTTTTTATTTGCCAAATCCCAAAATTCATAATAATTTATGAAAGCTCAGCTCAAGTGGGCCCAAATGGCACGTTAAAATGTCTTGAGGAAAATTCACAGCTCGTTCAGTAGCCTTTCGGTGCCCACGGCTGGTGCCCAGATTCTACCCCCTTTACCACATGCCTGTCTAATGAGGGCCATTTTGTTCCAGCCTCCTCCATGTTCCTCAGCCTGTGTAGAAAATGAGAGGCCTCGGGTGCGCCATCACCTTACTTCGAGCTCTTTGCTAAGCAAATATGGTGGCTCCCCACAACAGAGGTCTGCTGGACCCATTTGTACCAGCTTGTGAGAGCCAGTCATTAAGTATTCAGGAACTCCGCAAGCCCACAGTGGCTTAAAATTGGCTACAGGTGGGAGTATTTACACCACAGAAGTTGGCTAATGGTATCAACCAGGGAACTCTTTTTCCAGAGAGCCAGTTTACCAGCACACCACTCTTGACCATCAAGTGCTTGGTGCTTTCCCATGCTCACCCGCCCGGGAGCTTTCTGAAGGTTATTACCACCAAAACCAGAAGGCATAAAAGGGGAATGAAGAGTCACTCTCTTTGTGCCCCTGGGAACTAGTTTTGCCTATTTCATGCCAAGGGCCATAAACTCTGGCTTCCAAAATGATTCCCTGGCCAGCCATGCCTAGTTTATGAAGGCATGCTTATAACCTCTACCAATGTGTAAAATGCATCTTTCTTGAATGATGTGAACTTCTACATCATAGAGTTTGGGAACCAGTTCATTAAAGTGTTCTGTGATTGCGGCTCCATTTTCACATATGAAGGTTACAATGCCTAGTGCCACAATGTTGGGGATGAAAAATGGACCAATTCTTTCAACACAGAGAACAACTTTTCTTTCCCTAATGGCAGGTAGTGTTTAAGTAAACAGAGAGGAAAATATAAGCACAATAGCCTAACAATGACAATACATACAGTCATTTCTTCTAAGAAACTTATATGCATATGGTAAGCATGCATTAACATTCTACTAGAACTAAACAGAGTATTCAAAGAAATCACAAAAACATTTAGATTCCTCCCTTCATTTCCAACCAAAGCATATCAGCAACTATGCACACAGCCCTAATCTTTTGTTTCTAAATGACCGACACATCATACCTCGTGTTGGGCTTTAGGTTTTCAATGGGCAAGTGAGTTACTGATGAAGCTTGAGTGGACCACTTGTTCCTGATGAAGTCTTCATAGGATGCACTGTAAACCAAGTAACCTGAAAATGGAAACAGGAAAGAACCTAATGGGCACCAAGGAAGCAAGTCACACACAAGATGTAACCCACTGAGGACAGGAGTGAGGCAAAGCTGCAGATGCAGCTCCTTGTGGGAACTGCAGGAAGGAGGGCACGCAGCACTGTAGGACAGGATGGGATGTAACGCTGGTACCTTCTGCTGAATCCAGATGGGGATGACAAAACTAAGACACTTCCTGATGACCTGCTGGCCCCCTACTTCTCTTGCTCATTCCCCAGCTTTCCCCATCGTCTCAGAACTAATCACGTCTCATCTTGACCACACAGAGAAAAAAGAAGCAGAAGAAAAAACAAGTACCCTCCACACATGTATTTAAGAGCTTCCTATTGCCCTGCACAGGAAACAAAGAAAGTTGCTGGTGGATGCTGTGCATGTGTGTGGGGCTGAGAGATCCCAGATGCCCAGGGTTGATTTGGGCATTTGGTGAAGGCTGTCCTGCTATTTCTCATTGCTGAGTATCTGTGCTGCCCTTGCCCTCACAGTCTAATCACAGCAGTGAGGCAGCTCTTCTTTCTATTGTCCAACCTGCTCTGTCTTACTTGCTAATAACAGATCTCAGCCGGTGTGCCCTTGACCCTGACACCTGCCCAGCCTTTACAGCTCTCCCAGGAGGCAAAGTGAAGTGCTTCCCACAGCTCAGCGCATCCCATATCCTAGGTCTCTTATGTGTACACAGAAGGAGAAAACATTTGTCAAGCACTTTCTTTGTGCCACACATTATGCTAACAAGGTACTCTCGATTGAATTTGATTTGATTAATCCTCATGATCCTAGTATGCAGGTATTGCCTTCCTCATTTTGCCACATGAGGAAACTGAGTCTTAGCAATAGGTTAAATATCTTGTCTAAGGTCACATGTATTGATTCATTCAACAAATATTTATTGTGCAACTACTAGTTGCCAGACATTATACTAAGTACTGGAGATAAAGTGGTGACCAAGAGCTCATGAAGCAGCAGGGTGCACTGGGAAACAGAATTATACAGCCAGGTTGAGCACTCTGCAGGACCAGTCCACAGTGCTGTGAGAAGGTGTGTAGCGGGAGCTGGCCCACCATGGAGCTTCCCTGGGGTCACAGTAAAGGAGCTGGCATCTGAAGGATAAGAAGCAGATAAGCTGTGTGGTAGGAGGTGGGATGGATTCCAGGTAGTGGGAACCCTGAGCAAGACACTGAAGAGGGAGGACCCAGGAGAAGGCAGTGTGACTGGAAACCGTAAGTGGCGGGAAGCGGGGGCATGAGCTGGGGCTGAAGCAGCACAGGTGGGAAAACTAGGCAGCACCCTTGGACCAAGCTAGGCTTTTGCTTTTCATTCCAAAAGAAAGGGAAAGACAGTTAAGACATTAAACCTATACAATTAGGTTTGCATATTCAACAAATCTCTCCTGTGCAGAATGCAGAATGCATTGGGTGTGGGAGTGCAGATGTGGATGGGACAGTCTAGTTAGACAGCTCTTACAGTAGCCAGGTGAGAGGTGGCAATAGCTTAGATGAGCACACCGCCTAATGGAGAGAAATAGATGGGTTCAAGAGGAATCCAGAAGGCAACACTGACCAGATTTAATGATGAGTTGACTATAGAAGTGAGATAGAAGGAGACTTGAAGATGCTTCAGGCTTGAGCAAATATGTGGAAAGTGGGACAGTTCTCCGAGATGGGAAACACAGATGAGGGCCAGATTTGGGAATGGGAAGGATCGTGAGTCTGACTTTTTTTTTTTTTTTTTTTTTTTTTGAGACGGAGTCTCACTCTGTCGCCCAGGCTGGAGTGCAGTGGCGCGATCTCGGCTCACTGCAAGCTCCGCCTCCCGGGTTCATGACATTCTCCTGCCTCAGCCTCCCGAGTAGCTAGGACTACAGGCGCCCGCCACCGCGCCTGGCTAATTTTATTGTATTTTTAGTACAGATGGGGTTTCACCATGTTAGCCAGGATGAGTCTGATTTTTTTATACACCAAGTCTGAGATGCTCTGGAGACATCCCAGTGATGACATCAAGTGATTTTACCATTTGCATCTGATTTTACTATCTGGGGCTCAGAGGAGAGGATGATGGCCTGGCCTTGAGATATAAATCAATGACTCATTTCTGAGATGAATTAAAACCGTGTGCATGGATGAGACTCTGAGGGGAGAGAAGACAGAGCAAGAAGAAAAGAGGCCCCAGGACCAAGCCGTGAGAAATTCCACCACTGAATGTTGTACAAGCCTGGGAGGAGATGAAGAGGTTGAGAGAGATCACACAAGTTAAGAAGGAAAAGATCAATAACATCAAATGTACCTAAGAGGTGCATGTGATTTTATTTAGCACCCTACGATCTGATTAGTGTCACATCACATGACACTGATTAGTGTCACACAACTAACAAATGGGCAAGCTGGGCCTGGAAGCCAGGTAAACTGGACCCTGGAACCCTCCCCACACTGTTCCCTGGAGGAGAGTCATTGAACCTGGGAAGAGTTGCTGCCCTCCCCACAGCATTTCCCCTCTGGCACAGTGTAGTCAAGCCCTGCATGCTTCAGCTGGTGCTGCACACAATGGCCCACCCAGAGGGGACAGAGGTCACATGTGTGCCACGGAAACCCGGCTTCCAATGGAGTTGGCAAAGCTCAGACTCTTGGACCTCTGGCTTCCATCAGAACCCCGCGCTTCCCATGTAAGGGGCTGGTTTCTCGGCTGATCCTGTGTCTGGGTTTTGAGGGCTTTGGGGTTTTGATAAGGTGCTTGCTGAGCACAGCATAACTCCTGATTTCTCTGTTGTTCTCATCAAAACCAGTCCTGAAAGTGACTGATGAGCTGGTCCTGAAAAACTAAGAGGTCATCACATCGGTGATTTCCTACAGAATCGCTCCTAATAAAGTAATAACTTCATTCTTCAGGAGTGATTTGGGAAAGCAACAGGTTGCAGGCAGGAATTCTAGGAGTTTCACACTGTTTGGGCGCCACCTCATTACACACTGACTTGACTGCTTGTGAAAGAAAGAATGGCAGGTGAAAACGAGCAGAGCACACAACATCCATGTAGCCAGCAGGATTCAGATGCCCTGCAGGGGGCCCGATAATGTGATGCTTCGTTTAAGTCTAGGATGTATCCACTTGGCTTAGTTGTTCTGCAGGTGAAAGAGCCGGTGTTTGGTTCACTAATGGATGACAAGCTGCCGCTATTCTCTCTCTGAGCCTTGTGGAGTCTGGTGTTTTCCCCCACGCCACAGGGCGTCATATGCTGCAGTGTTCTACAGTAATCAGCTTGACAGGAGTTGGCACAGCTCTGTGTTGGGAGTGCCCTATAAATACCTCATCCATATTATTTATGCTAGTGTCGTGAGTACTCATGATTAGGGCTCTGAGGTTTCGTTTCGGATGAGGTGCAGGGTGGGGCATGTGAGGACACTAAGGCTTCAGGGAGCTTTGAATGGCTTGGAACGCCCTTAAAGGGTATGGGTGTTTCAGAAGCCCGACCTCTACAGGACAATACAGAAATTACATCTGAATTAAATCTCAGGGACATTTGTTGAGAGTTCACTGGAAGCTTCTTCACTGCAAGAACCCTTGAGGCACGTTTAACGGGGCCAATGCACTCTCATTCTACAGCCAATGTTTCCTAGAAGCCCTTTGAATCAGGATGCAGTGATACATTTATGTTAAGTAATATCTGTTATGCAAGAGGTCAAAAGCTAAACAGCTTAAAGTAAGGTTTTAAATTATTTTTTCTGCATGCTTTCTTGCTTGCTTTTAAAAATTACCATTCACAAAGTGTGTTCAATTAATAAAAAGATGTTCTGGCTGTTTGATTACAAGCTTTCCTCCTTCCATTGATTGATTTGCATTCTATTCGGAACACCATGGACTTTATGGCTGTCCATGTAGCACCTACCCAGTACTGTACTTTTAGTTCCGCTAAAGACTTGAACTCCTTAATTCCACACCCTCCCTGCACCCCAGGCCTTTCAGTCTCACCTGGCAGAACACCCAGAAGCCTTCTTTTCTATGTCCCTTATTCTAGCATTTGTACTGCTATACAAATTCCACAAGAGAAGATGCTCTTTGGATATTCTTGAACACATTTTTTCATTGTAAGATACAATAGTGGGAACACCAAGACAAGCACTAGAAATTTTGAATTATATGAACTGTACTAGCACAATAATGGCAGAGAATGTTGAACTCTGACCTCTAATGCGACTGCTACCTCCCAGTCAGAGACACACACAGCCACAGCCATACTTCTTCCTCTTGCACAGCTCAGAGGCCCAGAAAAAAAAATTTGCAACTATTCACAGAAAATATCAATTCTCTTTCTGTAAGAACTTAAATTTCAAGATGTATCTTCAAATATGTCCTTGGCAGAGTGAACTTAAACATCTCAGAGGCCAAGGAGGCTCAAGATCCTCGGGCATTTTTTCATCACCTCCAATTCCCACATAAGGAGCCAAGAAGCACCCAGATTTGTCTGGAAGCACCCAGCAGA
Source organism: Macaca fascicularis (assembly GCF_037993035.2). Taxonomy (NCBI): domain Eukaryota; kingdom Metazoa; phylum Chordata; class Mammalia; order Primates; family Cercopithecidae; genus Macaca; species Macaca fascicularis. The sequence goes on from NC_088378.1 coordinate 11,735,314, forward strand.
TGTGAAAGGAGAGAAAGAAGCAGAGGCACAAGCCCAGGGCTGACTCCAACAAGGGACAGCTGTGTGGCCCAGTGGGAGCTCATGGTCATGCTCACTGCAGGATCTGATCTGGCAAGGGGCTCGCTGGACTCCCTGGCCATTTGCAAGATTACAGGATGTTAGAGATGTAGCGATGTTTTGCATATGGGGAAACCAAGGCCCAGAAAGATGAAGTACTGAGCTCAAGATCATGCAAATCAATCTGGGACGAGGATTTAGGACTTCTGACTTCCATCCAGTACTCCTTACCCTACCCCATGAGGCTTCCATTGTTGCTTATATTTCATCCAGCTGAAGGAAGACATCTACCCATCATCCCATTCATCCATCCAACCTACTCATCCATGCATGCACCCATCCACTCATCCATCATTCTTTATTGTCCACATTTCCCACCTACAGATCATGGGAACTCTGATATCTGCCTAGGACACACCTGTGACCACATCTCCTGGGGTGGCTTTGTCCCAATCCACAATGACAAATGAGTGGCAGCCTTCCACGGCCACCACGGTGATGTTGCGGGGAGAATGCTGGGGAGGCAGGTCACTCCTCCTCAGGTCATTGGGGATGATTTCATCCAGGCTGTCCACTTGGAAGTGATCCAGTGCATCAGTCAGAGAGCACGGGGCTGATGGGTCTTTATTTAGGTATGTCACGTAAGGAGCTGGAAAAGAACAGAGATATCCAATTGGATTGCTGGAGGCTTTTTCTGGAGGCAGAAATACAGCATCTGCTCCACAGAATCAGACCCACCATTCAGTCTCTCCCTGCTGGACAGAGGCCCCATCAGCCTTGACGCCCAGCTCAGAAACACACCCCCAGCTCTCCTTAATGGACCCATGTGTTTATGTCTTTCAATCTGGTAATTCCAAAAGATCCTATTGCCCCATCGACATCAATGACTATGCCTTCAAAGTGGTTTTGAGAGATCATGAAACTATCATTCAATGTAATGTAAGCCTGCAGCTCTCTGTCATTCCTGTGCCCCAACATTTGGAAAAGGATGAGTCAGGCCCACCCAACACTTTACTAGCATTCTCTCAACACAGTTCATTTCCTTGACTATATTGGGACCAGGAAAAAATGTATACTGATCAAGATATGCAGACTTTAGCCTCAGCCCTGGGTGGCCTTCCCTAGAGCTTCATAAACCCCCACAACAATCTGAAGCATCTGTGCATAAGGCCAGGCCTGAACTGCTGTCTACAACATTACTGTTCAGTATAACAACAGCTACTCACATTTACAGATGGCTGGAGATTTTTCTACATACATTATTTCAGTGGATACACGATCCTGGGAGTAAGGCAAGATATGAACCGATGACTTCGTGTTACCATCTCTCCTACCAACACTGAGAGTGCTCACTATGTAAGGATCAGACAGGAGGCTGTCACCCCCAGCCCTTAACTCTTTCTATTATATCCCACTAAATTAGAAATGCCAAGCACTTGGGATTGGGGTTTTATACATGCAAAACTCTCAAGTGATCTCAAGTAACAATGTCTGGCAATTTCTGAAGATTCCACTGTAACTTTTGGGGCTATGTTGCCATTCTCAGTGGCTATTTGGAGTGAATGCAGTTTTTAGCTTCTCTATTTGACTTTTGGGCAAATAATGAAATTAAGACAGAAGTCAAGAAGTTCTTTGTAACTAATGAAAGCAAAGATACAGAGTCCCTCGGACACAGCGAAGGCAGTGTTTTCTAAAAATTAGTCTGAAGTTAGGCCTTTAGAACTTGTCCGTGGGTCTTATCAGGAAGTTTGGGGAGTGGGCTCCTATGCCTTAGAGGGTTGTAGACTTATGAAAAGAGCCAGACAATAATAAGCCTTTAGCATTCAGAGGAGTTCTGTGGAGCGGCTAATAATAGCACAGAAAGCATTTCAATTCCCGTCATGGAACGGCCGGGAAAGAAGTCAGCGCACGTGGTAAACACAGCCTGGCAGCTGCATACCAGAGACCCGTGTTAGTGTCTGCCTCAGGAACGCCACCTCAAATGAACATTCTTGTTCTTCAAGTATGTGTGGTTTAGACACTCAGTCACTACATCTTGGCTAGCAAGAGTTGTTCTCTGCCCGTGGCAGAGCAGTTGTTTTGGAAACAGAAAAGTGTGATCTTAGTTTAAGCTGCTGCTTGTCTCCACTTAGTAACATATTAATCCAGCTGTCTCATTAATGAGGTTCATTAAGGGCATGGGAAAAGAAGACTTGCAAGACTTAATGCCGTTTAGTTTCACAGAATTTCCTACTGAGACTGTTTTAGTTACTGAGAAAGAAGAGGAAAATGAGCTTCTAGATCCCAAATCCTTGAAGCTAACGAAAGTGATAGGAAACAACGAAAGAAAAAAGCTTCCTCCCCATGATACTATAAGCGCTAGTGGCTCAATTCAGTAAGCAGCTAACCTTTTAGGAAGAATTTAACAAACAGTACACACACAAGGCCCAGTGGTAAGTCTTGTCGTGGATAAACTGGCTACAACAAAAACACTCATGTTCCCTGGTCCAGATGGTTTTTAAGTGTTTCTTACTCTTACTCTCTGCAAGGCAGCCTGTCTCAGCTCTCCTCTGTTGGACTCCAAATCCTCCCCTCTTCTGATTTTGGCAGAAAGTAAAATAATACATATCTACACACGACTGACTCACTCAATTATCCCCAGTGGAAGCTTCACTCTGGGAAAACTTCTCAAAATGCACTGCCTTGGCCAGGCCAAGAGATTAGTAATGCTCTTCTTCAAAGACCAAAAGTTAAAAACCCATGTTTCTCTGATTAACAACATTATATTTACCAACAAATCGTTTCCTTCCAGCCAGATCAAATTCTTCTTCAGGAAAGGAACTGATGGCACCTTCTTCTGCGATGACCCCCGGTGTGGTAGCAGTGGTGGAAGGCTGGGTGGTGGTTGGTGGCCTTGAGGTCTCAAATTCATAATCTGAAATGATATGAAGGCTCTGTAATTGGGCACTGCCAGAAAAGGAGCACTTTCTATAGTCAAATGATACCTTCCTAACATTCAACGGTAGGCTAAAACCCAGACAGACGCACACACATGCACACACAGACACACACCCTAAAATAAATGCTATGCCCAAACGTAATTTGTTTCTACTAAAATACTATTTCTTCCCATTTCTGTCCCTGCAGAAAAGAAGCTGCAGACAGAAGAGAGAAAGGGCAAAAAGAAACACATATGACCAGAAAAAGTGGGGTTTTAGACTCACAACTGGAGAGAACGTTAGAATCCATCCATTGTAGCTCATGGCACTGGCCCAAAGCCATGCTCTACCTGCATAATGTTCTCTTTTAGGAAATAAAAGATAACATCAAAAAATAAACTTGAATTTTTTTCGTGTTTTTTTGGCCAGGCATGGTGGCTCACACCTGCAATCCCAGCACTTTGGGAGGCCGAGGCGGGCAGATCACAAGGTCAGGAGATTAAGACCAAGACCATCTTGGTCAACATGGTGAAAGCCCATCTCTACTAAAAATACAAAAATTAGCTGGGCGTGGTGGTGTGCACCTGTAGTCCCAGCTACTCAGGAGGCTGAGGCAAAAGAATCGCTTGAACCCAGGAGGCGGAGGTTGCCGTGAGCCAAGATCATGTCACTGCACTCCGGCCTAGTGACAGAGCGAGACTCCATCTCAAAAACAAATTTTTTTTCTTCTTCTGTGTATGAACTTTTTCTGGGCATGGGGGGTGGGATTAATCCTGCCAAAACAACTAATCCTTTAACATTTGAAAAAGAAAATAAAACTCTGCCCCTTTTTCAAACTGTTCAAAGATAAGAAAGATGCCTAGTATTTTCAAAGGTGCTAAAAAAAATCTTCGTTTGCTTTCTAACATCTGCTGTTTATCTTTAAGTCAGTTTTTGTTTGAAAACCTTGGGATTAAACCACTACATCAAGCTTTATTATGAATAAATAACACATCAAAGGTGACATTGTTTGCACAGTTGTGATTTAAGACAATTAGAGCTATGAATAATTGCAGAAAAGGTGGACCTCAAAAGTGAGAATCCTGAGCCTTGGTGTCAAAGGCCGGCACTGGACGTGGACAAGATTCCTTTAAGAACTTCTTCAAGTTGCAGAGGCAACTTCCAAATCACACAAAACAATCACAAGGTCCTAAGTGTACTAATACCATTAGTTACCATTTACTGAATGACTCTCCCAGATGCTGTCCAAGGCACTTTGTATTCTTAATTTAAAAAAAAAAAAATTTTTTTTGAAATGGGGTGTTGCTCTCTCACCCAGGCTGGAGTGCAGTGGTGCCATCGTAGCTCAAACTCCTGGGCTCAAAACGATCCACCTGCCTCAGCCTCTCAAGTAGCTGGAACTACAGGTGTGTGCTACCATACACGGCTAATTTTTTAATGTTTTGTGGAGACAGGGTCTTGCTATGCTGCCCAGGCTGCTTTCGAACTCCTGGGCTCAAGTGATCCTCCCTCCTTGACCTCTCAAAGTGTTAGGATTACAGGCTTGAGCCACTGTGGCCGGCCTATGTTCCTAATCTTACAAACTTACCCTTGAAAAGATTCTATGATAAGAAATCAACAGATCTAAGCATCACATATTTTATGTAATTAGAAAAGGAGAGAAAAGAAAGAAATAAGAAAGAGAAGAGCCAAGTAAGGAAGTTGGACTTGGTTAAACCAAGTAAGTTTTATAAATGAAGGTTGAAGGGAAGCCCCGATGGATAACTCCAGAATTCCTTGGGCCTAAGGAGGGTTGGGAGGGAGGGAACGGGGAGTACAGGGACCAAGTGGGAATCTGCATCTGCGTGTTAAGCACACTGTTTTTCTTAGATCAAATAGGCATTTGGGGGTGACATGGAAGCATGGGGTACAACCACCCTTCTCTAAGCCAGCCCTCGGCATTGCCACTGGCCCAAAGCTCAAAAGGAAACTTCCGTCAAGATCATCCATTCAATAGTTACAATCAGATCCTTTGATTAGGAAAGAAAGTGTGCAAATAATTTTTCAAAAGCCAGTTTGTACCTTCATCATATATAACGTAGGCCTCTTCCGTGGGTACTGCAGTGTCGGTCTCCAAGCCTGAGAACTCATCTAGTGAAGACAGAGAAAAGGACCGGTCATCCAGGGCTTCTTCTCCATGGTTCTCTCAGAAGCAGGCCCCAGAGCGTGACAATTCATTCACCTCAAGCAGGTCATGAAAACAAGTCCCCCAGGCCAGAGTCTCCACAACTTTTTCAGGAGGAAAATCATCAAAGCACTGACATGGAACCCAGACTTTCTCTCCTTTGGGCCCAGGAAAGGGTGATACAAATGCCTGCCCCGTCAGGAGCAAACACCCCGCTCCACATTCCCAGATTCCTCAGCACCCCCAAGCTCTCTCTCACCTCCCTCCTACCACCTCAGCCCACCCGCCTGCCTGCCTGCAGGGCTCTGATGCTGAGGGAAGTCCCCTGGCCCCTCATGCCACAGCAGGCGCTCTTAGGAAGCAGTCACGAGAGAGAGAGAGGAGAGTGGGCGGTTGGTGCTCAGGATGGTGACAAAAAGCCCCTCATGTGTGAACTCCCTTGTTCATCAGTCTTCATTCCTCCACCCCCTCCACCTTGCCTCTGGAATATTCAAGAAGCAGAGTAATTTCCTATCTCATCTACATCCCAACTTGGCAAACTCTACCAATGACAGTTCCCTGTGCTTCTCCACTTCCTACTGACTACCCACCCTCTCTTACCGACTTGGGAGATAAATCAGATTTCCTAATTTGCAGAGGAAATTTGGAAAAATATGCCAATCATTGCAAATTTCTCTTTACAGACAGATTGGGTTGTACTAACCGATAGGTCTATTTTGACTACAGAATTATACTTTAAATGTAATACAAAATTTCAGATGTGATTTTTGGAAAAGCCAGGAAACCCTAGTTAGAAGAACTATTACAATTCCTGTAATGACTAAACCAATATTATGAGCATAAGTAACTTGTGAAAAGAAAGGTGAGTGATTTAAGCATAAAAGGCATCTTCACCTCCATTATCAGGGTAGTTTAAGCAGAACTCTTTTGGAAAAGGTGTAACGGAATCGATTATACTATTTCTCTACTTGGGGTATATAGATGCAGCTGTAAAAAGGAGAACATCTCACTGTAGCTGATAAAATCTTGAGTCAAAAGGTTTTATAGCTCAAAAAATAATTGTAAGGAATTACTTTCCTCCCTTTGACCTGAAGCCCACAGCAATTATATAGAACTCTCTAAACTTAATGCACCATTAAAAGGGGGCAAGGTGGGGAAAAGAGGAAGAAGTGACTAGTGGATGGCTCCAGATACCTTCTCTGTATCAGCCACTTTTATGTATAGATAATTCCACAACAAACCCTTGAGATACATTGAGCTTATAAATACTCACTTCTCAGCTGATACGGTTTGGCTGTATCCCCACCCAAATCTCATCTTAAATTATAATCCCCATAATACCCACATGTCCAGGGAGGGATCTGGTGGAAAGTGATTAGATTATGGGGGCATTTTCCCCCATGCTGTTCTCATGATAGTGAGTGAATTCTCATGAGATCTGATGATTTTCTAAATGGTAGTTTTTCCTGCACACTTGCTCGCACGTTCTCTCTCTCTCTCTCTCTCCCCCTCTCACCTGCCATCATGTAAGATGTGCCTGCTTCCCCTTCTGCCACGATTGTAAGTTTTCTGAGGTCTCCCCAGTCATTTAGAACTGTGAGTCAATAAAACCTCTTTCCTTTATAAATTACCCAGTCTCAGGTAGTATCTTTATAGCAGTATGAAAACGGACTAATACATCAGCCAAGGACACCAAGGCTCTGGGAGGATTTACAGCACGCCTGAGACATGCAGATGGTAAAAGACAGCAAAACCAGAATGTGAACTTCAAGTACTCTGGCTCCAAAGACTACTTACTTTATACTTCATAAAACTGCCTCCACTTCTTAAAAGTTGAACTAACCAATAAAATTATTTGTCGATGTGAAGATGCTCTATTAGAATCACCATTCTACAGTGCAATGAAGGGGAAATTGAAGTAGAAGGTATATAAACTCCTGTGTCATTATTCTACCAGACTCTTCAACCTAGTTTGAATGACATGAATATTACATTGTAAAAACAAACTCCACCCACAAAGGGCAATGGCAGCCTCGAGTGGTCTGTCCAGCCCTCCTGGGATCACAGTAAGAACTCCCAGCTCCTATTCCGAGGCCCAAGAGATGGTCCTTGAGGCAATGACTCTGGTGTGTTCTGATTCAGCCAATGAATATTAAGCAGAGAGAAGTTGTAAATTATCCATCCGTTTAGGGGTGGAATGGTCATTTCATGAAAAACTATTAAACACAAACTTTCCTTCGGTCATTCCAATGTCAATATGCCTGGGATCCAAGACAAATTACTTCTGAGCTTGTTCAAATCAGTTTTCAGGTTCACACCCTGTAAAGTTTGGGATTATCTTGCCATTGTTTCCTGGCCTACCATTTTCTTTCCCTTGTCAATTTAACCTTTAGGAGTATCGTCTTGCTTTTCCTCATTATCAGTTCAGTGTCATTTCTTTTCATTATTGTTTTTGGCCAGATCAAAAATGAATACATGGTGAAGTTTCTGCATCCCAGGGTGAACAAGAAAAGGGAAAGGTACACCATTTCCCTCATGGACTCTGGTGTTACGGGTAACTCCATGAGGTGCTGAAATACTCCAGTGCATGTAGCAGGCTACAGAAATGATGCTTTTACCGGCAAATGAGTTCACTTCCTGAGATGAGTGACAGTTAAGTCCTCTGGCATTAAATAAACAATCTACTAAGTGATTTTAGTGTTCTTTTTCTTAAGACCAAATAAACTCAGGCATAAATTTTCTAAAACAGAACCATCTTGACTCCAAGTAAAAATAACTTCCAGATGTAATGAAATATATTTACAATTAAAAAATTTAAAAAAAAAGTTGACCACCTTACTTTGGCCCACCTGAATGCCATTTTAAACTATTCAGAACTATGTAAAACTGGGTATTTTACAAGCCAACTCAGCACCAATGTAAAAAGCTTCAGCCACTTCACATAAACACATTTGCCAGTCATCAACCACAGCAGTGTCGTTTATTCTCTTCAGTAGTTTATCAAGTAGCCATGAAAAAAATAAGTGAAAAATGTCACCAAAGAAGGAAGGCCTTTGCTCCAGAGATATTAAAAAATATTTTTTAAAAATTATTCTCAGTAGAAGTTTAGAGACAGAAGGTAAATGACAGCTATTTGAAACCCAAGGATATTTGCACACTGTACAGTTGGTCCAGCTCAAATGAATGTTTGCATTTCTCAATATTTTCTATCTGGAGACCCAGCTATGGTAGGGAAGGTCTGTTTTCTGTAATGACTGATGTTTTTCTGCAGCCTGTAACAAGGTCATGCTACAAATTCTTGACGGTGTTCATCTGGCTTATCACATTCCGTGTACACCCTCTGTCATCAGATTTGCTGTAGATACAGAACCTGGAAAACAAACAAACAAAAAAAAAGCACTGGCTTTTAGGACATGGAGAATGCCTATACCTTAAGGTCTTGCTTGGATATCCAAAGTTATGTACTTAGGTACCACAAGGAATTCGAGATGAAGCAGAAGACATTGTCTCAACTGCATGGAGTTTATTATCCAACGGAGAAGCCAGATCAAGCAGAACCAAACAAAACAAATGTTCGAGGCAGCATTATTCATAATAACAAAAAAGTGGAAATAACCCAAATGACCACTGACCGATGAATGGAAAAAATGCTGTATATCCATACAATGGAATAAAAAGAATGAAGTACTGATGTATTCTATAATGTGAATGAATCTTGAAGGCAATTATGCTAAGTGAAAGAAGCTAGACACAAAAAGCCACATATGACATGATTCCATTTATACAAAATGTCCCAAATAGGTAAATCCATAGAGAGAGAAAGTACATTAGTGGTTTCCAGGGTTGGGAGGAGGGAGGAATGAGGGTTGACTGCTGATGAGTACGGAATTTCTCCTGGGGTGATGAAAATATTATGGAATCTAACAGTGGTGATCATTGCACAACTGTAAATATATTAATATCCACTAAATTTAGAAGAATGAACTTTATGGCATATGAATCTTATCTCAACAGAGCTAGTATTAATACATTTTTAAAATTTAATTTCTTTTTTTAATTTTGTTTTTAAGTTCTGGGGTACAGGTGCAGGATGTGCAGGTTTGTCACATAGGTAAAATGTGCCATGGTGGTTTGCTGGACAGATCAACCCATCACCTAAATATTAACCCCTGCATGCATCAGTTATTTTTCCCAACGCTCTCTCTTCCCCCACCCGACCCTCTGACAGGCCCCATTGTATGTTGTTCCCTTCCCTGTGTCCACGTGTTCTCATTGTTCAGCTCCCACTTATAAGTGAGAACACAAGGTGTTTAGTTTTCTGTTCCTGTGTTAATTTGGTGAAGATAATGGCTTCCAGCTCCATCCATGTCCCTGCAAAGCACATAATCTCATTCCTTTTTATGGCTGCATAGTATTCCATGGTGTATATGGACCACATTTTCTTTATCCAGTCTATCATTGATGGGCATTTGGGTTGATTCCATCTCTTTCTTTGCTATTGTGAATAGTGCTGCAATGAACATACATGTGCATGTATCTTTGTAATAGTAAAACTTTAATTTCTTATCACAAAAAATGACCACTTTCATGGTGAGTGTTCTTACCACAAATAAAGAGAAAAGAATAATACTAACAATAAAGGAGTGGGAGTTGGAGGGAACTTTGGAAGGTGATGGATGTGTCTGTGGCCTTAGCAGGATGATGATTTTGTGAGTGTATTCTTATCCCAAACTCATCGACGTGTATGGATTAAATATGCAGAACTTTCTCTATGCCAATCATACATCAAGAAAGTGGTTTAAAAAGATTAAAAGATAAAAATAACTATGATTACAGTCAATAAAGAAGAAAATGTTTAATGAAGTTCTTAGTGAAACAGTAGAAATAAGAAAGGCCATATGGAAATCATTTTAAACTAACAAATTATAGTGCATTAAAATGTGATATAAGGATGATACATTGCTGTCCCCACATTTAACTTTTCCCTAAGACTTTGTATTGATTTGTACTTATTTTCAAATGCTGTCCAGAGGAAAACTATTCTTTAGCTTGGACTAGGGAATCAGGAGACTGGACAGGAGTGAACATATATGTGTCATGATTTGCAAAGAAAATAAGAGACAAAATTGCCAAGAAAAATATTGACTTTCATGCTAAATAAAAGTCCAAAAATACAAAGTAAATGAAGGGAACATGTTAGAAGGCCTAAATAAAAGCAGACAAAATAAAACGTGAAATAATAGCAACAGTAATTAAAATCAAATCCAAAATAGTCCATTTTTGTTTACAACCAATTATTAAGTAATTATGTTTTAATTCTATTTCACCCTTTAAAATTAAACACATGAATGCATGCAGAAGTCAGATGTTAAGGAAAGCAACATCATATTTTAATACTAGAAATTCAAAGGTAAATTCAAATTTGTACTCACTGGGTCAATGGACAGAGTAGAAATTTTCTTCCCATTGTTCCTCTCCCTCTGTATGTTTCCATGTTTCTTTGGTGTGGAATTTTTAGATGTGTCAAGTTTTCTTGTTTCTTTGGAACTTCTTCACAGAAAGACTAACTTCCAACAGAATTCCCATTTTGGATACAGTATTCATGTTCAAACTGATTGGGCTTATCATGGTCAATAATGCGGCACAAGAATTCCAGACTTGATTCCTGAAAGGAAATGTCTTCACTCTGCCTTGGTTTAAAAAGACTTAAGCTTTACAGTTGACATTGCAATTCATTTCAAACTGAGGGAAAGAAGATGAATCTATCTCCTCCACGGCTGATGCAAATCTAGAATGACTTCTTCCAAGGCAGCTTGAGCAGGGGACTGAGCAGAAAGGATGGAGACACATTGATATATGGGCTCCACGATGACCCGGATAAAGGCGTCCTAGCTCCTGCTCTTCAGGGAGAACAAGCCACTTTCAGAAGGAAGACAGACTCACATCGGGGCGGCAGGATAGTGCAGATCAGCAAAGAAGGGAAAATGCTGCATTCTTACCCAGTGGAAAGCCCACACTCCCACAGGAAGCCCAGCCACATGAGGATTAGAATTCTCCAAAGGAGGGCTGATCAAAAAAGTGCCCAGCTGCCAAACATGCTGGGGAAACATTCCTTTTCTTGGAGATTCTCAACAAGACTATTCAGTGATCTAAGTGTTACAACAGTAAGAAATTTATCCAACCTTGTTTAAATCACATAGCTAATCACAGAACCTTTTAAGTATATACATATATATTACAATCACTAATCTACAATATCCATTGGAACACACTTTGGGAAATGATAGCCCAAACAAATAATGTCACAAGTTTCAGCTAAATTCTTGACTTGGGTTGTGGTAAGCGCTGCCAGGTAAACACAGGATGCCCAGTTAAATCTGACTTTAAGTCAACAAGAAATAATTTTTTCATATAAATATGTCCCGTGCAATATTTTTATTTCCTAAGTCTTCCAACCTTAGCTGTGGCATGGTACTGTCAGACAAACCTGCTGGGACCAAAAATGTATCAGGTTGCTGCTTTGCTGTGCGTGGTGCTCATCCCTCCCCTGCAGGCTCTGCCACCCTGCTCTGAGCTGCGGCGTGCTAGTGTGCGTGATAAGTGGTTAGCATTAGAACAAAGCCAGTTACCTTCTTCAGTGTAGCACTCTGGGATCCCATTGGAGCTCATTATCAGGTTACCATCATTGTCGTGCCGTTCCAAGGTCCCAGGGGGACAGGTGGGGATGGGAGTGGTGGGTTTGGGGGTGGTGGTGGTGGTTGTCCGCGTAGTGGTTCGGACTGTGGTTGTTGGGCGCCTGGTGGTCGTGCGACGGGTGGTGGTTGTGCGGCGGGTGGTGGCGGTGGTGGGCCGCTGGGTTGTAGTGGTAGGCAGGGGCGTCGTCGTAGTGGTAGGCCGCGTGGTAGTGGTAGGGGGATGGGTGGTTGTTTTGATGACCTCCAAGCCCACCAGCGGCTTTCCTCCAAGACTCAAAATTGGCTTATCTTGGGCACTGGCCAGAGGTGTGCCATGTCGCCCCTGCCCAAAGAGTGGGAGGCCGTCAGGACTCACCACAGGGGTCCCTTCCAGATCTGAAATAAAATCAACCAATAGCTATGCAACGATGTGAAACAATCCAGAAAAAATAAAAAGCAAGGAATAAGTGTCTTCTCAAAGCTTATGTATTATCATGTTTTAATCAGTAAAAGGCAAAGGGATAAATGAATATTGCATCAGTATGCTCCACGATCCTGAGATAACTCTTGTATCTAGCAAAGGAAGAAATACTTTCCTTTGCCTCATTCCTGTGCTTAAGGGGGGAAAGTGTTACTTTGGATTAAAGGTGGAAAACTTCTGTAAAGGGCCAGGAAGCAAATATGTTAAGCCTTATAGGCCAGATGGTCTCTGTTGCAACTACTCAATCAGCTTTTAGAGTGCAAAAAAGAAGATAGACAATAACAGCACATAACAAATGAGTTAGACAATGCATAATTAAGTGAGTGTATTGTGTTCCAATAAAACTTTGCATATGGACACTGAAATGTGCATTTCATAAAATTATCATGCCACAAAATATTCTTTTTTCTGGCAATCATTTAAACATGTAAAAACTCTTCTGAGCTCATAGTAAGTCTTACAAAAACAGGTAGTGGGCTACAACCTACAGGTTGTAGTTTGTGGACCCCTCCTCTAAAAGGGCCAATTTAAGAACAAATTAAAGGGCCACATTTTCTAGAGGGTGCAGCCTGCAGGAAGAGAACTAAAGCTGTCTGGGGGAAACACCAAGTTCTGCCTCTTTTGAGGCTCTTCTTCTCACATTGGTAAAAGTAACCAAACCAAGAGCAATCATTGTAAATGAGGGGGAGAAGGAAGATAGAAGCTGTAATTCTATAGCTAATTCAGTAGGCTTTTATTCTTTAAAAACCGTTCTCACTTACCCACAATGGTTCGACCATCTCCTCCTAGTTTAATCCGAAGAGGATTTCCATGTGAATCTTGGAGGTACCTTCCTTCTGCATTCAATACTAACCCACGATCAAGGTCCACAACCTAAATCCATGACATAGATTAAAGAATATATTGGACATTTTGAAATGGTCACATGAGTCCAACTATATATGTGCATACACCTGAAGCTTCCACAGAAGGAAACCATAATATGAATAGAAGACATTATTTTTGTCAATATGATTCATAAAGTCTTAAAAAATACAGTACGAAGCAGTCATCTTTCATATTATAATTGCTTACCCATGTAATATGTAAATTGTTTTAAGTTTCTCAAATCACAAAAGATGTTCAAAATATTTTTACCATCAAGTACATTGTGTCTAATGCTGGAAAGAAGGAAACAATGTGTCTCTCAGTTGAGGGGAGAGATTAAATAATTTGTGGCCCATCCACATGGTAGAATATTATGCAGACAATTCTACATACATTCTACATACATGTGAACTCAGATTACAGGGCTGATTATTTTGCAAAAATAAAAATATATCCATTTGCATATATAAGCTTAAAACTGCAGAGAAAAAAATTATGGAAGGTTATACTGCAAATGGTCAACAGTGGTTATCTTTGAGAAGTAGTTTGGGTGAGGAATGTTTATTTTCTGTTTCATATATTTCAATACGAATTGTTTTAACTTCTTGCAATGAATGTGAATTGCTAGCATGTTAAAGACATAAAATCTTTCCATTTTGCTGTTAATGTTAAAAATCAAAGTTGCTATAACAAAAACAATATAATTTGTAATCATGTTGCCTAATATAGTATGCATGCAAAAAAATGTCACCTTCTGAGGAACTGTAAAACTTGAAGAAAGCTATAATTATCTTTATTAAGGAACAAGCTCATGCTTTTTGCTGGTGGTTCTCAAAGCATGGTCCTGGACCTGAAGCCTCAGCATCACATAGGAACTTGTCAGATACTCAAATCTCCCAGCCCTACCTGAGACTGGTATTTGACAAAATCCTCAGTGATCCTGAGCTGGCTTAAGTTTGAGAACCACTGCTTTGCACACTCAGGCTACTGGAGGAAGCCCTACAAGCAAGTCACTTTGGTGGATGCTGTTTTGGCATTGAAATAAAATTTATATAAATACTATTTTGAAATCTACCCCATACTGTTTCCATTCAAAATTGTTTGCAATAGCATTTTGCTTTAATGTACATTCTTCCTCCTATAAATTTCTCTTCCTTTAAGAAATGATAACATGCATCTTTAGATCCCCTATGACTGAAAATGTCATAGTCTTTTAGTACGTTTCCCTAAACCTTATCATTATAAATGGGAAGTCTTTATTGGGAATTATAGTATAAATAATTTTTTTATTCTTAGAAAAAGTACTTTAAATTCCTGAATATTGTAAAGTGTTCTATCTATTACCCTCAACCCACCAAAACCTCCTAAACATTTATCTTAACCCCAAGCAATTAAAGCTGTTTAGACATACATAAAGTGCTAATAAATAATTTTAGTCCAACAATTGTTGGAAGATTCAAAAGATGATCTAATAAAAATTTCCAGTATCATTCAGGGTTTTTTGTTTATTCGTTCATTTTTACCCTGTGTCCTTTTAGAAAGGATTTGAGATGACTTACAGAAAATATGTGTAATGTTTAATCAAACAATAAACAAAACCTAAAAATAAAAATAAGCTACCAGGACAGGGAAAATATAAGTTCCTTTGAACGGCCATCCATTGGGTCTATAATTGCTATGGTTGGGCCTTGCATTCATTTGACCTTCCTAACCAGTTGAAGTAAATGAAAAACAAAGGCCCATACCTTATCTTGGCTATGAGAAAAAACAAGCTAGTTACCAGGAGAACCAAAGATTTTTCCAAGTATTAAAAGAAACTCTATACAAGTACGTATGAGTAGTTAAAACTAGAGGAGAAGAACAAACAAAGGCCACTTCATTTATGATTACACAATGTCCACCATTTTTCTCTTCTCAACAGCATGAAAACAACGGGTATGTGTAAAGAAGTTTACCCTACCCACTTTGTTCCTTGAGGGCCATTGATAATTCTCTGTCCATTCGGTTTTCCATTACTACCAGGAAGGACTTTCCCTTCTACATTTGGTCTGCCATTATAACCTACACAGTACCAAAAATAAAAATAACAGAGCCTGGTAAATTCAACATGCCCGGGAAGTTGGCTTCATACCAAACTATAAGTAGTAACACATCATTTCAAATAGAAACTCTAAACAGAATTTTAAACCAGTAGCTCAAATATATTAGATAATGATAGTCTCAAATTATGACTTCTCCATAACAGATCTGGATGTCAATTAAGAATACAGTAAAGTCACAGCTTTCTGACAATACTGTGAGAATGAGAGTGTGTGGCATAAGTAAATTTGCCATAGAAAACGTAAGACCTTGGTAGCTGTAGCTTTATTTTAGCCATGTGGAAGTTGGAGGAAGGAAGGGTTGGAAGGACAGAGAAAATTATGTCTAAAATGTACTAGACGCTGTCCCATTTTTTTAGGCATGTTAAACTAAACACAGCTATGCCCAGCTGACTCAGGTCCCAATCACCAATCACCAAATATAAATGCACAATGCTGTCTCAAAGCTTGCTGAATGCTGTGGGGCTGCTTGAGAAGTATTTGCTCAGACAGTAAGAAGACCCAGCAGCACCCTTACAGTTGTTTGTCTGTCTCTGCCTCACACGGAGATGTTTCTTATCAGCTCCAGTCTGCTCTGGTCCAGCCTTGACTGCTGGGCAAAGGGCTTGGACTTTCTGACCGCTACTTGCAGGGCAGACATTTATTTCTCTCATTCCTTCATTTATTTATTAAATATTTATCGAGTTCCTACTATGTACAAGGGAACGTTGAGTTTTACATCTATTATCAGGGAGGTGGGTTTGACTAAAACAGCCAATCTTAGTGGAAAACTGAGTTTGATATGGGGCATTGCTCTGTGTTTACATTGGGCTAAAATAACAATGCATTGTACAGATCAGCAAAAAAAAATTCATTCAAGAACGTTCTACAAAGCCCCAATTACACACAAGAAGAGTTTAAAGCACCATTTAACTGAATGCAATTTTATGGTACATAAAAAAAACCTCAGACCCTGCCCTGGACATAAACTCCTGTTCATAGCTGACTTCGTTCAACCCTCTGTTATAGAAATACAAAGCACACATCTGCCTGTAACTCCTCTTTGTGACAACAATCTTTAACATGCATTTTCTGGAGGTTTTAGACAACATTCACTAATTGCACTGTCTGAGCAATTCATACCCAAGATATTTGAGTTCATCTCAGGGTTTGTTTGGTTGAGAGTTTCGCATGCAGAAGATGAGAACAAGATAAGAACAAGAACAAGATATGCCTACACAGGTATCTAACCAGCTACTATGGATCCCTTAAACACATGAGGGCGCATGAACAACTAAGAAGCAGCTAAGTTGGGCATCACGGTTGTGACACATTTTCACAGGTTAAGACTGTATGCTAAGGAATTCAAAGAGGCAACCTAGGACAGTGAAACGACTATAGAATTAGAGGCAATGTGGGTTAGTAATGGCTGTGAAATTAGGCCATTTGGGATTGGAATGGCAATTCTGAGCTGTCTGCCTTAGGACAAGTCCCTCAGATCCTGAGCCCCAGCTTCCACATCTGGGAAACAGGAATAACAATGCAAACCCTAGAGACCGTTCAGAGGATGAAATTATGTCACATGTGCAAAGTTCTTAACACGGTGCTTGGACATAGTAGGTGCTAAATAAAATAGAATAAAAACTTCTCAGGCATTGCCATGAACACTACTGAACACCTTAAAGAAAGATCATTTGAAAAAATAAACTACCTTGTCTGTAAGAGGGTCTGGCAGGCTGTCGGGAGAGAGGGTTACGGAATCTGGCATGCATCATCCTCTGGCGCAAGGACAGCATCGGAGTGGTGGAGTGGCCGGGCGGGGCGCGTGTGGTGTACCTGGGCCAGGGGTGGGTGCCCGCGACGGGGTTCGCCGTGGCAGCGCTTCGAGGCGGCGGTAGGGAAGGGAGGTGGGAGGCCCTGGGGGAGTTGCCTGGAGGTTGGGGGAGAGGTCGCTTCGCAGGAGCCAGGCTCCCTCCGCGAGGGGCAAGCGCGATGGCAGTCTCCCTCTCGTCCTTGGCGAGGCTACCGTCGGCATCTTTGCCGCCCCTGGGAGTGGAGGAAGAGGGCCACTTTGGCACAGAGGAAGACAGAAGGTCTTCCTTCCCGCCTTTAAAAAACCCCGCGTCCTCCTCCTCCTCGTCCTCGGCCGAGACTGACTGCTGGGACTTGGAGGACAGGGGCCTCTTGGAAGGAGGCTCCGACTTCCCGGGTGTGGCCTGGATCGCGCCCTCCTCCTTCTGCCCCGAGTAGGGCGCTGCCCTGCTGGGGACCCGGGCGCGGGACTGGGGGCCACCGGGTCGGCTGGGCCTGGCGAGGGAGCCCGCATGTCCGCGCTGGGACCTGTCGTCGCCACCTGCCCCTGCGCCTGTCGGAGGCTCCACCTGCTGGTGCTTGGGAAGGGACACGGCTGCGTCCTTGGCTCGCGCAGCGTGCGCTGGGGCCCGCACATCCTGGGCCTCGACTTCTGTGCTGTCTTCGTCGTAGCTGCCCTGGGCATCCTCGTCCTGGTTCTGGAGGGCTGTGGGGAGAATCCCTCGGGAGCTCGCCGTGTAAGGGTCCGAGGAGAAGTGGGAGCGGCCCTGGGACGTGGGGCGGGGCCCCCTGGCTGGAGCCAGTGCGAGCCTGGGCTGGGAAGGTGACTGCCCCGCGTCTCTGCTCTGGGGGCCCGGCTGGTGCTGGGACGTGGAGACGGGAGAAGGTGGCTGCTGTTCTGGAGCCCGGCCGGGTGTCATCCTTCTGGGAACACTGGGCCCGGGATGGTGCTGTGACCGTGCTGCGGGAGGACGAGGAGGGGACGCGTGGCGGTCTGTGGATCCCGGCTGCGCTTTGGGAGAATGACCCTCCGTGTCCGCGTCTGTGCTTTGTTGAACGTCTTGAGCCTTGGAGGACAGGGAGGAGTATTTGCCCTGAGGATGTACATCTGCCCCTGCGGATTTGGGGTTCTCTGGGATGGGTTCCTTCCGATGCAGGCTGGCCCCTCTCTGGGGGCTTCTCCTTAGGGCTTCCCAGCCCCGGGAGACGGGCTGCCTGGAGGAGGAAGGCACGTGGTCGTTGACAACGGTGGCAGGAAGCGGCTTCTCATCCTCCTCGTCTCCATGGATACCTGAGCTAAGCCTAGGGTGGGAATCTGGGTGAGAGTGAACCCTGGGGTGGGCTCGGGAGGGCACAGTGGACTGTGGTGAACTGGAGGGCTGCAGCCGAGGTCCCCGCCCAATGCCGAACCTGCTTGGAGACCTCCCGTTGGCAGCAAAGGGCTTGTGTCTGAGCAAATGGAAGTGTCCAGAGGCAGGCCGGGCCCGCAGCGTCTGGGCCGTGGCCTCCGCCTGCCTCCCGCCGTCTTCCCTATCGCCGTTACCGTCGCCTTCGCCATCAGAAGCCTCCGCTCCCGCAGAGACCTGCGTCCTGGACGAGAGACGAGAAGAGACGGAGGAGGACATGGTGGACCGCGATGGAGCATTGGAGTTGGTGGCTGGGGTGTCCTCACCATCCTTCCCGCCCCTGGAAAGCGGAGGGCCCCGGTGTGGCTGGGTGGGCAGCAGCCGAGATGATCCCCCATGGGGTGGAGAAAGTCTTGAGGGTGGGACTGAGGCACTGGAATCGTCCTCTGCAGCCCCTGAATGGGGGGTCCTCCGCGCCGGCGAGGCTGGCTTTGCACCGGGGTGCACGGAGCTTCTGTCGTGCAGAACGCTAGAGGGTGACTGGCGGCTGGGGGACAGGGCTGGCCGGGGCTGGGCGAAGGCGCCCTTGGGGTGGGGGGAGCCCACAGCGCGCTCGTCTTCGTCTGAGTCCACCAAGTCGTTGTCATGAAAGCTGGCAGGCAGGGAAGGACGGTGAGAGGTGCCCTGGGTGGCCGCGTGGTGAGCAGGAGAGGCCGAAGCCGAGGGTGGCGCCCCTGGGCGGGGGTGGGAGGCCGGAGAAAAGCCAGGCTTATCTACGCCTTCCCTTCGGGGCAGCGCTGGCATCCGGACCCTCACTGCAGTCCTGCCGGGAGCCACGACCGAGTGGCCGTGTCTACTTGGCGGCCTCAGCGTCCGTTTCTGGTCTTGGGTGTCCGAGGGAGACCTGGGCGAGTCCTCCCGGGAACCCAACTCCTCCTTCCCGGTGACTTCCGTCGACTGAAGATCCAGCTCCTCTGCCTTCTTAGCACGAAGCTGGGGTTTTCGGAGCGCCCCACCATTCGCCAATATTTTGTTCTTCAAGTCAAGAAGAAGGTCCTTGGCATTTCTCCCTTGTGGAGAAGCAGGCACAGAGGGGTGTTGGGAGGAAGCTGGAGCAGGTGAGGAAAGCTCAGGTTTTTCGGGTTTCTCATTGTCCTCCGTGTTCTGCTGAACCTCCGCCTTACTGGCTGCAACAGATTTTAAAGAATTGCCTGTCAAAGAAGAAACTCAAAAGTGAAAGCGGAGGTGAGACAAAGTATTAAAAACAGCATATGGAGGCATTTCAAATCAGTAGTCATAATGGCTAACTTTTAATTCCTTAGAACCCTGGAAATGTGTTTTCGCAATGATAGCATTCTTTTTAAAACTTACATTTTGCTTTAAGTAACAAATATAGTCCTAGAAAATATACGTGAATTAAATCTCTATCTGTTGAACCAGGTTATGCCACATCTTATTATGTGAAGTAATTCTGAAATGAGTACTTTGAAGTAACTCATTTATTTTATAAATGTAAAATCTTATATAGGATTTTCTTAATATAACTAATTGTCAATGTATTACAAATGCATTATAGCCATCCTTAATAGACAAGAAACACAAATACACCTGGTGCAAATTGCTGAACAATCTATACTCAAAGTGATGGGGAATGTGTGACGAGCAACTGATTTGTCATTTTTAAGGCATTACACAAAGTTCCCTCCTCCCATAACATGTCCTTACCTGCTTCCTCCTTCTTGTTTAAAATTCCATTAATAGTGGACACATTTATAATTCTCAAATAAGGCTTCAAATAAAAAACTCCGGGGATAGGCAAACATTATATTAAATGTACTGTAATCACCCTGTCTTCAGAACAGACTGAGGGAAGAGATTCTATAGGGGAGAGGAACCTATATTGCAGTGAGAGCGCCAGAGGGGCAAATCTCACCCATTTCACAGATTTTTCCATGACAAAATTGTCTAATATTGCAGTCTACCATGGGTCTTCATAGCACACAGTGAAGGAAAAGCTGCCAATATCCAGCACAAATGTGAGGAAGTAGAAAAGAAAACACGGTCCAAAAACACTCCCCTCCAGTTGTGGATCTTTATTAATGTGTTTGGTTTGGATATGGATCAGGTGAGCTAGACAACTGACATCCTTCTGGGTACAGCTGCACTCCCAAATGATGGAATACAAACCACAAATTTTACTTTAATCTGATTTTTAAATTGTACTTTTTAAAATTTTAGATTCAGGGGTTGCACGTGCAGGTTTGTTACGTGAATATATTGCATCATGGTGAAGCTTGGGCTTCTAGTGAACCCATCTCCCAGCCAGTGAATACTGTATCCAGTGGGTAATATTTTTAACCGCCACCCATCTCCTGTCCTTTCTGCTTTTGCAAACTAAACATTTTTAAAGCTACACAGAAATTGAAGAGAGCTAACAATGAAAAATGTCACATTACCATTTCTTTTTTTTTTTTTTCTTTTTTTTTTTTTCCTCGCTCTGTCGCCCAGGCTGGAGTGCAGTGGCCGGATCTCAGCTCACTGCAAGCTCTGCCTCCCGGGTTCACACCATTCTCCTGCCTCAGCCTTCAGAGTAGCTGGGATTACATGCACCCGCCACCTCCCCCGGCTAGTTTTTTGTATTTTTTAGTAGAGACGGGGTTTCACCATGTTAGCCAGGATGGTCTCGATCTCCTGACCTCATGATCCGCCCGTCTCGGCCTCCACATTACCATTTCTAAAAATGTTCTTTCCCTGTCACCACAAGCCTAAAATTAATAGTGATGTCAGATTAATCACATAATTAATACATTAATCATACTGCAATAATAATTGTTATCAATAATCAACAACATTTTAATCTTTGAGAAGACTAATTTCTAAAGGGAACACAAAAATATTTTAAAAATCAATATGCAACTGAGCCCAGAAAAATCATCGCTAAGAAGTTCCAAACCCAAGAGCATGACTCAAAGTAACACAAAACAAACAGCAGGAATGGAGAGAGAGAGAAGACAGCCACAGACACACGATGCTTACTTGTTGGCACAGCGACAATGAAGGCTTTGGAGTGAGGTCCCAGGCCTCTCCTGTTTGCGGCCCGGATCTTGAAAAGATAGCGTTCCCCAGGCTGCAGACCATCCACCAGGGCAGAAGTAGTGTCTCCACGATAGGTGAGGGACTTTGCTCCAAACGGTTTGAGAGCCGGGGCGTATGAAAGAATGTATTCTGAAATGATTTGGCAGATGGTTGGAAGGAGGAAACTGAAAACAGTCCTGTGTCCAGCAGGCAGACTATATGGGCAGGACGAATTAGCACGTGCATTACTAAAATTAATGCACTAGCAATGCACGCCAAGTCACCAGCTGGAGCCTGAAGACACAGCAGAAGGTGAACTCACATTCATTTGGGCAACCAGACAGGGCTGTGTATTTAATTAGCTGGCACTTTGCTATTTTAAGCAAATTAAACATATGAAAGCCAGGAGGCCAGTCTTCATACAATGCCCCCCAAATTTACACACCGTTAAGTTTCTAAAATTGTATTTATTTACTAATTTGCTATGATCGATATGTCCTGATAGAATAAACTAAGGAAAACGAAGTGACAACTGCTAGGAATGGATCCTGAATAACTTCTGACATCTTCAAGAGTTTCACTTTATTAACCTGGGTTATTTCTGTTAGCACATTTAGCCAGAAAAATTCCATATTTGAAATATAATTTTGTTTTTGTAGGAATTAAAAAAGTTCTTACTCAGTATATGCTGATAAAGATATTTCACAGTATTTTAGAGCTGTGAAGAAAAGTTGCTAAGTAATAGATTTATGTGATATCTAATGTTTCCATCTGTAATTGGCTTACTCTGTAGTCATATAATAGCCCTGAATTTGGAAAACCATAGCAAATTCAGTCCAAGGAACTAAAATATGTCTATGCTCACATGGAAATATGATAACATAAGGGAATCATTTTTTAAAAAATAATTTTCACCTTCAACTAAAAACTGTCATACCTATTTTCCTCTCAATGAACCCAAGATTTACAAAACATCAAATTAATATGAGTAGGGTCTGTGCATGGTGGCTCATGCCTGTAATCCCAGCACTTTGGGAGGCCAAGATGGGCAGATTACTTGAGGTCAGAAGTTTGAGACCAGCCTGGCCAGCAGAGTGAAACCCCATCTCTACTAAAAATATAAAAATTAGCCAGTCATGCTGGTATGTGCCTGTGGTCCCAGCTACTCGAGAGGCTGAGGCAGGAGAATCACCTGAACCCGGGAGGCAGAGGTTGCAGTGAGCTGAGACTGCACACTGCACTCCAGCCTGGGCGACAGAGTGAGACTATGTCTCAAAAAAGAAAAAAAAGAAAGAAAGAAAAGAAAAAGAAATGAGTAAGAGTAAAGAAAAGTAACTTGAATCACAGAAAAGTCAACAATTATCAGGCGCATGGATGATCTTTTATTTTCCCTTAGCTCCAATCTTTAAAAAGTACATTCATTTAAAAAAAAAAAAAAAAAAAAAGTTTCAACCAAAAATGCTTTTGCAGCATTTGTCTGGAAAAAACACAGCATTCATTTCTCATTGAAAATCAACAAACTCGTCATTTGTGGTGGTCAAAAGTAAGAATTAAGAGAACCCATTGTCTATAAAATTTTGTGATTCAAATTTTAAAATAAATTAAATCCATCTGGAAAATAAGTTTAGCCATGTCAAAGTATATTCTTCTATTATGTTTTATATTTCTCGTACATAGAAAATGCCCCGATGTAATTATTAATTTTAATCTCACCACTACATCCTTATGAAAACTACCTAAGCAGGGTTAAGATAGCGAGCTTTTTTGGACATAAAAACTCAGTTGCAGTTATTATTTCTGGCAATATTTAATTGACTACCATGGAACTTCTTTTGCCAAGGAACTGTAAATATCAACTAAGATGACAGAGAGAGGAAGAGTACACAAGTTGCATGGTAACAAAGTCACTAGGGGTGCAATAATTACCTTTTCATTTTTTAGCTAACAAAAAGTAGTTAGCAAAAAGTCTTTATTCAATTTTCAGAGGTCTTCTCAGCAGCACAACAATACTTAATAGAGAGGAAGTTAAAAGTTCAAATTGTCATAAAAAGAATGATTTAAAGCAAGCTTGTTCAACCCGTGGCCCACAGGCTGCACGCAACCCAGGATAGCTTTGAATGTGGCCCAACACAGATTCATAAACTTTCTTAAAATATTATGAGATTTATGCATGGCCCTTTTTTTTAAAAGCTCATCAGCTATCATTAGTGTATTTTATGTGTGGCCCAAGACAATTCTTCTTCCAATGTGGCCCAGAGAAGCCAAAAGATTGGACATCCCTGATTTAAAGGGACCAAATTAATATTTTTCTCTTGTTGTGGATCTATTCCAATGGCAAAAAGAGAGAGAGAGAGAGAGAGAGAGAGAGAGAGAAAATAGTACAATCTATTCTTGAAAAAAAACAAAAAGTGAAAATCCATTAAGTATAGAAAATACAGTTCCACATCGACCTTCCTTAACTTCTATTATTCCATGAAAAGACATCCTACGTGTCAGCAAACGTAGTTTTGGACGAATATAAAAGAGAACCATTCAGTTTTTTCAATTAAGAAAATCTCAAAGGAGATTAGTAGTAATTTTCTGGATTTCTTTACGCTTACACAAACATTTTATAGTTTCTGGATATATTAGACTTAAAGTTGCCCCGCAAAGCTAATAACAATAAAAATTATTTATTTCTTGAATAAAACCTCCATTCCTTTCTATTCTTAGAGTATATTTGCATAGGCAGTGCCAGGAAAAACTTCAGCCTAGCTCTTTAAAATGTCTCCAAACAGATTCTGAAAGGTTCTTAAATGCTTTTACATTAACAATAAAAGATTTTTTGTGTGTATTTAGTATTCTCAACAGACTATTTTAAAATTTAACTAGTTGTGAATGCTTTACTCTATTTTTGTTCTTTAAAATATCTAGCTTTTTGCTATTTTGGTGTTATGTTTTCCTTGTCATCCATAAATACATAAACAAACAAATGGTGACAAATAGGGAATAAATCCATTTTCCAGCAATTATTACTTGAGCTTTTCAAACCCATTAAATGGATTTACGGTCCCACGAAAGATATTGACGGCTCTGCAGGATTCCTGCTGACCTCTGCTTTTGTGATCTTCCTAGCACAAGGAAAAGACCCATAGCATGAAAGCCAGGGTGTTGTCCAGATGGGAAAAGGTTATGCTGTCACACCCATGCAATGAAAAACATCCTTCCCAACAGCAACAGCAAAAAGCCTTCAAAGGATGAAAAGAATAGTCACTTTCGTGACTGCTTGGATCTTGGGCAATGAAAATCTTGCATGAAATATCCTTGTCCCTTGGGTGAGCACCTCTTAGACGTATGTTGCTTCCCTATTTCATTTTCAGTCAACAAAGCCGTAAGCAGAGGCCATGTTCATCAGAATCAATGCATCTTATAGTTTAGGGAGTAAGATTCCTACCTTTCACTTTCCCCTCAGTCTCTGGTAGCGCATCCCAAGATACAGCGACAACCGTAGGTTTGCCATTGACAGGCCAGACATTCAAATTTTCAGGAGCTGTGGTAGGAGCTACAAAATGATAAGGAATGAAACATTTTTAAATGCCTTAGTGGACATTCTAGATGTAAATAGCACATGGTCTGTAGGTACACATTTTTTTTTATTGAAGAGCTACTGTGTTAATTTTTATTATACCTGAGAGAAAATTCCACACTGGTTCTTTGTGTAATATAGTGATTTATGTCAATACAACCAATTCATTTAATGAGTTTAGACATATCTAGGGAAATTGTCTTAGTAATTCAGAATTTCTTTCATTGCCAAATATTGAAATATACTAAGATTAAGCTCCAGTTCCAACTTCATCTTAATACAACTTTGAAAGACATAGTTTAAGAGAAAAGAATGGTAGCCTTGGATACAGACCAAAATTTTTCCCAGAATCAAATGCAGCCTCAGCCTCAGGAAAGCAGAGGCTCTCCTACATGCAAGAGCATCCATTACCCAAGGGCATTCACGCATACAATGGTGACTGATAAATGCTACACACTGGGATTTAATGTGCTCCACATGTCGGAACAACAGAACAACATGCTAGTGGAAAAGGCCAACAAATGGTAAAACATGGACCCAAAGAACAGTTCCTTAACTTCTTTGCACGTATGCATAGAAACTCTACCAAAATGTAAGGTTAATGTGACTTTCAAAAATGCCCATGCTGGCCTTTGTCACTGTTGGCATCTTACATTGTCTTTAAATCGTATTTTGGGTGTAATTCCCAAATTGAAAATTCAAAGGCCGTTTCAAATACAGACCAGATTCTGGTGTTCTTTGGAAGACTGACGTACTCCATTTGCCATCTCTTTCACCCTGTGAAATACGGACTGCAAATTCATACACGGTGTCTGGAATCAGGTTCTCAATCAGCACACGCCTGTTAGCGATCTGCTTATAATCCCACCTGGCCAATTCCCCCTTCTCTCGATAGCGCACGGTGTACTGTCTATAAGAAAACACAACACAATGATCTATCAAATTCTCTGCAACTCAACACTAGATGCCTTGTTTTTCCTTCCTCATAAGTGATGACTTTGGGAGGTAAGTAAGAAAATCAAAGAGGAGAAAAATCTAAACTTTTGACTATGTGACTGGCTTAAAGAATCTGCTTAAGTTCCAAGCAAAGTTGTCTAAAGTAGGAGGAAAAAACAGAGCTTAGTGTCTTTTCAAGACCAAAAAATCTTATACTGCTCAAAAGAGCAAGCAGAGATTATAAAGGGAAGGGAGAGAAAGGAGACAGCTTTTATGAGGCAACTACATTATCAGGGATGTGTGTTAGTGAGTGTGAGTGTGTGTGTGTGCATCTGTATTTGTGTCTACTCAAGGCATCAGTACAGACCTGGCCCACAGTTATCTCAGCTCTCCAGAAAAGAAAGACAAAAAGACTCATTTCATCCCAAATCAGGCATGTTTTCCATAGGTTCAGGAGGAACGGGAACATGTGGTTTTGAGTAGACTTACTACCGTGAAAAGGAGCGAAAATGTGAAACACAGCAGGACAGAGGCACCTACAGAAGGAACTGTGGTGCATGGTTATCGGGGGAGAAATACGCTATGACCAAATATGGACAGTTCAGCAACCCCTGACAGCAGACACCCTCGACAGTCTAAGAGCCACAAACACCATTTATTTGATTCCCTTTCAAAGAAATCGTCTTTGTGGCCTCTTTGCAGTAGAAAGCATTTGATATATTTAAAATGTGCTATTTGTTATACTGAATATGTCAGGAGAAGATTTCAGTTGAAGACACAGCACACCAATTAACACAACAGTTCTGCTAAGAAAACTCAAGTCTTCTCTGGTTTCAGCAAGATGTTGGAAATCAAAGTCCAATGGTAAAAGGAACACTTCGTGTTGATGAAGACCACATGGCTAGGGAGAGAATCGCTATGAATCTTCTGAGGTCTTTCAAAAAAAAAAAAAGCAGATATCTTTTTTACTAGCAGACAGTGGAGGAAACTATATATCTAATATGAATAATCATTTATATATATGTATATATATAATGCCATCATCATATCCCATTCGTTTTAAACTATATTCCCCTTTCCTGGTTGCAGAGAGGTTGAAAAATTAATGCATAATAACCAGGCCACCACATCTGTGGCTTTGTCTTGGTTACTTAATGTATTCAGTCATAGAACTAAAATTTTGATGGCTATATTAATCTACCACTAACTAGAAATGATGTTCACTAGTAGCCTTTTAACATAAGAATATTTTAACCTTATGATTGGTTTGCCTTTTATTGCTGTTGCAAATGAATATAAAAGCCAGAATAGCATCACATCATGGTTTAAGAGAAGGTAAGTGTTATGTGTAAATGAGCCAGACATGAAGCAAGTCAGTGTTTAGCAAAGTCTAATGAGGAGCTACTAAGTGTAAGGCATTAGACATTGTCCACCACTCTACATAAAGTCCATCCTACAGTGACTCTTCCTGGATCACAGGAGGAACGCTGAGACTCCTCCCAAAGTGGACCCTGTGCATGAACAGAACATCAATGAGAGAAAGCAAAACACAAATAGAGGCAAAGAAAGAAATGGAATCTAGGAAATTTCCAGACACAAGATAAATCACTGAGCAAGTGAGATGTGAGTTCCTGCTGTGTGTACTACATACGAGGCCCTGGTAACATCTGATTTGTGGGAAAAGTGTGAGCACACTTGGGATTAACTAGGTTGTCATAGAATATTTACCATTCAGCTATTCAGCTACAAAAGAGGCCAGCATTCATGTAAGTCAGAAAATAAAATCATTAAATACATGTCTTTTCAGGGCCAGAAAAACCCCATCTCTCATATATAAAGACAAATAAACAAGCAAAAGTACCTTGATGCAACAACTTTCTTCTGTTTTTCTAGAACAGGATCCACCCAGGACACAAGCACAGACTGAGATGACATAACTCGGACGCTTATGTCATCAGGTACATCCAATTCGTCCTCTTCTGAAATGACAATGAGACCCAGAGAAAGGCTTTCTCTCACAACAGGTTCTGCTCTGAGCTCCTCAGTCCTTGACAGGCCATTACTCACCCTGCATAAGTTTTAGATTGCTTGTGTGTAATGTAGACAAAATGAAATTGATAGAAAGGTAAACAATTATTTGATTAGTCAGTGTAGAAAAACAAAAATCTCCATCTTGCATTTCTTAAACACAGGCTAAGAAATGAGCATTTTGGCCAGGCGTGGTGGCTCACGCCTGTAATCCCAGCACTTTGGGAGGCCAAGGTGGGCGGATCACAAGGTCAGGAGATCGAGACCATCCTGGCTAACATGGTGAAACCCTGTCTCTACTAAAAAATACAAAAAAATTAGCCTGGCGTAGCAGGCAGCTGTAGTCCCAGCTACTCGGGAGGCTGAGGCAGGAGAATGGTGTGAACCCAGAAGGCAGAGCTTGCAGTGAGCCAAGATGGCTCTACTGCACTCCAGCCTGGGTGACAGAGCAAAAACTCCGTCTCAAAGACAAACAAAAACAAAAAAGAAAAAAGAAAGAAAGACATAAGCATTTCACTTTAAAAGCTGCCCAACCCGATCGACATATAAAACAGTACAAAGGGGATGCTTTGCCTGGGTGAAAGATGGTCCAAGTAACTCAGTGCTTTCTCAATAAACACTGTTAAGTTTCTGGAAAATAATAACATTTTTATGGAAAGCAAAAGTTTAGGAGAAGGAAAACTCTACTCACATTTCCTTGATGATCATGGCATGAAATGAAAATTCTGGTTCAAACAACTGGAAGATTCACATTGGGTTTGATGCCCTCACATTTTAGAAGGTGTGAGTCCAAGACAGATTAAAACGTGTTCAGATATGAACCAGAAGTCAGTTTGCCAATTTCTTACAGAGATTTATCTTTGTTATCAATAGAACATATCACAGCCACAAAGCTTATAGTCTCAGTTCAAAAGACTCACAAGACATCTTCAATATTACTCTGTAGTCTCTTGGGGTTTTTTTGTTTGTTTTAGTTTTTTGTTTCATTTTTTCTTTTCACTTTTCAGGAACCATATTTCAAGAGGATGTGGATTTTACCACCAGCAGGGGAAGGTGAAAATAGCCTTCTAGAAAAGTGATACAGGGACTTATCCTATGGCAGCAAGTCATCAATAGTAAGAGTGAAACATCGTATTTGTGGAACTTCATACAGTGTAAAAAAGTATAACTTTGATTTTTTGTTGTGAACTCATGAAAATAATCATATTGCAGATTGCCTCTTTAAATTAAGATATGTGGTCCAGAAAAGGTACCTGTCATTTGTTAATGTATCAGGAATATAGAAAATGTCTCTGAAAGGACGTGGGAAATGTAGCCATGTGGACAGTGATCAGGCTCTCAGCAAACCCCTATGATGCTTTTTCTGAGGATTCTCAATGTCATTTTAATGCAGATATAGCTGAAATAATATGTGTGTGCTTATCTTGCATGCACCACCTCCTGCCTGATCTTCTTTCTCTCTCTTGTCATTCAGTGCATCACCCAAGGCAATTTAGGCTTGAGCCAGACTGCACCTTTACTGGAATGAACGCTTGGCTGCTCCTATCACAGCAAATCTACTGCACAGTGAAGTGGTTCAAAATAAACAGTGAAATGTATTCCATCACAAAAGCACTCTATCCTTTGCATATAAAAGCAACACGCTTACACCCAAAATGTGACCACGTTTGCCCTGTTATTTCTTTTAGCCTCAGTAAAATTCATGTAATTTATCATTCAGCCAGCATCATTTGGAAACAACATAGCGTTCATACCAGACTATGGTTTGACCAAATGCATCCTTAGAAACATACCTGAGATCTTTCGCTTTGTTAGGGCAGCCCTGTAGACTGGTTGGCTCCGGCCCTGGGAGTTCATGGACTGCAGGGAGACGACATACACGGACTCTGAGGCTGTGGACCAGGGAGTGAGGGATGAGATTCTGGTTTGGATTTCTCAGAAACACACAGCCCCTGGGGGTGGAGGGGGTTCTGCATTCCTCCTCCCCTTCCCCTTTTTCCATTTTCTCTTTCTGGGGGCATTTTCACTTCTTGAGGACAACGAAGGGCGAGCCCAAGAACTGCAGGAATTAAACTCAAAAAGAACACTATTATATTAGAAAATGGGGAACCGATTTTTACCAGTAATTCCTGAAAAACAGGTTTCTACCTCATCAGCATCAAAAAGAGATAAACAAAAACAAAACAAACCCATCAGAAAGAGATAAATGCTTTAAAAAAGAATAACACGTTTACCCACATAATTCCCCCAATTTCTTTCTACTTCCAGAATTGGTAAGAGGGGGTTACTGTGTTTTTAATCTGTTACCAGAAAGAAAGAAGAAAAGAATAGCCAATGTGCAACATGAGTAGCCCAGGTCTTTCTTTCCCTGTGGAATGCTGTGCCCTTCAAAGCTCAAATCCTCAAAACAGAGTCTCTGAAGATTTACTAACAGCACATGGAAGCCTTTCAATGTACCCCTTATTTCTGGATGGTTCTCTCAGTCAGTTCTTGCCCCCACCCTCTGAGGGATCCCACTAGCATGCAACGAAACCTGAACTTGAAAATTGAACAGTTGGTCCTTGAACAACACAGGTTTGAACTGTGCAGATCCACGTTATACATGGATTCTTTTCAACCAGATGCAGATAGGATTGTATTCCAGAGATGCCAAACCCGAGCATAGGGAGAGCCAGCCTTTGCTGTATGTGGATTCTGCAGGGTCTTGAGTCTGCAGGGATTGGGGTATACTCAGGGAATGCTGGAACCAATCGCTGTGTATACCAGGGGCCATTGTAGTTGGAGGAAAAAAAATGCAGTGATGGAACAAAACTTGTCCTCTCAATTAGTATGGAATCATAAAGTCTGAGACCTAGGTAAAACCTTTTTTATTTTTTATTTGACCTTCTTATCTTATAAATAAGGACATAAAGCTCTAACAATTGAGTGACTTGCCCGGGGTCACACATTTAATAACTCATAATCTATCCTGAATCCAAAATTGCTAATACCTCACTCCAGACTCTCTGACCAAGGCTCCTGTTGCAGCTTTAATCATTTCAAGAATAGAAATGTGGCAATCTGGCCTATATCTAGTACTGATAGTTATAATATCAGGTAGGACCTAGGTCAGTTAACGGAGGTGACACTAAGATCCTAAGGGGAGCTGAGAGCACGCACTCTCTCCTTCAGGCACTGCACATGTTCAGATGGCAGCAGGAAATCGCTCTCTTGTCTTTACAGGCATGTTGTGCTAAACAGGAAAGGAGACTTGTGTTCAAAATTCTCACACAGAGGGACTGTTTATGGAGAGTGAGCTGCTGTAGAAGAATCAGAGGTTTCAAGGGAAGAGGATAATATTTGACAGCCTGCTCTCTACAGAGAGAATGCGGGTGATACTCTAGCCATAAATGAGTAAATTATTTATACGGAGGCACTCAGCATTCACCTCTTATTCTACCAGAAGATTTTTAAATGTGTGTTTTATAAAAGGGAGGAAATAGTTTGTAACACTTGAATACACAGAACATCAAACTAAGCTTCTATACGGAGGAGTCACTTCAGATCTGTTCGTTACTCGGTGCTATTGACGACGAAATCTCGCCAGAAGTAAACAAATAAACAAAAATAGCTATTCAACCTCACAGTCCAGGGACACATGTAAGTAACTAAACAGGGAAAGCAGTGTCCCATCATTTCTCAAGAACCACCAAGAAATGAACAATTTCCCACAACTGAAATTTGTATGTGCCTTCAATGTATTTCTTAAAGTTCTGAGATTTGTTTTTAATGCCCAGATTTCATGATTTGCTGCACTCTTGAAACTAATCTTGGCCCAAAGTTATCATTAAGAAAAAGTTTTACTCTGCAGTAAACACAATGACAGCTCTCCTCTGTGCTAAGCTTCTCACGTGCACTTCTTCATTGAGTCTTAACAAAGCCCCGCGCAGAAGCTACTGTTGTTGTCTTCACTTCACAGACAAGGATAACAGGCCCACCCAGGTCTGCAGGCACCAAAGCCTGACTCTCAGTTACTGCAGAGGAGGGGCGGGCGCAGAGCTGAACAGGCCACGGACACCCAGCAAGCTGTCTCTTCCTCATAGAGATACGATGAACATACAACGGTGTCAAGATGACCTCTTTCTGTGCCCCTGATTACTGAATAAAGAGGGGAAATGGGCCAGATGAGGTGGCTTATGCCTGCAGTCCCCAGCATTTGGGGAGGCCAAGGTGGGTTGATCATCTGAGGTCAGGAGTTCAAGGCCAACCTGGCCAACATGGTGAAACCCCGCCTCTACTAAAACATACAGAAATTAGCTGGAGATGGTGGCAGGTGCCTGTAGTCCTAAATACTTGGGAGGGTGAGGCAGGAGAATCACTTAAACCTGGGAGGTGGAGGTTGCAGTGAACCGAGATTGCGCCACTGCACTCCAGCCTGGGTGACAAAGTGAAACCCTGTCACGAAAAAAAAGAGAGGAAATGAAATTCCCAAAATGGCCCCAACGTCATCAGCCCAGCGACCCCAGGAACCCCCAGTCAGTGCCACCACATCTGCCCACTTCCCGACCTCAAGTGTGTAATGGACGTGGCAAAAATGCCCTCCATGACTCCCACAGCTCCTTGGTGACTTGTAGAAGGAAGTCCCTTGCTCCCTCTCAGCTCCCCATCCTGCAGCCTCCTCTCCCCTGACAGTTCCACGGCCCCTCCAGCTGCAAGTCTTTGCCCAAATGCCACCTTCTCTGTGGGGCCTCCTTTGACAGTCAGTTCAACACTGGGGCCTCCCTGGGATCGCGTCTGATGCACGAGATGCCCAGTAAGATGTGTTTAGTGACAGAGAGTGGCTCGGAGAGCGGCTCTCCGCTGCAGGACATAAGGCCCACCCCTCAAGGTTCCTTAGCATGTGACCACTCTCTGTAGTACCAAGGGTTCTGTGGTCTCTCTGGTATAAACAGTTTGAAAATCCCATGCAGGATAAGTGGGTAGACAGGCTTCCCTTGACATGGCAGGTCCATTCCAACACCTTGAGGAAAATCCACTTCAGCCCCATCCTGCACCACCTTTTCCCCATGATGGGGCAAGCTTCCAGGAGCCCTCCTCCTCACAGTGACCTCTTACATCATTCACGGTAGCAAGTCCAGTGCTTTTTATGTGTGAAAATTTAAGAGCTAACTCATTTGACCAGAAGCCCAAGAGGCTGTCCTGTCCACCCAGGTGGGGACCAGAACCCACCCCGATCTCAGATCCAATATTTGCTCACGTTCAGGCAGCAAAAAACATCCTTCCACCATGTTCAGGTGAGCCAGCAGTTCACTACTGAAGAAATAAAAACGACAACAACAACAGATCCAGTCAGTTGAAAAACCTGTCGATGCTAAGTGACACTTTAGTGTGCACCGTTCCCAAAAGGCTCAGAACAAAGCGAGCTGTCCGTTGAAACAAAGCTCCCCTGCAGCAGCGGAGATGCAAAAACAGGAACTCTATTCTCCTGCTGATATGCCGGGCAGAATTTGACCCGCATCACCAAAGTAGAGCCAGCTTACCTGTGTAGGGTGGCTCAGGAAGGAATGACTGAAGGGTATACAAATTATTCTGTGGCATCAGGGGGTGGAGTCTCTAATTCGAGCTCTTGCTGCTAATACTAAAGTCACGCTTGGCAAAGGACATCCAGCTTGAGTTTCTCCTTTTGCTTCCTGCATTCCCTTGACATTTCATGTGTGAGTTTCTCCTTTTGCTTCCTGCATTCCCTTGACATTTCACATGCTGCTGCAGCAGAGGGGTGGCTGGTCTCCTTTGTGTTTGAATAGGTCTGGAGTCCGTACTCTGGGCTGGCTTTGACGCTGTGCCTGGCTCTCTCAGCTGCCTATGCTACCAAGTGGAGATCACGCAAAGGCACAAAACTCCATGCGGCCAGCCCGTGCCTGGAACACCCAGCCCGCCTGTACTTGGAACACCCGCCAGGCAGCAGAGTTCCTCCAAGACAGTCTTCAGCAGGTGGCTGAACAGCTACAAACAGAATAGGGACATCCTGGGCTGTATCAGGGAAGGGATCTGATGTGACCATCCACCCAATGTCTCCGCCAGATCAAATCCAAACTGCTGACATGTGGAGTAGATTTGGCCTGCATCACCAAAGTTGAGCCAGCTTACCTGGACCCAGGGAGCTGGCCTCAGAGGTCCTGAAGAGCACAGAGCTGCTTATGCAGGCTCCTAAATGCATGGTTGTACCTTCTGCAGAGTTAGGCGATCTCAGAGCGCCTAGGAGTGTGGTCTCGCCAGGCTTCCGTCTAAGCCAGTGCTCTGTTTCCACGCGGCTGCTGCCCACCTCGGCTGTTTCCTGAGCACCGTTTCTGTCTGTGCAGGCCGGCAGCTCTCCTGCTAGGCAACTCTCCCCTCTCCTCCCTTACCACGCCCTTGTCTGGTCTCGCCCGTCTCAGTCTCACTGTCTGCTCATCCCTCTCCTTGTCTGAGGGATTTTACCTTTTAAGACTAAGAGGCCCCAAGCAATGGTTGCCAGGCTGCCTTCTCAGCACCGCCTCCCGGCATAGCACACACACCTTCCCCCACCGCTCCCACCTCCAGCCTCCACACCACAGGGCAGGAAGCTGAGACGCCTGCTTATAAGCAAGGGAAGAGACCCCTCCAGGTAACAGAAGCGGCTCCTCCAGGTAAGGGAAGAGGCCCCTCCAGGTAAGGGAAGAGGCCCCTCCAGGTAAGGGAAGAGGCCACTATAGTTAAGGGGAGAGGCCCCTATAGGTAGGGGAAGAGGCCCCTCCAGGTAAGGGAAGAGAAGCCTAGGTCTTGCATGAGTCTTCCAGAAGGCCCAATAAATCACATCCTTTCCCTTGCTTGAGTACTGAACTGATAGGAAATGCCAGAATAGTCATTTGTGGGGGCTGAAAACCTTATGACAGTGGTAAAAAGCAAGCTGGGGAACATGGGGCAAGTATGCTTTACACGGAACCCAGAATTAGGCTCTCCGCTCAAGCAGCCCTGGGCCCTGCGTGTGCTCTTTGTGGCCTGGCTTCCCCACAGGGGCAGAGATGAAGGGCCCAGCCATGCTTACCCCACGCTTCTTCCAAGGCACCAATGAGAAGCAGGAAGCAGGGGTGAGACAGCTCTGGGCACTGTCTCCACAGGCAGGAAGCATCAGGCCTGAGGAATAAGTCGATAAGCCCTGCCCCTCACAGAGCCAAGCCTATAGCCGCTATCCAGGCTTATGGATGAATAAGGCCTGCAAAGATCAGGACGCTCCCTCCAGGCTAGAACAAGCACATAATCTCTCCCCGTCACAACAAAGGTTCCCATCAGCATTCCCTGGCCAGTGCTTCCTTTACCCAGTAAGGGGTGGACAAAAGGGAGGATGGCCTGAGTGATAGTTAATACTGAGTGTCAACTTGATTGGATTAAAGGATACAAAGTATTGGCCAGGCGTGGTGGCTTATGCCTGCAATCCCAACACTTTGGGAGGCTGATGTGGGTGGATAATCTGAATTCAGGAGTTCGAGACCAGCCTGGCCAACATGGTGAAACCCCATGTCTACTAAAAATACAAAAATCAGCTGGGTGTGGTGGCACGTGCCTGTAATCCTAGCAGCTCGGGAGGCTGAGGCAGGAGAATCGCCTGAACCCAGGAGGCGGAGGTTGCAGTGAGCGAAGATTATGCCACTGTACTCCAGCCTGGGCGACAGAGCAAGACTCCATCTCCAAAAAAAAAGATACAAAGTATTGATCCTGGGTGTGTCTGTGAGGGTGTGGCCAAAGGAGATTAACATTTGAGTCAGTGGGCTGGGAAAAGCAGACCCACCCTCAATCTGGGTGGGAACAATCTGATCAACTGCCAGCTCAGCTAGAATATAAACAGGCAGACAAATATGAAAAGAGAGACTGGCCTAGCCTCCCAGCCTACATCCTTCTCCTGTGCTGGATGCTTCCTGCCCTCAAACATCAGACTCCAAGTTCTTCAGTTTTGGAACCTGGACTGGCTCTTCTTGCTCCTCAGCCTGCAGATGACCTATTGTGGGACCTTGTGATTGTGTGAGCTAATACTTAATAAACTCCCCTTTATATATATATGTGTGTGTATGTGTGTGTGTGTGTAGCATCTATATACACACACACACACACACACACACACACACACACACAGTCCATTAGTTCTGTCCCTCTAGAGCACCCTGACTAATACAGCCTGACTTGCAGTTTCACTTGGCTACCATGTCTCATCTTAATGGGACCCAAGGCCCAGTGTCCTAGGATTCTAAAACAAAGCTTCAAATAACAAAATGACAAAAACAGCCAAGATGACAAGATTAGACTCAAGTCCAGGAAAATGGCCTGACTCGAGTCTGTGCTGTCGGATCAGGAAGCAACTGACAGGCACTAGGAAGGCAGCCTGGGGCTACCATTAACAAAAGGTTAAAATGATGGCGTCCAGGATGGAGATGGAAGAAACAGTAGAGATTCAAATCATTGCAGCACCTGGCAAGTGGACATTACAACTAAAATACAATGCTCTGTCATGAATGAGCTTCTCAATATTGAAATGATCCCGAAGACCATGGAAACATTGAATACCAATGAATATGAAACTCACCTAGCTTTTTAATTTCGTGTGTCCGCTCATCTCTCGTCAGTGGAACATAATTCATCTTCCGGCCACTCTCCCCGTAGCCCAGGAGAAAACCCCGTGATCTGCGTGGACTCTTGGCTCCAGACAGGCGTGGTGCCTTCCATGCAACGGACAGCCTGTCATCTGAGGACCGGACACGCACACGCAAGGGCTTGTTGGGCACTTCCTTTTCTTAAAGAGGGCAGGACACAAAAGTGGTTAGACGGTAGACCACTTAGAGTTTGCCATCATGCACATAAGGTTTCCAGACACTGAGCCTCAACAATTAGCTGCTGAGCATCAAACATACGTTTCTTGGTAACTAATTCTAGTAAGGACATTTTTCCCCCAACAGTATCAATACTCTATCCACATATTCCGCCCCACGTTTCATACCAAAAGGTCTCAAGAAATTAAAACATTCCATGTTGTGAGACTGCCCGCCAGAAATCTTGAATGTTTTACAGTGTCCTTTTTTATCTATTTCCTTTTGTCCCCGTTAGGCCAAAATTATATATTCTCTGGCAAGAGCTAAAGGTCAGTATAAAAATATAGCAGAGAGACATTATGTGCTATTTATAACTCTCCTCCAGAAAGCTTTTTCACTGTAATGTAGAAAAGATGGGCTTTCCTTGACTCTACAATGAATCATTAACTGATTTCTATTTTGGCCCTAATTTTTGTTCCATGTCTAAGTCTTGCTCCTCCAGACAAAGCCTGGTCATGCTACACCATCGCTGCTATCCTCTGTGTCTGTTGTTTCTTTTTTCTTGCTACATTAATCAATTTTGAGAAATCCTCTTGCTAAGCCAATCAATCTCAAGAAACGTTCTCACTGTGAACTTTCCCAAAGCAGGGCATTCTGGTGGTCAATACTTAGTGTTTAAAATGTTGCTTGTATACCAAGTAAGAGCTGGTATGTTTGGAAACAAGGGTTAGGGATCATGTGACTACCACCTTGCCCTCTTTTAGAATATGCCGCTAATCACATTGTAAGCCCTCATTTGGGGATCCAGTTAGGCTAAAGAGCACCTCTTTAATTGTGTAAGGCAGTTACTTCCCAGCATTCTTCCTCCGTATATACATTAACCCCATCACCAATTCTGACTAATTTTATTAGACTGGAAAATTCCCAGCTAGGCTAACATTTCAACACTAAGACATAAAAACAAAATCTAATATCACGATTTAGCATACTCTTCAAGAACACATAAATCAATAGCCTTTGGAGATGCTGAAATGGCAGACACCTGGTTCCAACATCCTGAATTGGAATATCCACTTGTAGATTAGCTGGAGTTACCCAGCCAGTCACTGGGCACCCCATTCCTACAGGCTACTAAGACAACACATGTCGTGTTCAACAAATACTTTCCCTAATAATCAAAGTCATAATTGTTTTAAAGTTTTTTTGTTTTCAGTCCAGAAGTATAATCCAGTAAAATGAGCAGATCTACTGAGAACACACACACAGGTCTTATGTGAGTCAGCTGAAACATGAATCATTGAGCAGACACAGCATCCTCTGCCCTGAGCTCTGCTGCAGTCCTGAGACCTTCCCAGCCGTGTGTC
Organism: Macaca fascicularis; assembly: GCF_037993035.2. NCBI lineage: Eukaryota > Metazoa > Chordata > Mammalia > Primates > Cercopithecidae > Macaca > Macaca fascicularis. The sequence goes on from NC_088378.1 coordinate 11,773,474, forward strand.
TGGGGATGGAAACCGCTCCTGGGGGTTACACTGTCCCTGCTGGGCCTTGGGGAGGATGGTAGGTCTCTGCTCCAGGACAAACCGATTCTGACTCAGCAATCCCTGACACTCAACAGTCATAAGCTGCAATAAAAAATGTTTAAAAGGTCTTTGAAATTTCCTGAGGGGTGGGGTCCCTGAGGAGTCAGGAGTGAAGTTCCAAGGACAAGGAGCCTGGTCACAGATGGCACAAGCTCGTTGCCTGCAGTGTCTGCCGGTGGCTCTGTCCTGCACAATGCCAGGTTCACTAAACATGAGCCACACACCCCAACAGCAGGGACAACAGCTTCCTGCTCACTGCACACACTTCCCCCTTCCAGGCTCTGGCTTTGCTGTCCATCCTAGAAGGAGACCAGGCCCACTGAACAGCTTTGGGGACAGGGCCAAGGCTGGCTCTTGCAATCCCCCTGTTTTATGAAATGTTTCGCTCTGCAGCAAGCTCTCACATAGTTCATCTAGTTGTCCTTACAACAGCTCCAAGGTAAGTAGGATAGAGTCATCACCCCCATGAGAAAACTGTGGTTCACAGAGGGGAAGTAGTAGCTGACAGACAGTCACGTAGCTGTTTAGGGCCAGGCAGGGACCTGAGTTCAACCATTCTGATTCCCAGTTTCATCCCCTTTCCATGGTGCCCCTTTCATTTAAGCTCCCCCTTACCCCATGGGCCATCCCACCAACCTCCCAACCGCTTCTAATTAATGTGAAGCAAGGGTTTTGAGTCAACAGGCTCCCTTCAGAGTATTAACACACAACTGCCTTGCCCAGTAGGCATTACATATAACAAACAGTATTCTCAGCAGGTACCAAATGGACAAGAGAAGGACTATCACCAAAGACCGCCCGGGAAGAACTGTTCCCTAGACAACATGGAGCTCGCTGTCTCCGTAATAACCAGAGTGAAGTGAGAATGTCCTCCCTCTAAACACAATTGTCTCTCTTTCAAATCTTTGGGTTTAGAAAAACCAATTCCATTTTTTTCAAGTATTTTGAAAATTTCCTTTCTTTAATACTCTGGGTTATATATACCATCAAACATCTTTTATAGATCATCTGGTAATCCTCTTTTAAACTGATGTGCATATTAAGAAAACTAGCCATATGGTTCAAATTCATTTGCAATTAAATTATTTAAGTGTTTTCTCTGGGCTGTATGTGATAGCCTCACCAAAGCCTTCTAAAATTCTCTAATAAATCTTTGTAAGTCTTTTATCTTGAAAACAGGAAGTCACAACTGCCAAGGGTGATGGAACTCACATCTACCAGCGTTGAGTGTACTTCAGACTTGGCTGGACACATTCCCTCAACTGCTCTTGGTACAACGTAATCAGGTGAATTGCACTCAGAACTGGCTGATAACAGAAGACCTACGGCAACTGATTATATGTCACCCACTTGGCACGTCCCCTGGGTGAAAAAATTACCATCCAGATTGCAGCAGACCTCAGAAACCAGACAGGATTCAAATATTTCTCCTGATTTGTGCCACCAGCTTTGCAAATTGACAAATGTTCTGAACTTGTACAGAATCAAAATCTTTTTTTTTTTACAAAGAAAAAAAATCTAAAACTCAATATGATGTTTTACCCATTCTATGCTAGTTAAACTTGGTAGCTTCTGAATTGGGCTTGAAGTCACAGGCTCTGAAGTCAAAGTCTGCATCGAATCTATTACAGGCTATGTGGCTTAGACTTCTCTCTGATCTTCAGTTTCTTCTGTAAGATAGTGCCCAGCATATGGGCTTTGTAATATAACCATGTAAAACGTTTGGTGCCATACCTGACATATGCTATATTAAGCACACTAGTTGTGTTTGTGGCCCTGACAAAAATGAAATCCCTCGCTTACTAGATTCACTACCTGAGTGGGCAGCCCCCTTCAGAATGGGAGCTGTGAATGTATCACAGAGGTTACCACCACGCCTTGCATACAGGGGCACTAAAAAAAGTGTTTCAAAGAAGCAAATGTGAACAAAAGAGAGGGCTTATTGCCAAGGACCCTTTACATTGAAAATCTTTTCAAATCTGAGGTTGCCCATAGCCAGATGAGGAGTGTTATTCATCATCTTCATCAACATCTAGCAATTATCAGTGACTCGAAATCCCTCTCTTCATTGGTGTAAAAGAATGCATGACCACAGCTGTCTGGTGGCTGCTTTCTCTTGGCCCAGGTCTCGTCTGGCAGGACATGCTCACTTCCCAGCAGAATGTGAGGTTTCATTCCATCTACAGCCTTGCAAAGCCGCAGTTTACCTGGTTTGTCCCACTGACCAATCTGACACCCCAGTGCACTGACCACCAGCTTCACGAAGATGGTCCTGGTGTTTATCCCCGTGACCTGAAAGAGCCGACCTGCATGCTCACGGGCCTCCAAATACCCACCTCACCCCAGACGGCTGCCCCACCATCCCCAGCACCAGCCTCCAGGATAACTGTGGACACCAATCTGCACGCGGGGGTGGGGGTCAGGGGGTGTCCAGCCATTTAGACCACAGCCATGGTGCTCAAAATTCAGTGTGCACCAGAAGCACCTGGTCAGGTGAAAACAAACCCTGGCCTCCCACCTCCATCAGGACCAGGACTTCTGCACACTCTTGATGAAGAAGCTTGATAAGGAAGAGATGAGAAGCCTGAGAGGAAGAAGAAAGAAGGGGCAGGGAAAGGGGAGGGAATGTGTGTCCGGGAGCAGTGAAGGCCGGCTGCTGATAGCCGGATGGGGGCAGGACATCAGCTTTGTGGACCACACTCTGCATCTGAACTCCCTGACCCCAGCTCATGCTCAGGCCCAGTACTGCCTGACGTCTCCAGACTTGGTCAGCTCCAGCAAATGCCTCCCCAGCCTGCATCCATCACAGGCTCATTCTTCCTGTGCAAGTTCTGACACATAATCCTCCTGAAACACCTTTGAATTAATTTACAGTACTCTTCTTCTACATACCCAATATTTGCAACACTTACTGCAAAGTCCCTCTTTAATGCCATATTTTCTCTCCCATAAGCAGCCTCAATATGTGTAACTATGTACTGGTTTTCTGTGATATTTGGTTAGGCCCAGCTAGTTAACAATAAGGAGAAAGGACAATTGGCAGCCATCCTTGAAATCACCCAATCACAGCCCATTTGCCAACCAAAGAAGTGAGGCTCAGAAAGGCTAAGGGAACATCTCAAAACCAGACAGCAGGAAGCTGAAGCCAGAATTGGCACCCCATCTGTCAGATCGATAGCCCTAGCTCTCTCCATGGCAGTTCTTGTTGAGAAGCTCATGGTGGTTGCAGAGTTGGTGTCACCAGTAGCCATGTGTGGCACGAGCATCACACCTTCTCCAGGGGAAGGTCCTCTTGGTGCCTCCCAAACCCCACTGATGAAGGATGTGGTGGGCAGCACCAGGATGCCCTGGCAAGACGTGCATATGCCCTACTTACAGAGAAGCTGGCACAGTTCCCAAGGACCAGACTGCCCGTCAGGGGACGTCAGCACCATCTGTCCCATCAAGATCTGCTCATTGCACTATTCCTCTTAAATGTGTAAGTGTCTAGTGCTCTGGGAAAGATCCCTGATGAAGAGTCAAGCATCTGGCCAGCACACTAAGGACAGCAACACCCTGCTTCCTCCAGAAACGCCAGAGGAGCGCCCCTCAGCCAACCCCTGCAGTCAGTAAACTCTTACTGCATTTTCAGGGGTTGGAAGAAGAGAAGAGATCTTAAAAGCAGGGGGGTGAAAGATGAAAAAGAGAAAAGAAAAAGAGAGAAAGGACCTTGATCTCCCCTGAGCTAATCAATGCCAATTACTAATGTCATGGATCGTGGAAGCCCAAAGAGCCTTTATAAAAAAAAAAAAGCATTTGCGCTAACTTTCAAAACAAACCAGACAACATCACCACCTTCAGTTCGAGATTTCTGCTGCCCACAGCAAGCATCCAGTATTTCAGAGACTCTGGCTTCCTGTCTTCCAGGATCCTGCCTGACATCCTGGGTGTCATCAAATCAGGAAGCCTCAGGAAATGCCACTTGATACGGAGTCAAGAAAGGGACGTTGCTGTCAGTTGCTGGTGCAAGGCTGCCGGCATCTGTGCCCCCAAGTGTGGTACCCTAAATCCATCAGGACTGTCTCAGGTACAAAGTAAACTCTTTAAGCCATCCTGGGGCCACTCCATTTCAAAGAGTTTGTGTTGTCTGTTTCACAGAAGAAGGGCTGAATCACTCTATCACTTAACTAAGCTTTCTTCTAACTTCTCACCAAAGTTTATCTAACAGCAGAGAGAATGAACAGGGCCCTCCTCAGAAGCCTGCAGCATGGAAATTCATTCCTAATGTTCATTTTTATCTCAAAATTGCATTTGCATTTTGTAGACTACTCCATAACATTTTGGTGTTTGTTTAAAAACTAAAAGTAGGCTGGGCATGGAGGCTCACAGCTGTAATCCCAGCACTTTGGGAGGCCGAGGCAGGCAGATCACCTGAGGTCAGGAGTTCAGGACCAGCCTGACCAACATGGAGAAACCCCGTCTCTACTGAAAGTACAAAATTAGCTGGGCTTGGTGGTGTGCACCTGTAATCCCAGCTACTCAGGAGGCTGAGGCAGGAGAATCGCTTGATGCCAGGAGGCAGAGGTTATGGTGAGCCAAGATTGCACCACTGCACTCCAGCCTGGGAGAGAAGAGTGAGACTCTGTCTCAAAAATAAATAAATAAATAAATAAATAAAACATTTGAATGCCTGGCCATCAGGAAAATTCTCCCTGACCTTATGCCTTCATGGAATCTTGGTTCTGTCACGTTCTCCCAAGTTCTGGAGACCCCAGTTTGAGAAGCCCCGAGAATCACTGGTATGGCAGTGGCTTTAGGATGTCACCCAAAATATCAGTCAGTAGCTGACTTTGGTATTGACCCTAGTAGAGTGCTATGAATATCAATAAAAACTACTTTGTGCCATCAGTTTCACAGTAGAGGTCTGAGGCTGTGCTGGGCTGCAGAATGCCAAGTGGCCCTGAAACTGTGGTCATCCCCTGCATTAGTGACAATGCAGAGCTCTACATGGGATGGCCATGAAGCCCTTCCCACGACCACAAGAATTAAGAGGTTCTACAGTTGCTTGCATGGATACGGCCCTCAATTTGTATAGATCATAAGCCTTTGGAGGGGAATCTTTCCCTTATCCTACCACTGTGTAGGCAAGGCTAGAGTCTCTGTGACCCATTTGTGGCAGTGGCTTATCTCTAGGCCCAGAAGACCAATACCAGTAGCTCTCCTCAGCCATCTCACGATTCTGATGTAGACATCACTGTGCCATCTGCAACAGCAGCTTGGGGTCAGCCCTATCGCGAGCCCGGCTCACTCGCTCCCCATCCCCAGCCCAATCCCCACGAACACAGTGTGGAAGGATCAGTCAGCTTCTCTGGGGGACTAGCTATGAAAGTTTCCTCCATTACTGGCGTGAGTGTATAGAGTCATTAGAAGCATCTACTCTAGATCCATCTGGTGGTGCTTTAGTTCTCAGCCATTCCCCTACAGGATTCGTGAGGGCCACAGAAACCAAAGAAGGCAATAATCCTTTTCTGGTCTTAATGGCTGGATCCCCACAGTATAACACAGAGATGGCCTCACAGCCTATAAGCAAAGAGAAGGAGTGTTAAATATTCTAAGGAAAACTAGACCTCAGTTCAAAGGGTTTTGATTTGTTGGGGATTGTTTCAGTTTAAAGTTCTTCTGTATTTGTTTCCTTTGGGAATAGAATGGTAAGTAATGCAGTTGTCTTCCGGCAATCAAAGACCTTGTTTTGTTGAACGGCTATTGGTTACTTCAACTTTTAACTGTTCTGCAACACACACACACATTGGCTTCACCTGCAGATGAAAGATCCAGTTACAATATATGAGTAGGTTGATAACTTTAAAGGGAAGTGCTTCCTTTCAGGTCTAATATCTGAATTTGCAGGGATCCCACAAAAGCTGCTTCCCCTCTCAGAGGTATCACAGACCCACACCTGCCCTCTTTTTCTCGCAGATATCCGGAGAAAAGCCCAGATATCAATCAGAAAACAGCAACTGAACCCAAGATGCTGGCCTCATCAGAAGTATTAGATTTTATTAAACTACCGTAGGTTCTTCCAGGACTTGAACGCAAGCGCTTCATGCAGGGCTGCCCAGGCAGGGACCACCCATCTCCCACCTTCCCAGGGCCCCCGCCCCTCACACTCGGAACAACCGCTCACCAGTCTCTGAAATAAGCACACATCCTGGTGTCCTAAGAAAGCGCCTCACCCCCACTGTTTGTGTCCTCACATGAAATGCCTGTGATTTCAGCTCAAAGGTAGGAAAAGGCTGCGTCCAGTTATCTCTTTTCTGGCCAGCTAGCTCCTTCCTGCCTCCCTTCCATGGCATTTCTGTGGGGGCAGGGGGGTGCGGTGCCAGCAGGGACTCCTGAGGCCTTTGCTTCTCCCCAAGGACATCTAGCTAAAGGAGTCAAACAGCTCCTCACACAAACCTCTGTCTCCCACATTTTTATTACCTAAAGAATGGGCTCTACAATTAGCAAAGTCTAGCTATATTTTAACATGAGAGGCAGCTTTGAAATGAGCACTCGGATAAAGAGATTCAAGCCCTTAGGGTGGAAGGGCTCATTCTGGGGCAGTATTTCCTTGGGAGGGAGTAGTGGGCAGGCCACCCCACAGCCCATGGATCTGGCTGTGCAAACACCTCATCTTCATAGACCAGCCAGCCCAAAGAATTCCAGTTTACAGATGCACACATCTTTTTTTTTTTTTTGGCCCAGGCCCTCAAACTAGCAAAAGGCAAGAAATAGAATCTCTGATTAATGGTAGCACCAATCTGAGTTCAACAAACTGGCTTGCCCAGAACCCCCGAATCAATGTTGAAGTAGACACAGATGACCCCAATCTTCTCACAGGCGCCTCTGCAACATCCAAGCCCCAGCTCTTGTCAACACTCTTGTCAATGCCCACTCCTCTACCAAACATAGGTATGGGGCAGAAGCCACCTCCAAATGCATTTCCACTGAACAAACATCTCCTGAGCATCCACTGGGCAACTGTCCCAGGCTCTGGAGACAGGAAGATGAGTAAATCAAAGTACCCTGCCCTTGAGGAGCTCACCTTCCAGGCCATGAACCAGAAACTTTTGCCCTGTGAAGTGCACATTAAATAAAACTAATATCGGCATGAGAAAGCCACTGCGAAAATAATGCCACAGGCATTAATTCCCCATTGGCCAAAGGCTTTGATTGAAATTGTACTGGGAAAGAAGGCAGTCTTTGATTCATAATTAATTCCATGATTTTGAATTGGGATACATGTTAAGCACGAGTCTGGTACGCAGCAGCTCCACTGCCTGGCTGCAGAAATATCTAGTGGAGCCCTTGCTTTGCCTATTGGTTTACTGTGCTGGCACCTTTTGCACCAAGCGTCAATGACACATGTCAGTTTAAATAAGTTGACACGGCCAGCTCCACTGGTTCATTCAGCAGAATTCCGCCATTGCGAACAGAGGGGAGGACACTCAACAAGGGGACCCTTGGAGAGGTGCTTTCCAGTGTTATCACTGGCACAAGTGTTTCTTCTGTGTACCTTTGGTGTATTCAGGTACATTCTCAAAATGCAGAAATTACAATTTAGCATTGCCTCCTTCACTAATATGACTTTTGAATGCACTGGCCTAAAATATTCAAAGTAGGGTAAAGAAATAAGAAAACAGCCATTTGTTCAGTATGACAAATGGTTTCCTAGTGCTCACAAAGCTTAGCATCATTCATTAAAAGTGGAATCAGTTCACTTGGTCTCATAGATTCATGACATTTCAAAACTAAAAGGAAACTTGGAACCTTAGAAAGAACTTTGGAGCCTAAGAAAGTTCTTAGAAAGGAACTAGAAGCTTCTTGTTGAATCCCATCATTTCATGGCTGAGAAACCTGAAGTGCTTGGAAGACGGGGGTTGCTAATGGCTAAGTGCTAGTCAGGGCCTCAACCTGGAGCCAGAGCCAGGTGTTCAGAGGTGAATAGTGTCGAGATTATGGTTTGGTGGATTAATTATACTCTTGAATCAGCAGATTGGGGAGAGAGCCATCTCAAGACATTATGTTTAGAGTTTTCAACTTCCACATCAGTCATATTTAAATAAACTGTCAAGATAATATGCCTGAAAATTGGTGCTCATGTTGATGAAATACTTACAGAAAGGGCCAAAATACAAGTTTGGGGTATACATGTCCCATCATTCTGTAGATATGCCCATGAAAAGAGTGCTAGATAAGAAATATTTACAATGCCAAAATATTTACAATGCCAAACTTTGGTTTTTCGTGTTTTCATAGTTTCGTTGTTTCGGTGTCAAATAATTAGTTCAACAGTAGGTATCAACTTTCTGAGCCAGGCACTGGGAGGGATCCAAAGATGAATCCCGCCCCAGATCTGCCCTCAGGTCTACCATGCTTTCCAAGAAACTGATGTAGATGAAGTCAGCCTTAAAGAGAAGGTGACAACAGCCCTTCCTTGGAGCCAGCAGGAGGGAAGGGAGCAGTGAGAGTTCAGGAGGGAGAAGAAGGTCAGCTGAAACCTTCATCCCCCCCAGGGAAGGAGGAAGCAAGTCACCTACTAGAAGTGAAAGGAACCCAGGCCAGGAAATGGGCTGGAGCAAAGTGGTGACATTTTGGACTAACCACTATGGCAGAAAGAAAGGAAACTGTGTGAGGACAATCAGGAAGTGGCCAAGCAGCACTGAGGGCCTGGATGAAGTGAGAAAACCAGCTCTGACAAGCCGTTGTAACTCAGATCAGATCAACTTTTCATCTGTTTCACAAAGCCCAGTCATCAGCATGGCAGACAGAGCAAGCTGGGGGTCCTGGTGGAGCAACGGGCAGAGGCAGCACTCCAGCAGTGAGGCCGCTGAAACGACGGGGGCAGACCTGCATGTGGAGTGTGGTTGGAAGGATGGGACCTGGATAAAGTAAAGAAGAAATGGGAGCTTCTGGACCCCGCAGCTGGGAAGGGTCTACAGGTCTAAAGTCTACTACAGTCTGAAATGAAGCTTCTGACGCGAGGGCGTTGAGGAAGTGAGATGATGGTGATCAGATGGGGATTCCAGGAGTCTAGATTTTGGAAGGGATCAACTCTATCAGTAACTTTAACTCCATGAGGGGAGGTGGCAGTTAGAGCCAGGAGGTGAGAATATCAAATGGGTCATTGTCATGGATGCCTGGCATAGAGACCCACTATGAGCCAAGTGCCTGAAGGTGCTGGATTTAGGGAGCAATCTGGAAGTCAGTGGGTGACCAAGATAAGGAAGGGAATGGCTGGTCCGCAGGTGAGTATCACGCAGCATCAACTGGAAATGGCCAAGGAGTAATTGTGGACTCTCTGCTGAACTTGAGTCCAACCTACCATTTGTCCAAAAAAATGAGCAAGCATCGTGAATTATATAATGTAAAGAAAAATGAGGCAGAAATTAGACTTTTATTTCAGTCCTAGGCCTAGTGTAGGCTCCAAAACTTGAGAAAAGCACAGAGGACTCTATTTTTAGAAAAACCTTAAAAATGATTAAATAGATATGATCATATTCAGAACTAAACTTAACCAGAACCTAACACTGTTTCCCAGATGAAGAGTTTGACCAAAGCTGACTAACTAGCTGGGCTGAGGCCCTAGGCTGGCGGGTAGCAGAGTGGGGACGTGTCTGTGTCCCTGTCCTGACCCCCAGCGCCTGGCTCTGCACTGCCAGGTTACTCAGATCCAGTTACAGAAAAAAGCCAAAACAACTTGCAGAAAAGAAGTCTGCAGAAAAGCCACATAATAGTATTCCAGTAAATGAACAGACTTGTGACATCTCTTCCCTGGGGACAGAACAAGAGGGTACAGGTTTCCATCCCAGCAAGAGGGATTCTGCATTAAGTACAAAGAAAGCTTTCCGGCTGGGAGAAGTGAGATGAGCAACACAAGAGGAGCCAAAACTGCTGCCCTCGCGCCACATTCTCGCTTGGTCCTGTCATTTCCTGAGTCCCGAGAGGTTTCATATTTGGATGACTGACCAGTCTGGGAATTGCTGAAGTCTTGCCCGACATCCAGGACTCTCTGGTATGGTCCTCCTCCTCCTCCCCACATGGCTTCACCCTCACAGTCCCTTACGATTTCAACTTGGTGCCGCTGTCTTATCAGGGTCTCCTAGGCTCCCAAACCCTCACTCCCATCTGCTTATTCTCTATTACAGTACTGTTGATTTTTAAAATAATTTATGATTGTGTTACGGGTTTCATTGTGCCCCCTCTGCCAAATTCATATGTTGGAAGTCCTAACCCCAGTATCTCAGATGTGACCATATTGACAAATAGGGTCTTCAAAGAGGTGAGTTAAAATGAGGCCATTAGGCTGGGGCCTTAATCCAATTTGACTGGTGACCTTATAAAAAGGAAATGTGGACACACAGATACCAAGGATGCATGTTTACAAAGAAAAGGCCATTCGAGGACACAGCAAAAAGGTGACCATCTACAAGCCAAGGATAGAGGCCTCAGGAGAAATCAAACCTGCCAACATCAGGACCTTGGACTTCTAGACCCAATCATCAAGAGAAATAAATTTGTGTTGTTTAAGCCACCCAGCCTGTGGCATTTTGTTATGGCAGCCCCAGCAAATTAATAGATTATATGCATCATTTTGTGCATATTTGTTTGTTATCTTTCTTTCTTATTAGAATATAAGTTTCACTGAGGTGATCCCTTGTCTAGCTTGTACCTCTAGCACCTAGACCTCCACCTGTAATAAGTGAATGAAATAATTAAAGTCCTATTTTTAGGTAAAGACAATTCAGTTGAGATAGCTGTAAGCCTGCAAAAGGAGATCTTCTGGAATCAGAACTGCAGCCATTGTTTCTAGCAGCTTAAAAGAATAGCTATTCCTGGCCTGGTGCAGTGGCTCACGCCTGTAATCCCAGCACTATGGGAGGCCAAGGCAGGCGGATCACGAGGTTGGGAGATAGAGACTATCCTGGCTAACATGGTGAAACCCCGTCTCTACTAAAAAAAAATACAAAAAATTAGCCGGGCGTGGGGGCGCCTGTAGTCCCAGCTACTCCAGAGGCTGAGGCAGGAGAATGGCGTGAACCCGGGAGGCGGAGCTTGCAGTGAGCTGAGATGGCGCCACTGCACTCCAGCCTGGGCGACAGAGCGAGACTCCGTCTCAAAAAAATAAATAAATAAAAATAAAATAAAATTTAAAAATGGCTATTCCTCTGGTTTCTGAGAAAACACAGGAAGGACGTGAGACCCTATCAGTCAAAGCACTGAGGTGAATCCCTTTGGACCTTACACCAGGTGCCCATGCTAATGTCTGCATTTTTGAAGGCAAATTCCTCTTTGAATGAAGACAGGGAATTCTGAAGACTTCTTTTGTTTGACAAGATTATTATATATTTAACAATTTCTTGGAATAACAGCAGATCATATTTTCCAAGCCTCATCAAAAGGTATAGATACATGGTGATCACTTACTGATAATTTCACAAAATTATTATTTTTATTAACAATGAAATGTAATTTATGAAGTACTTTAACCTAGTCTGTGCATTCTAGATATTCCTGATTTTTTTTTAAGTTTTGCTTTATATTATATGCTTCAAGTGGTTTGAGCCAGCAATTTTTTCTGGTATCTTTTTAAATCACCATGTATGACAAATTAAACATCATGTAATATAGCAGAGTGGTTGGCAACCAGGGCCTACAAAGCCTCCTGCAGACAGAAGTTAAATAATCTCACAATACATACAACCAGTAATGAGCTGGAACACGGCTGTCTGATCCCTGGTCCCCAGAATTTCTGCTTGCTTACTCAGAAAGGTCACACACAAGTGTGCACACACACTATTAAAGAGGGCATAAGAAATTAATTACTTCTGAAAAAGCAAGAAAATCACTTGTTCTAAAGCTATTGTCATTCAAAAAACTTTATCAGGAAGGATGTAAAAATAAAACGCTTATTTAAAACACAAAATATAAGATACAAATGCAAGGCACAAACATCCAACAGTAAAAGGTTTATATGTGTCTGTTTACGTGTGTGTCTTCAGAGGTAAACAACCTCTGAAAATAAACACCTTTTCTTCTTTTGCACACTTGCTAGGTGTACTAACTTGTTGACCATTTTACTGTCAGTATTTCCATGCTTTGATTCCTGAGCTCCTGCTCTTCTTTCTGCTAATCCTCAACCACTCATGGGCTCTCTATTTCAAATTCTGCCCTATAGCATGACTCCTAAGTCCATGTTCTTACTTGCCTCTTCCAACTTCCATTCTGTCTTCTCAAATCACCTACAAACCATTTCCATTGCAACACCTCATAGTCATTCAAACAAGAACACTTAGCCTCTCCCCAAAAGCCAGTTTTCCTTTCTGATTGTTTTGTTCGTCCACTCTCTTTTCAGATAGCATGCACTGTGAAGACCACCTACACCATCATATCTGGTCTGAAAAGCAGATAAGTATCATTGGTTTCATCATACTCACCTTCCTGTCAACAATAATGCCAGATTGATATATTTAAACACATGGCACATGAAAATAAAACATAGCTCCTCACCACCGTGCCTTTGAGATATTACCCAACCACATTCTGAAATAGCTGCGTTCATTTTACATTATTTTTTCACCATCAATTAAATATATTCAAGAAACACATAAGAAATGTCAACACTTTTCTCAGCAAGTAAAACAATATGACCAGACAACATGAACATCCAAATGAGAAAACAAACAGATACACAAATATGGAGCAGAGATGGAAGGTAGGTCATCTAACATATCACAAAATATCCCAAGGTCATAAGAAAAAAGCAAGACTTGAAGCAACATGTTAGCCCATAAAAGCCACTATTTTGGGGGTACCCCATTCATTGATTCACAGGTAGAAGAGCTATAAATATCCTAATCTGGTCAGTACTGCCATCTCAACCACCATATTTGCCTGGGAAGAGGGCAACAATATCCCCAGATATAGACACAGACACTTCCCCACACGAGAACATGAAAGAACGGTGAACAGTAAGCAACACTGGTTACAGTCTAGTTCATCGGGTGCACAACAGATTGACCAAGACTGTGTGGCGTGTGTGTTAGTTTAGCGATGGGAACTCAGTGAAGGTTTGTGAGCACATGTGTGTGACGGAAGCACAACTCTCTTGCGAGACGTTGCTTCAGTGAAAACATGAATCTGACATGAAGGAGCAAGTAGTACCTGTGACGGTTTCATTAAATGGTCCTGGACCCTTAATGGGAAAACCATCAATCTCGATCCATTCACCTCCTAAATTAAGGAAATGCAACTTGATAGTTAGAAACGAGGACTGTTGGGTTTTCCACATTACAGTGCATCCATAATGTATAACTAAATGATCTTTTCAACAATCTTCAAAAGGATCTGCTCAGCCCATATTAGTGACTCGACACCTCAGCTTTACGGACAATACATATTTTTGGTCTTTTACGCACGGTTTACTATAGCGAGTATTCAAAATGTCTGGATGAAATGCTAATAACCTACATTAAAACTCTTTTAAAAGAAAGGGTAAGTCTCTTCCACTTTTCAATCTGTCAGCTTGCTAGACAAGTCTAAAAAGTTCTTGTTCAAAAATTATTTAATAACTCTAAATTTACATTTACTGGAAGAAACAAGAAGGGATGCCGCTCCCAATCTAAGTAACAACACTACAGCCTCTGATTCTAGATAGGACTTACCAGGTGGGCTTTCAGCTCTGTAAACAGGACGGCTCACTCCACTGTGGTTTTCTGCAGTAAGCAGCACAAAGTACACTACCCCCGGCTCTGAAACATACGGTTCATATCAAGCCACCGATTCAGATCTCCAAGAATGACACAGTTTCACTCACTAACCATGAATAACCATCTTCCTTATACCAGTTATAACCAAATACAAAAATCTAAATTTAGTGACAAGCATAATGATAGATGTCTCTCTTTTTTTAAATTAAAATCACTAACATTCTTCTCATGCAACTGAAAAACACATGACCCAAAGAACATAAACTTTATTTCATAACAGGTACATACGTGTGTAATAAACCTGGATTCATAAACAGTCAACAAAAAGAGCTTTTGAGGGTTTTAATGTGAAATCCATGTAGGAAACAGGAACTCCTTGTCCACTAAATAGGTGTTTGAACATACACTGTCAGTCACTACTAATAATCTTTCCCTGTTAGAGGCTCCAAATGAAAATCTCCAGTAAATAATAAGAAATGTCAATGTAACTCATCAAATGTAGCACATGGCAAACCTTCACTGCAATACGTAAAGCTTCATTAAATTTTCTCCTTTTCACAATAAAATGTTCCCCTTACTATGTCTGCACGTTGTTTTTGACCATTCCAACAAAAAGCTAGAAAAATATGTATTTCCTGGAGTCTTGGAAATGCTTATCTTGACATAACTGGGCTTCACCTTTTGACTTTCATCTAGGGGTCAAGGCCAAATAGCAGAGGTCTCTTAGGCTGAGCTCCTAAAGTTGATGGGATGGGAGAGGAAACGAAGACCCGTGTTACAGGGGAGGGCACCCTGAACATGTAGCTCTGCAAAGTAAAACCCTAGTAAGTGCTAGGTTTCCCGAAAATGAATCACTCTCTTGTGACAGGTAAGTGGGGTGTCAATTCCTTGAAGAGATGAAAGTCTGTGGGTATTTCAGGGTATGAGAGCTGGAGAGGTGAGGGTTAGTTCTGTCAAAGGTCATAATGACAATGACATTTCTCAAAGTAGGGAGCATTACTATAACAAAACTTCACTCAGTCCTCAAGCCAGAGGCCCATGAACAGAAGCCTGGCTGATGCTCCCTGAGATCAAGACTGGTGTGACTTCTCTCTCATTGTGGCAGGGCCTGGTGGCATTCAGGGTTTGGCACGACCTACCAGGCTAATTGGGAAATGCCCTGGGGTCAGGCAGAATGCAAAATCATGCTTCCCCAGACACTTTCTCTCTTTACTCTGAGCTTGTTTGTATTTCAAAGAAATTTAATCCACATGTGTTTGATACCCGTAGAGTTAACTCATCAGAAAGTTGTCTGGGAGATACTATTTGTTTTTTAGTGAGCTCTGTGATTCTCTTTTCACATGTTTTTCTTCTCTGCAGCTATCATGACAACCCGAGGTTTGAGCAAGCAGATATGATTGCTCATGCCTTTGATCTGATAGAATCTCCATTTAACCTCACAGCTGGCCTTGGGAAGCCAAGGTGATGTGGAAGAGATTAAGGGAAATGGACATCTAGCTGAAGCCATGAGGAAGGGAGTCTGTCTTCCTTCATCTCCCTTTTATACACGTTCTGCTCTGTTACCCAGGAAGCGTGATGTCAAATGCAGGAGGTGGAGAAGGAGTAAGTGTGGTCAGCTGTGGTCAGGGGACCAAAGCTGAGGAGCCCGTGATCCACTAAAGTATCAAAGTGCTAAGGTGGCACAAGAGGAGACCTGTTTCCTAAATGCTGACTTCTGTTCTTTCCTTATGATCCATCTTAACGCTGGGCCATGACATGGTGCAAGAATCAATGGGGCTTTAGGTTACTGGAATCAAAAAGTAGAAGACGGAGGATTCAGAGGCAGCTCGAAGCCTAAGCCCAAAACCAACTACATCTGCACTTATAAGACAAAATATATTGAGGCAAGATCTCAAATATTCCAAACCTCCAGAATCAAGTTAAAATCAAATTTAAATAGGGCAAAGTGTTACATCTTTAACCAGACGTGGCTAGGCATAACGTATTCCACGTCTACAGGGACATATGACTTGCCCAATCTCTGATTATAAAATGGCATGTAAGTTCGAAGTCTCTAGATCAGCCCACTCCATTGTCTAGCAGTCAAGTTTCTACGAAGTGAAAAAAGGATCAATCTACTTTCTGAAAGCACATTCAGAAACTAAAAATCATCTGCCTGCATCAGTTTGGAGACAGGAATACTTGAGTTCACATGCACGGATGGGGAAGCCCAGGTGCCCAATGCCGGCTGTCAAACAGCAGCCCCCTCAGAACTCAGCTCTCCATTCCCAAAGAACTGCAAGGGACTTTGAACCCAGCCATGGGTTGTCTCACCGTCATCCTAAGAATGCAACTGAGAATGTTGGTGCACAGTTAATTCTGACTGGGAACAAGATCAGAGTGTCACTTACCCACATCCTCAATAAGGAAGGAGTATGTCTCCGCATTCACCTTGATGTATTTAAGACTTTTCATTGACTTCCCATAGGCAATGTTGTAATGCTCCACAGGTCTACTGGTAGCATCTTTGGGTGGGTCCCACGTGACTTTCAGGCCCATTTTAGTGGACAGCAGTTTCACGTGCCTTGGCTTCAGTGGGTGGTCAACTATGTAAACAGCGCAACTATCAACTCATGGCAGTAACAGATTGGGAAAATGAATTTTTTAATCCTCTTTGATATTGTTAGGAAAACAGTAAATGACGTTTAATCAGTATGATCTGAAAGACTTTAAGTACAGTCATTACAGTATGACAACAAAACACATATACCAAACCCACAGGCCTTTGCGTATTTTGGATAACTGTGGGTGGTAAATTTAAACCAAAAGGGAAACAAATCAAAATAAACTCTAGGCATTGGCTGGCTGGATTACACTGTCTTGCTAGTGACAGAATAACAAATTAGTAATTTGCCATATTCTCCAGTAGCATTTATATAGTAAATAAGTTATTAGTATGTTGTGTGATGCAGCTGGACAATCTTTAAACACCTCTGAGAGAACAGTATAAAACAGTCCTGATTAAGAAAAATATCCATTGTATTCTAAGTGAGATAACAGAAGCATTTATTTCCACAAAGAAAACAAACCAAGATCATCAACAGCTTAAAGGAGTGGTAAAACTCTGGTTCTATCAGCATACATCTAATTTAAATGCTTCCATATTTTGTTCCAGAAGAAAAACAAGTTAGTACAAAGTACGATCACTTTTTTAACTTGACTTATGAGGTTCCAAAGAAATTCACTTCATTTTCAAAATTACTAAAGTGAAACATAACATTTTGTCAAATAAAATCTCTGGACTCACTATGTAACCCATATTGTAATGCAACATAATATAAATGTATGTGAAATATTCAAGCAACAGTCAAACACAGTCAAACAAATCTAGGGCAAACCTGGAACTGAAACTGACTATTGAGTCATGCTTCAGGAAAGAAAAAAGTAACCTAAAAACAAAACCAACAACCTTTAAACTTAGTAACATTAAGAAAAACGCATTTGGAGTCTCAGGGAAGAAGAAAAGGAAAGGAGCATGTTTCGTGATGACACATATGTGAGTTAGTATGTGATTTTAATATTGGATGAAAATTCTGAACAGAATAAACACAGATAATTCTAACACACATCACTCCCCCCAAAATTGCCCATTGCCTCTGGAGTAAAATGATTAGCAAGGGAAAGAATTCCTTAGAGAAATTCAAGGGATGAAAGTATAGTATGAATTTGAGGATTTTGAAGCATTAGAGAAAGAATGTCTATTCTGGAGACAAAAGCATGATGTTAGGTGTGGACACAGATAAAAATCTACAAAGCATTCCCTCCCAACTCCAGAGCTCAGGTTCCTGTAAACCTGTGAGGGAGAAATCACAGGTAGGCAGCCTCATGCTCTCTGGGAAATTTTGAGTTGGGAAGACTATGAAGACACGAATCAATTTCTGGGTGTTTAAAATTAGCAATAGTGGTTACTCTTCTCTGATTTTCATTTACGTTTCCTTACCTACAAGCAACTTCAGCAGGAATCATTCCCAGGAATCCAACATTTCATACTGACCAAAAGGTGTGTAGAAGCAAAACAAGATATCCGAAAACTACAAACGGAAGCTCATGGTTGAGCGTTTCTCCCAAGGAAGAAAATGAATGAATGAATATACATATAGCACTTTTCTTTACAGTTCAATTCCAAATCTCCCTCAAGAAAAGTGAGATCTTGAATAGACATTCTAAAATGTGAGAACTGTGAAGCCCAAATACTGTCACATTTTCTACCAGCACCAGTGATTCAATCAGTACACAGCTACCTAGGCCAGAACATTACTTACTTTTAATACTGACACATGAAAAGAGCAATTTATATATATGTTCATTGTTCTTCCCTGCGATACCTTGCATTTATCCTTGGACACAGCATAGAGTAATTTCTGTGCTGAGTCACACAGCTACACCAGGGACGGAGCCAACTACACACATGGCTTTGCCCAACTCCAAAGCCCAGCTCTGCCAGAAGCTCATGCTCCCTCAGAATTGGTCTCTTATTATCAGCCATCGATGACCATATCCACTGAAACATACTATCCTAAAACAAACTGTAAGACCTCCAGAGCTGTTTACCACTCCTACCACCCTCCACCCCACCTTCCCCCACCATCTTCCTCTCTTGGGAGCACTCTTCCTCCCTACCCACCACAATCACTTCACCTTGTGCTGTGTGTCCTCATCGACCCCTCTCTTCTGGAAGAAACGGAATAAGTGAGTGATGTTCTCTCTCAGGGACATTTGCACTCTTATGACAAAACTTTAAACCAGAGGAGTGACTTTCTAATAGTGACAATTTAAGCCTTAGAGAGTTACCTAATGAAGGTTGTTTTTTTTAACATAAAGGCATTTTGGGGACCCTGAAACCAAATCTTACAGGCAACCTTATTGTCAATCTCCTTATAAGATCAATTCTGAACTTAAGGTTCTCAAAATGCCTTAGGCCAAATATCATGACCTCTTCCTCCCACCCAGCGCACCACACACCAACTGGGTCAGTTAAACAAAACACCACCTGATAAGATATTTTCATTTCCTGGATTCCCATGGACTTTGATATTAAAATTGATGTCATTTTTGGTGCTTCATGCCTAACTTGTCCATGCCTAACTCAGAGAGAACTGGACAAAAAGACAAACAGGAGGCCCAGATAAAAAGCAATCCCACCCATCATTCCAGCCCTGCCTCTCACCCCCAGTGCCTCAGCTCTGAAGTCATCAAACCAGCATCTAAGGAATAATCATTCTGGCAAGCGCAAATTAATGGGCATGAGCTTAGATTACTTGACAGAAAACATATCCTTGGGGTTAGAAGAATGACAGTTTGTTCTGTTCCTGATTATCATCTTGAAGGTCTCATGAGTGCAGCCCTTCAACGTGAAATAAAGCTATAAGGAGTGTGAATGTAGCTTCGGGCTCTGTTGGTTGCATTCTGAGTTCTGTGTTGTGGAATCAGCACTCTGGTAGCATAAAGATGAAATATGACAAAGTGAGTCCTTATTTATTTTTAAGTGTTCTTAGAAACTTGAAACAGACCATCCTCTCTGCTGGACAAATGAATCACAGAATCTTTGTAATCATTTACAGTATTCTCATCTAATGAAGATGATACTGGATACATTCTTTAAAGCTATCTATCCCCTGCACTGGGTCTCTAAAGAAAAAGGACAAACCGAAACATCAATTCAACAGGAATCATATAGTCCAACAGAGGGAACATTGGGAGGTAACTTCACAATCCATGCATGACAGGTAGGGCCATGACAAGATGTTTTTTTCATATTCACAGGATGCAAAATGAGGAAATGAGCTTAAGTTGCAGCCTAAGGGATTTGGGTTAAATAAAAAGAATTTCCTGTCTGTGTCCTTCCTCATTCAAGACTGTCTTTGAGTGGAGACAGATGGTAAGGTGCTCCAGACAGAAGAAGAAAGCCAGTAAGAGCCTGCTATGACTCCAAAGATTTCATAACACAACAAAATCACTTCCACAGTTCATACCAGTAAACTTTATTCAGATTCAAGAATATTTTGCTGGGGACTGAGTGACAAAATAATATTTTGGTTGTCTTTCAGATACCCAGCAATTGCCAGGCTAGACACTTCTGTGCCGTGGCTCCCATGGGGAATGTGACCTTTATTGGTTTGCTGGAGAATGAAAAATAAGAGCACAATCAGCACCTAGATTTCCTACTTTGGTCTAGCACCAACTCCAGGACTTATCCAAAAGGGCCCAAGGAGGCCAGTTTTGTTCAAGGGTCAAAGTATGGATCCATGACTGCTCTTAGATAGACAGAGTCCAAGATTCCAATGGCTCTGCAATGTCTGTCCTTGAAGGGTCTTCAGCTTGCACAGATAGGCCTCCAGAGATTCCCTGGAGCTGCTGACATGCTGAGTCCAGAACTAAGCCTGAGTCCAAAGGTAGGTCCCTGGGCCAACCTGACCAACATCTACAGGGTCTGTTAATCATAGTGGATGGAGCACCACACCTCACCTGCCCCTTCAGGGCACCATACCTCACCTGCCCCTTCCTCACCTCCTCACTCAGTGCTGCTCACACACTTGGTGCTCACTTAAATGGTTTATGATTGAAGGAAAAGATATAAGACCAGCAAGATCAATCCGGGGTCTCTAAGAATCTTGCCTGTAAGTCATGAAGACCATGAAACGCCTACAAGGACCATGAACCTCCAGCAAGTGACATCTATGGAGAGTATATGCTCCATCTAAAGGTACAATTCCATTAGGTTCCTGCTGACAAAAAGAAATTCAGACAAAAAGTATACAGGCTCCACATTGTCAGACATTCTGAGATTTTTTTCTAAGAAGCTAAAAACCCTGATTTTTGTGTGAAAACTCCCAATTGTATATTAATTGGTGAATAACTCCATTAAAAAAAAAAAAAAGCACTATGTAGGGCACACACACACACACACGAGCTGGCCGGACTCAGTCCACTGGCAGCCAGTCAGTGACCTCTACCATGACCCCAGAAGAAATCCTTTATTTATTGACCCACACAAACTCCTCGTGTCCAATTTCAATTCAGAGACTCTGTGGATTTGGGTCCATGGGGAAAGTCTATGAATCAAAATGAAAGCTAAAGTCTGGAGAGGAACTGTAGCAATCGCAGACCCTGAAGGCATCAGGTATAGGTCTGTCCAAGGAATCACATCACATTGCCAGACCTCCCCTCCCTCCCTTGAGAGACTGGAAGGCTCTGAAAAAGCTGTCCTGGGCTCCAAGAAGTAGGGAGACGCACCCCAGGAAGCCTTCGGGGAGAGGACTGTGGGATGCTACACAGGCTCCAACTACCAGCAGAACTGTTGACCTCTGCATGTCTATTTCTGGCCTAAACATTCCAGACCAATATTCCCCTACTGTCTATATGGTCCAATATGAGTTTCAAACTGAACACATTCAGAATGAAATTCAATATCCAATTATTCAAAATCTTGGTTCAGACACCACCACCTGTTCAAGCACCTGAATTAGATATTCAGCGTCATCCTTCAGTGTCCAGGCATATCCATAGTGGAGGAAAATAAACATGCTTCCTCTCAAGGAAACTCTGTCAAGCACTATTTCTCAGAATAAAGAGAAGGAAGGTTCAGAATCAATGAAAAAAGTGAATCAATGGTAAAAATAATGCCATAATGACACAATTCGTAGAGAAATCATGCTGAGAAAACTGTGATTTGAAATAGTAACTGAATCTTTCTGGATTAAAAGTGTTGCTTTTGGTCTTGGTTTTGTTTCAATTTTTTAATGACATATAGTTACTTCATTAAGTTCTTAAGGTAGGTAAAAGGAAAAAGACGAATGGATGGTAGATTTCAGAGGTGGGGGTAGGGGTGGTTATAAGAGCATGACATGTCTGGGCGTGGTGGCTCACGTAGGTAATCCCAGCACTTTGGGAGGCTGCAGCAGGTGGATCACCTGAGCCGAGGAGTTTGAGACCAGTCTGAGCAGCATGGTGAAACCTCATTTCCATACATTAAAAAAATACAAAAAAATTAGCTGGACATGGGGTCATGCACCTATAGTCCCAGCTACATGGGAGGCTGAGGTGGGAGTATTGCTTGAGCCTGGGAGGACAGGATGCAGTGAGCTATGATTTATCATTGTACCCCTGCACCTCAGCCTGGGTGACAGAGTGAGACCCTGTCAAAAAAAAAAAAAAAAGCACGACTAATCCAGGGAGAAACAAAGAATAAAACTATCTTCTATCAGGCACAATTCCTCTGAATATGCTCCATTTTAACTTACTGATTTTAGCCAAATGTGCTACAGCACTGAAAGTGTTGGCTCAGAGTCAGCATTCAATAAATTTTAGGGGAATAAATGAATACTTTAAGTTTGATTTACAGTCTACTATTTAGAAACAAAACAGCAACTGATAAACATGCTTACATTTTTAAATTCTGTGATTGCACTGAAACAGAGCTTACCACTCACATAATTAAAATACACAGCTGAGGTTAAAAAATATCCACTAATAAAATGTTGAATAGGTAAAACCAAATATTTTCTGAGACAATGAGTGACGGCACAGTTGCAAGAAAAACAAATGCTATTTCTCCTTTGATTTTTCTACCAAGTATTCCCTGGAGAAAATTATTCAAGTAACTAAAAATCCATTTGATTTTGTTTGCAAATCAAGTCTTCAAAAAATAGATTTGCGTTCTCTTTGGATCTCAAAACTCCTGGTCCCACTGTACTTAGACAATTCATGGATTCCTAGGACCCATCTCTTACAGTGATGTGGTTTGGCTCTGTGTCCCCACCCAAATCTCATGTCGAATTGCGATCCTGAGTGTTGGAGGTGGGGGGGGTGATGAGATCATCGAGTGGTTTCTCATGGTTTAGCACCATCCCCCAGTGCTGTCCCATGACAGAGTCTCACAATATCTGGTTATTTGAAAGTGTGTGGCAGCTCCCCCTTCACTCTCTCTCCCCCTTGCTCCACCATCGTAAAGACATGCTTGCTTCCCCTTCACTTTCCGCCAATATTGTAAGTTTCCTGAGGCCTCCCAGCCTTGCTTCCTGTACAGCCTGCAGAACCGTGAGTCAACTAAATCTTTTCTTCATAAATTCCCGAGTCTCAGGTAGTTCTTTACAGCAGCGTGAGAATGAAATGATACAAATACCAAATGGAATACATTTGACCAAGAAATAAAAGGGCCTATATATTTCTCGTGTGCTGTTCAATAACAAATTACATTTTGGTTTCATTTCCCCAGGCTAAATGTATGAAGCACCCGTTTCCGAACTTGAAGCATGGGGCACAAAAGTGCTCATGATGAACATTTGAGTTCAAAACAAAATTGAACAAACAGATAAAAGAGTCAGAAAGCAAATTATCAGGTTTATTGCTGACAAAGCTGAGCTGGAGAATGTGGACGCTAACGTGTGGCCACCATTGTGATTCCTACCTCATGGTCTTCCCTACTCCAGCTCTGGACCATCAGAGGACCTAGCGGGAGCCTGCAGGGCAGACTACTCAGCACACAGCTTCCCAGGTGTGGACAGAGAGCAACCGGCCTAGACCTCACCCCATGAACTCCCACAGGGACGTGGGAGTGGAGCCACGTCCTTAGGAAGGCAGACCTGAGAGGAGACACTCATGCCTGTGGCTTCTAATCCATTCACGCCACCAGGTTAAGAAAGAAGGCCAACCAGGCTGTACTCCTCCCAATCGCTTTTGGCTGCACCGTGGATTGCAGGACAGGGCACAGACCAGAAACGTCCTCTGTTGTGCTCTTCAGTACCACAGCTCCTCTCCTTGGAAGCCCCCTGAACATCCCCAGCTGGTTGTCCCTGACCCCACTGGGTGCAACGGTCAACCTGTGGTCAAGCTGTGGCTGCCCCTCAGGATGAGGATGAAGACGACCTCGCTCCACCTTCAGGAGATGCCCTGGATTCATCAGTGACCTGCCATGTATCTTCCTGGGGTTAAAGATGGGAGTACTGCCCCCATCAGGACCCCAGAAGGCTTTGACATGAGTAAAACTCATTCTTTAGCCAACTCCAAAGTCAAGCTGACCTCTAGGCTGAAAATTTACTGCTGTCTTGTCCTTTTCCAATGCCAAATTTTGCCCAGCTTGTGCCATCCAAAATAGCCCAGCACAGTCCCAGGAATGAGATGACAGGCATGATAATCTGCTCATAACACAATACAAGCAATGTAAGAACACCCGGATTTTCACGGAAATCCGTCCCATCACAAAATTCCAAACGTAGTGCTTTCTTTGTCTTATAGCTCAAAACCAAAAGAAATTAAAGTCCAAATAGCTTTTCTCCTTTACTTCTTATACTATTCAGCCTCAGCCAGGGACGAGTCTTTCCAATGCCCAGAAGGGGTGAGAGTTCCCTCAGCAACTGTGGCCTCTGCCATCATTGACTGAAATTGGTGCTGTTTCTTCAGGGTTCCCTAAAGTAAAAATAAGTGAATCCAAAGCCTCCTGCTTGCCTAAATACTTAGAGTCCCCCACAAAATCTCTATAAGGAAGCCAATCCACACCGTATGGTGGAAAGAATACACATTATTTCTGTCTATCCAGTAAAGCTCCCCTAATTATTCTGGTAATGGACGAGTGACCCCAAACTGCCCAGGGAACGTCCCAGGAATTGTTCTAACTGGAGCTGGACCGGAAATGTGGCCAGTACTTTCTGCTCATGAGGCTGTGGAGGAAGAATCCTGGCACTGCTGATGACCACCTCTTGCTGTCACATTGAGAAGAGACCAGAGTTGAGGACAGAGTTCCAATGATGCTGAAAGCCCTAGTTCTAGGCATCCCAAAGGCCAACTGGCCCCCTGCCCATCCCATGGTATAGCTCCAAGAACCAATGAATTCTGGAATTTAAATGAGCTCAAGTTGGGTTTCTGCCATCCGTAGACAGACCTCAATGGGCTAGGACATTATTAATCAAGATCTTCTATGAAAGTAAAAATTGGTCAGATGCAGCAGCTCATGCCTATAATCTCAGCACTTGGGGAGGCTGAGGCAGGTGGATCACCTGAGGTCAGGAGTTCAAGA
This sequence comes from Macaca fascicularis, assembly GCF_037993035.2. Classification (NCBI taxonomy): domain Eukaryota; kingdom Metazoa; phylum Chordata; class Mammalia; order Primates; family Cercopithecidae; genus Macaca; species Macaca fascicularis. Next base: position 11,798,332 of record NC_088378.1, read on the forward strand.
CCAACCCGGCCAACATGGAGAAACCCTGTCTCTACTAAAAATACAAAAATTAGTCTGGCAGGCATGGTGGTGGGCACCTGTAATCCCAGCAATTCAGGAGGCTGAGGCGGGAGAATCGCTTGAACCTGGGAGGTGGAGGTTGCAGTGAGCTGAGATTTCGCCACTGCACTCCAGCCTGGATGACAGAATGAGACTCCATCTTAAAAAAAAAAAAAAAAAAAAAAAAAAGTAAAAATTATCATTTTTGAAGCTACTCCCACAGCCAGTGTATTTGGACACACTCAAAGAAATTGAGGCAGACACCACCTGGTACGACTGCCATTCCTAGTGAAACATTCATGGCAGCCCACCCAACCTGCAGCAAATGCTGAGAAGCCAATGAGGACAGCCTAAGTTACAAAGAAACTCCCAAAGGAATGTTAAGGGCTTTGGAAATACACTGGTCCCATAAAACCCCAAAAATGCTGAAATTATTTCTTAAGTATACCAAAGATTGCTCTTTAATGCAACAAACCCTTCGTGCTTACGTAAGTCTCCCTACTTCATCTTTGTTTGAAGTTCAAGTTTTACTTTCCATTGGAAACCACCAAATACTTCCCAGACTCTGAAATGAAGAAAACACAGATCTCAGTGTAACCACACATCTTGGACCAAAAAGTCAACAGATAATCAGCCAGAAAAGGTTAGGATGTACTACAATAGCAGTATAGCTTGGAGGTAGGAATCAATGTGATATATGACATAGAGACTAGGATTCAGAGGAAATGTGGAAAAATTCAGCTATTATTCATACGATACCAGATAGCACAGAAATATTCAGAAATTCAGAAACATCAGATGGTTGACAACACATAGGCAGAACACCGGAACGACTCAAATGACTGACCAAATTTTAAATATTTTTTCAAATGGATGTTGGAATTATATTTCCAAATATTTATGACCCAGCCCCCCACCCAGAAAAAAGCCCTGGAAGTCCAGGTTGTTTTGTGGCTCTGTGATGTAAAACTAATACTAGTAAAATTTGCAGATGGTGGATTGAATTTTCCCCAAGGAGGCTGCTGTTGGGTAGACACTGTCTGGGTATGAAAATAACCACCTGGGCTCCCTTCTGACATTTCTCAATATGCATGGGGTTCAATAAAAGTGTTTTCCACAGTTGGCATTGGGTTCTTTAAGGATAACTGTACAAAAAATAAAATCACACCCTAGCTCTTCAGAGTCTGAACTTATTATAAAACACACCAGGGAACGGAAAGAGCTTTACAAACAAAACCTCTGACACCACACTGTGCTTTGTCAGGTCAAAGAGGAACATCAAGGCAAGCAGGTGTCCCAGGTCCCATGGGAGGTGGAGGACAGCCATGGAAGCAGATCATGCCCCACAGACTATTCCTGGTTCACATTCCTCACTCTCCAATCCATTTCCCCATGAAACTCTAACTTACTGGATTCTACTCCAGGCCCCAAAGCGCCCTGTTATGTTCACCTAGGGAGGGTGGACACTGATGGAGTGAGGAGCGCTGCCCTAGGCTGCAGGTCCCCATTACTGGTTGCAGCTAATGCTCACTCCTGAGCAGAAAAGCCAGCTGCACCCCTGGGCTCACCTCTCCAGCCATCGCAGCCCCACCTAAATTCCCCGTGGTTATCACCAGCTGTTCTTCCAGCATTTTGATAACAACGCACCATTTTATTCAGATGAAAAGGCCAAATTTTCACGCATGTATGCCAATGTGCTTATAAGGGTACACTGGATAGTCACTGAATACAGTTGTGAATCACATTTTTTCTTCATCATCTCAAAGAAGCCAAATGGTGAAGCCATCCAAATCTCCAAAGGCGAACCACTGGCCAATCTTTAAATGGCATTTGTCAGATTCATTTCTATCCCCTCCAGACTGTCAGCACCACCACCAACTCCACTTGTTTCTGTGCAAGTGCTTTCCACCTCTTGTGAGCTTCAAGTGGTTGCATGTCAGGGTGATCCTCACACCTGGGCTTCAGTAAACTGCATCCTGTGCCAGAGACCCCTGTGTCTCTGGGGTCTGCCTGGGGGCTGCATGTAAGCTTGTCATGCAGGCGACTGCCAGGCATGCTGCCTCACATGAAAAGGTCCCATGGAAAGAGCTTCCATGCTGCCTGGGCAGTTCGCTTTTGCCTCTAGGGACCTCAGGAATTGGCTCCCAACCTCCAGCCAAGTTCGCCTGCACCACTGCACAATGCTGGCAAACTAAGCCTTTCATTTGGAAGTACTCTCATTATTTCAAGGGTTAACGGCTCCTTATGGACAAAGTTTGCCTAGAATGTGTTAGATTCTAGATTGTTTGTTTATTTGCATTTCAGGGGAAATGGAGCAAAGAGAAAGAATATTCATTAATATAGTTTATCTTTCATTATTCCCTTTCATTATCTTCCTACTTTACTCCCTCCTTCCCCACCGCCCACCAACTTGGAAAAGATGTACAAAGCAGAAAAATACAAAAATGGAGCAATAAAATGAAGCATGAAGAAATTCTGTTTCAAAATAAACTGCAAGCAGCAAAACTAAAATCAAACTCTCAAGCCAACAGGAACTGACTGTAATTTGCCCAGAGAATATTCTTAAAATAAATCTCCCTTATCCCTCAAGATGTTTCTGAGACATTTTAAGCTGGATTTTTATTAGTCGCATTCAAGTCCAGTTTCCCAACTAATATATTACAGTCTAGCAGATTGCATTAAATTCAGAAACCACCACTGTAGACACTATGAATTGGCTACCCAAAAGCTATTCCCAGCTTCTTTCTCCCTTGCCTTCTACTACAAAGGCTGGAATAATAAACATTCAGCCATGACATTTCAGCTTCCCTTGCAGCTAGAATGGTCACATGATCAACTCTAGCCAATGGCAGACATAAGGAAGTTAGTCCTGCCATTTCTAAGAAAGCATTTTAAAGGGGTTAGGTTTGGCTGTTATGGGCTAGTGGCCTTTTGTACCTTCCTCCTTTGTTTCCCCTTGGGATGTCAACATGATACCTGGTGATGCAGCTGCCAACTTAAAACATGGAGTGACAATCTTGAGAATGATGACAGCAAAGTGGAAAATGGAACAAGGCTATGTGTCCACAACCTTGTTAAACCATGGGACAGTCCTGGTCTCTCTGCTCCCAAGTTTACTGGTGAATGAGATAAACAATTCTCTTACTTGTTTAGCCACTGGTAGTCAGATATCATGTTGTCAGCAGCCCAATCCACTGCTACCTAACATCACTTCTGGATTTGTAGAATCAAATCATTTCCTGATTTTTAAATGAGAGCTGCTTTGGTTTAATTTTCATTACTTTCTGTTTGTTATTTTTAAGGGATCCCCTCTGGGAATTTAATTTTGACAATTTCAATGCTTATTTGTCAGTAGGCCATTGACTTGAGTAATTACATCTGCCCAGAAAGTGATGCAGCCATAAATCAGACTGAATTTCACCATCAGATCTGGCTGAATTCAATCATTAGGATTTGAGGTTTTAAAGTTCTTGGCCATTTTGTTTAGGATCCAGTGTAAGCAAAAGCTACTGTTTCAGAGAGAAAACAAGATTCCCCCCCACCCTCCACATAAACCACCAGCTTTCCAGAATGGTTTGGGGAAACTGAACTGGAGGAATTCCATAGATACTTGTATTTATAACAATCATAAGAAAAAACCAGCCCTAAAGAGCAAATGCCTATAGTTGGGAAGGACTCATGCCTTCTGTTGGCAGGCGTCAGAGACCCAACTAGAAGCCAGTACTTTGCAGGTTTTTGTGGAATTTTTTCGCACATTCTTCAAATTCAATTTGTAACCAAGAAATAGTTTCTTAAAGAATGACCATTGTTTGCTAGTCCAGCTAGTCTCAGCCTACTATAAACTGCTTGGCATGCCAGACCAAAAAACACTCCCTGAAAATTTATTCCTTCTCCCAAAATGTGAAAGTCATTGTCTAACTATGCTAAACACTTGGACATTACTGTACCCAAAATCGCCACTCATATTACTCAGAAAGCTCCCTGAAAAACACCCTTAGAAGAGAGGCCAAGCAAAGGTTCTGGAGGGGTAGGTTTGAAACAGAGTGAATGAGACAGACATGACCAGGAGCGAACTACCACATAGACCCAGTGACAACCCCACTTGCTAATGAGCCATTTTTAAAACATTACAGATAATTATAACTCATTTAATGATTATGAATGGGCATAGGTAAATTATCAACAAAGAGGGGAAAATATACTACACACCTAATAAGCTAAGAGTTTAAGTTTTGGATCTACTTGTAATATAGCAAAAAATATTTAAGGAAGTAAAAAAGAAAGGAAAGGAGCATTTGCTGACCACCTACTTAGTGCCAGGCATTTCATTCATTTATGGAACAGATATTTACTGAGTGCCTACTATGTGTCAGATTCTAAGCAAGGAGCTGGCAATACAGAAGTGATTTAAAATGAGCTGTGTTATCATAACTATTTTCTCTTTGATCCCCATTTCAAGCCTGTGCACTGCACTCTGGTATTTGCATTTTTATAAATAAGGAAACTGAGTCGCAGAGAGTTAAGTGATTTGCCCAAGGGCACACATCTAGTAAGTGACAGTTGAGCTCAGACCTATCCGAAACTATGGACCATGCTCTTTCTACTATACTTTGTTCCCTCTCAGCTGTAACTGTAATTAAAAGCAGTAAGTTTAAACGTGGAGATAAATCAGAACCAAAGATATAAAACTGAAAGCCAATGGTGGCACCTGAATTCATAAAGACACATGAACTTGTGCCCTGAATGAGATCTTGTGAATGTCAGGATTCCATGCTGCCAAGTCTTCATCTCTTGCTCCTCAGCTTACCCTATGTCCAACAACAGTGAGTGTCTCCTCCTAGAAGCACCTCTTCTCGGGTCCTCCCTGACCATTAGACCAGCTTCTAGGACACCACACTCCCTGGTTTCTCTTCCACTTCGTTGACCACCCCGTCTTGGTCTCCTTTGCCAGCTCCTCCTCCTCTGCCAGAACTCTAAATAGTAGAGCACTGCACAGCCCAGCTCTGGCTTTCCCACTTCTCTACTCCACTCCTTCCTTCTCTACCCATGTAGCACACCTGGTGCTATGACTGCAAAGACCATCCACATGTGGAAGGCTCCTGAATTCCCAACTCCAGCCCTGGCTTCTCCTCTGAGCTCCAGTGTGTCCAACTGTCTACTCAACATCTCCACCCAAAGAACACAGAGGTCTGAGGGATGACAGTTTAAATCTGAAATTTTAGTGATAGGAGATCCAGAAAAAAAAGTTGCATCACAGAAGCAGGAGAGATTTTCAGGAAGAAGGGGATGTCCATCAGTGTCAAGTCAGGTCAAGGGTGGAAACAGTCCATTTTTCTCCTCTTGAAGGAGAGTGTCCACCACCATTCAAGGCCCCCAAAGAAAGCAAATATGCCACTCAAGTTTCTCTCTATAAATATCAAATTTAGTCCATTTTCTATGAATGGAGCTAATCCCACCTACCTCATAGGATTGATGCAAGAATAAAATATGAAAGAAAATCATAAAACACTCCACATATGTGAGATAATGTCAATATGAGGAATAAATGCCACAGAACACCTGATATCCCCAATCACAACCCAATACAAAATGACCCAGCCTGATTCCCAGTATCTCAGCTCTTGGCCAATTCTCCCTCCGCACACAGCAGAGGGAGCATTGGGTCCTCATTTCCTTCCATCTTGGAAAATACACTTTTAATTGGAATTTTAAAATCTTGACAGTTGAAAGAAAACTTAGATAATCTGATTCAACTTCTCCTCTTCCATCTGCCTATTGATTGTAAATCCAAAATGTCTTCAGTGATTTCCATGACTGGACAGACCCAGTCAAATTCCAACACATTTCCCTACCTTCAAAAGTAAACATCTTTGAATATGCTATTCAATTGGGTGACATAGCGTTACTAAGCAAGCCACTCCCCTGGGAATACAAGTGAATTAATTTGGAGATATGTAAGAAAGGCAATGGGCTTCAGTCTACTGAAGGAAGCACTACATTGGCACATAAAAGATGAGGGTATCTATTAGACATTTACTATCAGCTGAGTGCCACTAACAAGAAACATTATCAGGGCCCAGGGGAAAGGAAGTCCTCCCAAAGCTAGGATAATCAGAGAACAGAGTATGGCATTAATGGAATTCAACGAGCGCTTTTACTAGAGATTTCCCCCATGTGTGGGAGCCCTGGGTCACTCACTGCTTTCTAGGGCTTGAATTCCAAGAGGACACGTAGTCAATCCCTCCCTATGGTTGTGACCCAGACTATCTGTGACCCCTCTAAATGCTGAGAATTGTTTCCTGTAATGAAACTACATTACAATTTTAGAGTGCCAGTGGACCCCATGGAACTCATCCCAAGGACCCCAAGTCAGAGTCTGCATGCTTGTTAACATGGACACACAATTTGCTCAGATGACATCTAGTGTTCGTCTCCTGAACCTCATCCTCCCTAGGTGCTAGCATTGAAAGTACAGTCATGATGCAGCTGTGAAAATAAGATCACCCCAAGGCCTCACATCCTTTGGGTGTGGTTTGTTTGAATATCAGCAGGTACATATATGGATTCTGAGAATTATTAGCCAAAACAAGACGCTTCAGTTCTCCCAGTCTATCAGAAAGCAGTAGAAGGAAATTGTTGGGTGGGGTGGAAAGTGGTATTAACAAACAGACTGGAGCCAGGGCACATGTTACAGGAAAAGAGAACGTGGTGGTTTTCCATAGCATCAAGAAGGTTGTCAGATCTGTGGCCCATAGACTGTCTGTGGTAGAACAAGGCTGCCCTCATCTCATGACCTGGAAGTCTCAACTAGAAAACACAATCTAGACAGAAAAAAAGAGAAAGGCACATCCAAAATTTTACAGAAAAGGAGAAAAATGTACTGATTTTTTGAGTTTCAGATTGAGTCAGCACCGAAGTGTGCCCACCAGGCAAAGTCCTCAGACAAAGTTGGTGGTTCTTCTTCCTGATCTTACAATTCTATATGCTTCAATGTAAAAACACTACATCTGGCAAGTAGAAGTTGATTAGAAAGTCCAAGATGATCCTATATTACTACATTTATTGTATTTGGTTGTCATTTATGGTCACAGCAATTCCAACTTCTTTATTACTAAATCTTTGTAACCCCAGAGCCTAGCACAGTGCCCTGCCCACAGAAGATATGAGTTAATTACTTATTATTTAATCTATCAGTGAAGGACCTAAAATAATTAAGACCACTTGAATGTCCATAGGTCTTTGGAACTCCAGGTTGACAGTTCAGCACACAATGCATCTCAGCGGCTTATCCCTTCCTCATCTGGGCTACGGCCCAGTGCTGGAAGCTGATAAACTCTTTTGCCTACTGAAAAGGAATCATCATTGATCATTAAAGGAATGTAAATCAAAACCACAACGAGATACCACCTCACGCCAGTCAGAATGGCGATTATTAAGAAGTCAAGAAATAACAGATGCTGTCGAGGTTGTGGAGAAATAGGAACGTTTTTACTGTTGATGGGAATGTAAATTAGTTCAACCATCGTGGAAGACAGTGTGGTGATTCCTCAAAGATTTAAAACTGGAAATACCATTTGACCCAGCAACCCCATTACCGGGTCTATACCCCAAAAAATATAAATAATTCTGTTATAAAGATACATGCACACGTATGTCCATTGCAGCACTATTCACAATAGCAGAGATGAAATCAACCCAAATGGCCATCAACGATAGACTGGATTTTAAAAATGTGGGACATATACACCATGGAATACTATGCAGCCATAAGAAGGAATGAGATCATGTCCTTTGCAGGGACATGGATGATGCTGCAAGCCATTATCCTCAGCAAACTAATACAGGAACAGAAAACGAAACACCACATGTTCTCATTTATAAGTAGGAGCTGAGCAATGAGAATACATGGACACAAAGAGGGGAACAGCACACACTGGGGCCTGTCAGGGGAGGACAGGGGGTTGGGGCAGAGCATCAGGAAAAATAACTAATGCATGCCAGGCTTAATACCTAGGTGATGAGTTGACAGGTGCTGCAAACCACCGTGGCACACATTTGCCTATGTAACAAACCTGCATATCCTGCACATGTACCCTGGAACTTAAAATTAAAATTAAAAATTAAAAAAAGAAAAGGAATCACGTGAGTAAGCACAGCATACGTTATGAATTAAATTGTATCCCTTCCAAAAATATATTGAAATTCTAACCCCTGGTATTTGTGAATGCAACCTTATTGGGAAATTTTGGAAATACGGTCTTACAGAGTTAAGATGGCCAAATCTAATCCCATATGACCAGTGTCTTTATAAGAGAAGACGCAGGGAGAATGCCATATGATGTGGACGCAGAAGTTGGACTGGTGTGTCTAACAGCCAAGGAAACCACAAGAAGCTAGGAAGAAGCAAGGAAAGGCTCTCTCCCAAGGCCTTCCAAGAGAGCATGACCGGCCGTACAGATTCCAGACTCCCAGCTCCAGAGCTGCAAGATAATATATTTCTGCTGTTTAAAGCCACTCAGTTTGTGGTACTTTATTACAGCAGCCCTAGGACACTCACATACTGTGTAAATACAATCTTCTCTCCAACTGAAAATGGACTTCCAACACAAAGCAACTCTCTCACTAATGCATATGCTGACACCACACAGTTAGGGTGGGAGGGAAGCAGGGCACTGTCCCACACTCAGCACCACTCCCTTATTCTGCTGGAGGCCAGTCAACATACATAAATATATTTAGATATATCACATGTAACTAATACCGAAGAAAGCACATCCAGTCATTTAGTAAGTAGTCACTGAGCCTCTGCTATTTGCGGGCAGCATTCTAGACAAGGAGCCTATAGCAGGGAATAAAACCAACAAAATGTCCTGCCCTCATGGAGCTTACATTTCAGCAAAGGAAGACAGTCAAGTATCAAATAAGCCACTAAAATATATGAAATGCCAGGTGTTGATGAGGGCATGGATCAAAATAAGGCAGTGATAAGATATGCTGGGGGTAAGGATAAAATTACCCTGTTAAAGACAGGGAGAAGTCCAGAAGGCCTCTTGAGAAGATGTTGCACAAAGAACCTGAAGAGGGTGAGGCATCAACCCATAGATTGTTTTGTTTTTGTTTTTGTTTGAGACAGTGTCTCACTCTGTCACCCAATCTTGGCTCACTGCAGCCTCCACCTCCTGAGTTCAAGCGATTCTCCTGCCTCAGCCTCCTGAGTAGCTGGGACTACAGGCATCTGCCACCACGCCTGGCTAATTTTTGTGTTTTTAGTAGAGACAGGGTTTCACCATGTTGGCCAGGCTGGTCTCAAACTCCTGACCTCAGGTGGGTGATCTGCCCTCCTTGGCCTCTCAAAATGCTGGGATTACAGACATGAACCACTGCCCCCGGCCATCAACCCACTGATGTTCATGGAAGGTTGCTCAGGCAAAGGGAACGGCCAGTTCAAAAGCTCTGAGGCTGGAAGGGGCCTCGTACATTGCAGGACCAGCCAGGAGGCCAGGGGCCAAAGCAGATGGTAGACGGCGAGGGAGGGCGTGGTATGGAAAGGATCATGCACAGTCTGGAAAACTTGTTGGGACTCTGGTGTGTATCCCCGAGGGAGTCGGGGAGCTATTGGAAGGTTCTGTGACATTGTGCATCATGAGAATCACTGCAGCTGCTGTCCTGAGATTGGAGTGTTGTGGGAGAAGACAGGAGCAGCGTGACTATGGAGAGGTCACTGCAAAAATCCAGGTAATATGGCTTGGACCAGGGTGGTAACCACACTTGCCTGAGATGCCAAATTGCATGCCATGATTTCTCCATTTACACACACACACACACACACACAAAACACTTGCAAGCTAACTGCAGGGATCACAAGCCGAATGGGCACAATACTTTTAAAAATAGGCTTTGGCCAATCTCAAAAGGTGACATGCTGTAGAACTGCATTTATATGACATTCTTAAAATGACAAAATTATAAAATGGGAGAACAGATTTGTGTCTGGGGTGGATGGGAGGAAGGAAGGTAAATGTGGCTACATGAGGAAGCACCAGGGCCTTCTCACAAAACTCTCCTGCGTCTTCACTGTCCTGGCTGGGATGTGGCACTGCAGCTACGCAAATGCCACCTTTAGGGGAAACTGGGTGGAGGGTACATGGTACGTCCACCTTGCTGCTGTCAACCTAAACAACAGAGAGGGAGACTCCAAGAGAAGATGATGTTGATTTAGGAGTATGTATTGCGATGCGAATTTGCATGCTACGGTGAATTATATGCATATTTAAGGAGTGAAAGGCAGGCAAAGGCTTTTAAAGGGAAAATAAGGAAGATGGCAATTGTCTTGAGATAATCATCCTTGGCTACAAGGATCAATGAAGAGGATAGTGCCAGTTGGAGGATGGACAGGAAGTTGCTGGGCAGATGTCAGGTTGTCATGGCCTTTTTCAAGCTTGTAATTTTTGCAGTCTTTGCTGAGAGCTCTTATTATCAGGCATTTGTGCGTGAGAACCCTCCCCTCCTGGCTTTTCATGGCTCTGTTTGTCAGGGTTTTTAGCACAAGTGACTCTATTTTGATTCTGACAACGTTCATGCTTCTTATAATTGAACAGGAATCTATAACTATCTCAAAATTAAAACTTTTTAAAAACATTTTTTGAAAAATAGCATTTAAGCCTAAAGTGAAGTCCAAACCACCGACCTTTATGTCTTAGGGGGAATGGGCACACCAGAATCGGCCATGAGAAACGATCGCTGAAAGCACCCGACAGCGCGGCATTAAGTAAACACAGCCACGCCGGCTTCTCTGTGAAGGGCACACCTAAGCTTTCTGTCCTCTAAGTGTGACTGATACATCATCATGAGCACACATCCATCAGAGGAGGCGGAGCCTTCTCTGCAGGGTGATTTTATTTTATATGTGAGTCTGTGCCACCACGGCAGCTTTCTCCACCATCCCCCAGAGCACCCATACATTTCTCAGAGCTTCTGTCAAAAGCACCTTCTCCTTCTGATTCTTCAGAAGGGGCTCACAGTGAGCCCGCCTGCCCCAGGTCCTGCCCTCCCCTGCCTGGCTAGGGTGGCTTCTCCTGAGCTCCTAGGACACTACACCTGTCGCACCCCATCCAGCTCCGTGAGTCCCGCCATGGGTGACTGTGGATGAGACTTCACCTCCAGACAAATGTGGGGTCATGATAAATTAGGAGACATCACTGCACACCTTTCCCAGGTACTTTATTAAAATGCTAGCTAACTCCAGTCACAGCACTAGGGCTTAAGGTACCCACTATCCACACTTCTTCAAGAGCGGCACATGCTCAGCTCCACTCTGTTTGCAGACTTAGTAAAAGTCTCAGTAAATTGTGTCCATTCATTTCCTCTTTAAGCCAAGTTACTTACCACTCCCCGCCCATGAACTCCTAAAATTACACAGGGTCTTTCCTGGGGAAGCACACTGAAATCAGCACAGACCCATCCCTGGGCCCAAAGCCAATATACTCAACTGTTTAAGACCTGCACTATACGTCAATTCTACCAGACTGTCCACATGTAAATACATGAGACTCATGCTACCCTGGAGCCCTTTCCAAAATAGGACTGTTCTAGAACATATGAGCCGTTTCAGAAAACATGGAACAAAGATGATTCTTCAAATGAGATACAACTGGAGGTGACACGATATAGGCATTTGGTCTATATTATCATGAAGAAAGCCCCAAACAAGTTAAGCAAATATAGAGGAAACCCCAAACAATGAACAAAAGCCTCAATGGTCCCTTCTGGCCAGAGCCCCATGCAGTACTGGGATTGGCTGCTACCCGACCTCCCACTGACCCAGCGACGTGCCACCTTATGGCACTCCCTCGGTGGCCACCAACACAATGGATTAAGGTCAGACCCCAGGACCTTCCTGAGCTGGCTGCCTCCTATACCTCCAACCCCGAATGCCACCACTGACACAGAGCAGCACTTAGCACAAGCCACCCCGAACATTGCTGGTTCCTTGCATGTGCCTTCACACGTGCAGCAGGGTCTGTTCCTCGACCAGAGATGTCCTTCCTTGGCGTCTTTCTCCAACTAATGCCTATGCTGTTCTTAAAAGGGCTCAAATATAGCTGGCCTTGACCTCCCAGTCAATTCGCCCCCGAGACACCTGTGCCACTTCTGTCCTAGCATGTATCACCTGTCTGCATTATCCTCACCCAGTCCTCCCTGCCTATGTGTCCTCTGACAGCAGACACTATGTTCTTCTGACTTTGTGTCTTTGTCTGACTCCTAGTAACCCTTGCTGAATGGGTGAATGAATGAATGGACACCCTGCAAATGGAGACTACCACAAAGTTAGAGCCGGGGGGCCCTTCACAATACCTAGGTCAATCCCCTCACTTTGCAGATGAGAAAAGTGAGGCCTGAAGAGTTATGACCCACCCAAGGTCACACAGCCAAATTGGTGGCTCAATCAGGACCTAATAAACCAGATGAAGGGACGTGACACCATAAAACAGTCCCTAAATAGCAGAGCCCAGCATTTAAATGGCACATTTCTCCTGAGAAGTTCAAGACGCTTTAACGCTGTGAGCATCAGCCTCACTGCCTCTGTGAGATGTAGGGACTTGTCAATGGTACAGATTAGCCACTAATGTTTCTCAGCATTGTTCCTTGACTTAAATGGTCCAGTAAACAAAACTGAATGTCTTAGCACAAGGTGGTGGCACTTCCAGGAGTCTTCTGGTTAAATACAGTCTCAAAGGTTCAAAGTTGTGATTTCCATAGTAAGGATCAAGCACTCACAGACAGCCCCTGAAATTAACTGGCGAAGAGTTTGGGTAACAGGTTAGACACCAAGCACCAGCTTCAAGGAGCTGACAGGCGAATTTAACAGGACCACCATGGAAAGGGGGCTTCCCACAGTGAGGACCCTGCTCATATCCACAGGCCAAATCCATCTTGTAACAGAGGCTAGATTCATTGCTACTTTCTGTCTTAAGTTAAGCCCTGCTGGAATTCAACACATTTCAGTGCCTCACAGAATCATTTCTCAACAGCCAACAGCAATGTTACAAAAGTAAACTCAGGAAGGCATTCTGAGCAGATCAAAGATGTGAGTGTTGGCACTCACACCCAGCCTAGAGAAGAAAACAAGGAGACACAGTAAAGGCTCAAACCAACCAGAACTGCGGTGTCTGCAGGGAGAGTGTGGGATCTGGACTCCAAAGACTAAGTATTAGATTACAGACTTTGGGAAAACCAGTTAACCTCTCTGACCTCAGTTCCCCCAGTAGCAAGATGAGGATGCTACTGACTTCACAAGATCACTGTGGAAATTAAATTAAATAACAGAGAGAAATGGTGAACTCCGTGACACTTTAACCTGCCAGTTATTATTCAAAGGAAGTAGAAGTGTACACCTAGGAATTCCTCATAAAACTGAAAATAGAATTATGTAGATTGTACTTTATAGATTATAAGGATGCCATAATTAAATCTTTCCTCCACATATAGGAGACCCCAGTAAAAAAATGTGAGCAGCATCTACTTTGTAATTAACATGAACACTTCTCAAGTTTTTTGCTACATTTACAAGTGTAGCATTATTATAATAACTAGAATACATAGTATATAATTATAATAATTAGACATTATAATTGTAATATTACCCTCTCTTTATACAAAAATTAACATTGATGGTAGAGGGGAGACGCTCAGAGAGGACCCATCAGGGCCAAGGAGGTAGTTATTAAGGCCAGTACCCCTGCGACATCCCTTACGCTCACCCCGTCTTCCAGTAGCTGCATCTTTGGTGGAGGCCTGCAGAGGTACCAGCCGCACCCCAACCGCCACTGGGCTTCTGACCCCAGCTGCAGGTCTAGGCAATTTCCTTTCTCACCAATGCGTATTTGAATTTGCTGACACGCAGCCATTTCGACTCTTAATGAGTGATCTGTCCTTTCCCGTTTAATATATGAAGGAAGCGCCAGTAAGTAGAAAAATTGCCAAAAGGCAAGCACTCAGGGAGAAATCAGGCAGATAACTGGATGTTTGTCCTAATTTGCTTATCTCTATAAAGCCGCAGCGACAACCGAGTCCAACCAGGGCTTCACGGAAGGGCCCGCGGGTGGTGGCTTCGCCTCCAGAAGTCCAGGAGCGCCCTCTAAGGGCCTCAGAGCGCAAGCGCTGCCCCGGCTGGGCCGAGGGAGAAAGACGCAGGTTTTTCGTAGGCAAGGATGACTTAGGAGGGAGGAAAACAGGGTGCTCACGAATGTGAATAACCAATGCCTTCCTGATTCCAAATGTTCTAACATACATCTACAAAAATTGGTAAAAGAGATGGATGAAACAGTATCCACCACTGTCCCCCAGCGACCCAGCTCTCCTACCCAAAGGCACCAAAGTTTGCAGTTTCATGGGTACTCTAACAGAAACATCCTGCGCACTTACAAGTAAATACATACACATACATATTCCTTTCTCTCCTTTACTTTTATACCTTTAAATACCTCTATTTTTAAACTGAAATAAAAGCTTCTGGTAACAGTTTAATTATAACTCAAAAATCCCTAAGTTCCAAGGGGGACAAAAGAGGTCAAAAGAGGGCTGCTCCTTAATCAGCCAAGGGTGATGGAGCCTCTCCCAAAATGTTGCTTCCAGGCTCCCTGCCTCACCCTCATCCCTTGATGTAGGCAGAATAATGGTCCCCCAAAGATGTCTTTGTCCTAATCCCCAGAACCAGGGATATGGGCACCTCTAGAAGGTGGAAAGGGCAAGGAAATAGATTCTCCCTTAAAGTTTCAATGCAGGCCTTGATTTTAGCCCAGAGGGGCACATTTCAGACTTCTGATCTCTAGAACTATAATAAAGATCATAAATTGGTATTGTTTCAAGTCATTCAGTGTGTGGCAATTTGTTACAGCAATAGGAAACGAATACACTCCCCTTCCCCTCCTGTTTTCAGGGAATGGGCCTTTAGAACTTAAATATGATGTGAATGGTCTTGGTAGGGCATCTTGATCATGCTCTGGAACTGTCTGGTGATAACTTTCCAGGGATGTGAATTGTCACTCTGCAATCCTATTACAACCTCTGATTCCACAGGAATAAATTTCATGATCAACTGATGAACAAAACAGCTCTACCATCTGCCATTGGAGGGCTCCAATGCACAAGATAAAAGGAGAGAGGGTCTCCCCACGTTCTCTCAAAGAGGGCTGAAGTAAGAAGGAAACCTCATAAAGCCACACGCAGGTTGAGCCACAGGCAAGCTTCTAAAGGCTTCCGGAGATGGAAGGAGCCTCCTTCAATTGGTCTATTCTGGAGCGGAGACTAGCCCAAGGCCCCCAGGGGTGCAGGACAGCACTGCCACTCATGCCCAGGCATCCTGATTTTTAACCTACTTCCCTCCGTATATGCCAGTGTGTTTCAAATGTTCTGGTGTCTGAATTATCTTCTATTCTTGAATTTATGAGGATGCCAAGGAGGTTATGTTTCTGTGAGTTTTATCTATCCTCATTGACTTTACTGGGAATTAAAACTAAGAAAAGTCTAAAATATGTACTTACTTGTTTTGAAATAACAATAATAAACCATTACATGTTGACATACAAATATATTTATATGAAAAGTAACTGTTTTCCAAAACAAAGAGAAATGAGTGAGAAGAGCAGATTTGTTTCTACATTTTGGCAAATCTTTTTAATAGAGTATCTCTGATCTGCTTATGCATTCAATCTATTGCAATATGTTGTTTCGATTGGAGAAAATCCAGCCTCACACAGATGTATAGCCGGACAACTATTTCAATAGCCTTTTTGGATACTTTTGAAAAATCTTTGATATTACACCAAAACTCATCAAGTAGCCATTTCTTAGAATCTGAAATCAGATGAAGAATTTTTCATATTTTGTTACATTAAAAATCCATTGAGCTATCATGCACTTGGAACAGATCTTTTACCCATGCAAGATTGTTGTAAGGCTATACACTGGTCATTTGGATCTGTTGGTTTATTTGGTTATGCAGATCATCCAAATGTTCACACATTTTATAATATGACATTTATAAATCACATTCATTTATATCACCACTGATCTCACTAGAAAAAAATTTAAATATTGGGAAACTTTCAAGCTTATAGTGGTGGAAACAAGTTGGCAAAATTCTAATTTTCACTTGAAAGCTGAAATGTTATCACTGGCAAGCAATAATAGCAGTTCTTTTACTAGAAGTAGTAGGTTCCCTTTGTTCATTTTTGAGAAAACATCTGCCAAATACCCAAGTCAGAATAACTCTAGTTGGTCTGTTGTCATTTTTTGTGGTAAATACCACATTCCATTAAAAAAAAAAAAAATCAGTTAGCTTAATGCACAACTCAAACAATCACACCAGTGCCTCCCCTTGGGGTTGCCACTGAACTTGGTCATCAGCAGTAGTACCTCATGTGTCCTTCCCATTTATTTACACTATTAAAAAGACAGATATTCAAAGATACAGGGATTTGGTAAAATTAATAATTTTACTGCGTCAACAAGAACATTCTTAATGAAACTGGCAAATATTTTTTAATTGCAAAGGCCCCACAAAATTCAATGACTACTAGCGCATGGGGATGTCCTTGCCTTGATTCTCTGTAAGGCACCCGCAGTTTACCCATCAAGCTTTTGCACCCTCAGTGCACATGTCAACTGTGAAAAAGAAAACTAGCATCTCAGTAATCTCAGTATTACTTTGAAAATAGTTTCAACACGGAGAATTCCCTAAAAGTTTCTTTAAAGAAGAAAATAAAAATCATCCCTAACCACCTTAAGATATCCACTGTAAATATGCGCATGTGTGAGTACATCCACATGTGTTTAGAAAAATGTATCATACCAGACTGGCAAGGCCATGATAATTTTAATGTTTGCATAGTATCCTGTTGTAGGGATGGATGTGTGTGGAGGAGGGAGCACTGCTTGCTTATTTTGTTTTACATTTAATTGACCCTACACTGAAGGGCTTATTCAGATCTTCAGTGTGTCCTGCTTTAAGCAAAGTCCCTCTGGAGCCGTCACTATTATGTGGCCCTGAGTAATTTCCTTACAGAGATTCTGGCCCCAAAAAGGTGGTGAGGATGAGGGCTTGACACAAGCAGCTTGTTTCTCTAGTTCAACCAGAGAGAGGGAGCAGTCTGTCCATGGTGTTGCGTCAAAGGGAGCTCATAAAAGAAATTAAGTACCCCATAATTTCATCCACAGTATGGGGAGCTATCTACAGGTTGCTATGTCTGTTTCTATCCTTCTATTACTTAATTTAAATTTAGTAGATTTCATTCTGAAATGTGCTTGTCCTCCTTTGTCCACTTCTAGTCTGGTCATCATTTTACTGTAGATCCCACGTCAACACAGTAGAGAGAAGGACTGGGAAGCTGTCCAGCCCCAGCATTCCTCAGCACAGTGATTCACAGAGCAGAAGGCGAAAGAAGCAAGAGTGCAGATCGCGGTGGGATTCCAGGAGCTCTCACAAACAACCCTGCTCGGACCCACTCACATGCAATCCACGGGCAGGTGGCAGAGGAATCGGGAAGGCAGAAGGCTGGAATCGCCACAAAGCCAGGGCAGCACTGGTTTCAGTTTCAGACCATTTTCACAAACAAAAACTCTTTCAGCACTCGGAAAATTTTCACTTAGAAAAACAAAAGCCAGGAGTTGTAGGTGGGGAAGTTGGAAGACTTTATTTAGTTTTATTCCTCTCAAGTACTGTGCAAAATATTCAGTGAATACTCTCCTAGAGATCACTAATGGTAAGAAAAAGACCCTACCACAGGCACTGCCTTTTATGAAAAAGTGGCATTGGCATCAGAATACCTGGCATAAACCTGAACCAAGCACTGGGATGATGTATCTACCAGTCACAAAACAATGTGACCCCCAACTTTTCTTCCTTGACACCTGAAGTAAGAGAACAGTATATACGCTGATACCCTCGTTGGAATAGTATCTGACAATCATTGTCTGCTTCTTGGATTTCTACAAACCAATGACCGAAAAGCCACAGTTTCAAGTGTAAAAATGCCTGCACGGGAGGTGGGAACAACGGCCGCCAAAGGCTTCGGAATGAAAACCCCACCACAAACTTGTCTCTCTCTGCAGGAAACTTGCAAGAAATCTGACAAGAGCTCGCTAGCATTTTCCGAAAAACATTGCTCCCAAAGCAAGCATCTATCCTGGCTGCAGCCTCAGCCATCGGGGTAGGGCGAGCTTCTCTGGAATCAACTTTCTCATTTCCCTCTCCCTCCTCTCAAGACAAACATTTTCTCCCAGCTTGAACGTTCCCCGTGGGCGCGCGGGCCTCCTGCCGCCTGGAGCCGGGCTGGCACTGGAGCGCGGCTCCTCCAGAGCGCAGAGGCACCCGACGGCCTGCGGCAGCCCTCAGCCTTTCCCCATGACCTTCTAGAACAGCCCCGCTCTGCCTCCCTCCGGTCTCCCGAGTGCGCCCGTCATCCTGCCTCGGGAGAGGTGAACGCGAGGAAAGAAGGATGACTACCTACGCTCCCGGGAAATTCTGGGCACAGAAAGGCATTACCCCAGCCCGCATGCCGAAAGTCGCCTTTTCCTTTCCTTTTTTCCCCCTGTGCCTGAATCTCCTGGGACACTTAGACGGCTGGAGCCTCCCGACCCCAGGGCGGGCGACGGCAAAGTTAAACGCCAGCGCGCTGCAGTTCCCAGGCGGCGAGGCGTCCCCGCTCCCGCCTCCCACACAGGGCGCCAAGTGCCCCGACCCGCAAGTGACTAGGAGGCACAGGCTAGTGACACGACCCGTAGCCAGTACGGAGCTGGACAACGAGGCCCGAGCGCAGGAGGGTGCGCGGGGAGCGGAGGAGCGCCGGGGGCCGGGGCGCGGCGCGTACCTGGGGCCCCCGCCGAGGAGGCGACCGGGAGCAGGGCGGCCAGGAGCAGCAGCGCAGCCCAGGACAGCCGGCGCGGCGCGCGCAGGGTCGCCCCGGCCTCGGGGGCCATCGGGAGCCCGGGGTGAGCCGGGGCTGGGTGCTCTCGGCTGGCCGAGGGGCGCTGGCCGGAGTCTGGGGAGTGCGGAGGCGCCGCCGTCGGGTCCCCGCCGCCGTCCGTCTGTTCTGCGCGCTCTACGCGGTGCCCGCAGCGCCCCTGCCCCGCGGCGATCGCTCCCGGCCGCGCACCGGCAGCCGCGCTCCGCCACTGAGGCCGCCGACCTCCCGCCGAGCCTTTTAGCCTTGCTTGGGCGCCCCCTGCCGGCATGCGGGGTCGGGGCCGGGGCCGGGGCCGGAGGGGCCGACGGGGGCGACGGGGGCGACGGGGGCGGTGGGGCCCCGGCCGGAGGCGGGCAGGGCGCGGGCCTTAGGGGCCGGAGCGCCCCGGACTGACTTAGCGGTTCTGAACTTGCGGCGGTCGCTGTGCCGGGCCAAGTGGCTGAGGAAGTTCCTCCCCTCGTCTAATCCTCTTATTTTCTGGCTGGGGAAGTCTCCCATCGGGCAGAGGAATACCCTTTGTCCCCTTACATAAACACCTCTGCGCCCCACGTGGGGACTCGGGCCAGGACCCCTCATCCCGTCCCAGCGCTGTAGTTCCTGTGGCTAGCCCGGTCCTTCCACGTCCCTTCCCGCACCCAGCGCCCCCAAGTCTGGGGTTTTCAGTGTCCTTAGACCTTGCTGCGTCTGGCTGTCATTTCTAGGGCATGCACGATGCCAGTTTTCAGTGTGCCTTGGTGCCCAGGCCAAGGACTCAGCGGACCCCGCCTCTCTCGCTTCTGTAATTTTAACGCTGCCCCAGGTCTCCCTATTCCTCCTTCCAGCCTGGAAGCCTCGTGGCCCTCCAGACGGACTCGGAGCGCCCCTGGAGGCTACAGTGACTGGAGCTCTAAGAAGGCCGGGTCCTGGCTGCCACGTGCTGCTGTTCACGGACCGGTGTCCTCGAAGAGCTGACCTGGCTAAACTCATCCCAGCGCTGTCAGTTCTCCCTCGTGACAACCCAAAACTTTACCGGATTTGTGTTCTGCAGAGAGGAAAAAACAAAAAAAAAGCTAAATGAATTGTAAATAGATGAAAACTAGAAATACAGTATCTCTTTGAATTTGAGCACCCAGGAAAGGCGTAAACCTACCGCTTTCCTTTCCAGAAAACTCTCCTGCTTACCAGCAAAGGTTTTGTTTGTTTTGTTTTTGAGACAGGGTCTCCCTCTGCCTCTGCCGCCCTGGCTGGAGTGCAGTGGTGCAATCTTGGCTCACTGCAACCTCCATATCCCAGGCTCAAGCGATTCTCCTGCCTCAGCCTCCTAAGTGGCTGGAATTATAGGCTCCAGCCAACATGTCCAGCTCATTTTTGTATTTTTTGTAGAGACAGGGTTTCCCCATGTTTCCCAGGCTGGTCTCGAACTCCTGAACTCAAGCAATCCGCCCACCTTGACCTCCCAAAGTGCTGGGATTACAGGCATGAGCCACCACGCCCAGCCTAAACACACATTTTCCTGCATTACTCCCTTATATTGTCATGTTTCCCCACATGCCATTTAATGGAGCTATGTGGTTTCTGTCTCACCAGCAGCCACCCGACTCTTCCTATTTTGGGAGAATTGTAGCTCCCTCCCCAACTCCAACCAAGTGACAGGACCCCTCCTTACCCCCACTCCTTCCCAAAGCCCCACTTCCCCAGTGGCTCAGGGCTCTGCAGTGGCCTAGACAGGGTCACTCGGAGTTGGGACTCTTCTAACAGGGGCTGGTGGAAAGGTCTTTTTCTCCCATCATTCATGGATTTGGAAGGATGGTAGCCATGGCAGGCTGAAACAGCCCTCCTCCCCCAAAAGACATTCCTGTCCTAGTCCCTGGCCCTGTGAATGTCACCTTACATGGTTTATTAAAAAGTGATTAAGCATGTTGAGACGGAGAGATTATCGTGGATTATCTGGGTGGGCCCTAATGCAGTCACATATGTAACTTATAAAACAGAGGAGAGGGAGACTGACACACACAAGAGAAATCCAGGTGAGGATGGAGGCAGACATGGGAGTGATGCACCCACAGCCCAGGGATGCTGGCAGCCACCAGAGGCTGGAAAAGCCTCCCCCAGAGCCTGTGCTGGACTTCAGGCCAGTGGAACTGATTTCAGACTTCTGGTCTCCAAGACTGTGAGACAGCAAATTTCTGTTGTTTAAGCCACCCATTCCATTTGTAATTATTTGTTACAGCGGCCACAGGACGCCAATGCAGTAGCCAGGATGGGCCTGTGGCTCTGGCTCCAGCCTGCAGGGACACCAGCCAAAGAGAAGGAAGCCATGTCCAGAGAGAAGACAAGCGGGTAGAAAAGCGCTGGGCAGGTGTGAGAGTCCCGGGCTCCAGCCTCACCCCTGCGCTTTCTGAATGCTGGTTCTGGGGACAGCATATTCCATTTTGCTAACTTAGAATGAGATTTCTATTTTCTATAACCAGTGAGTCTTGGCTAGTGCATTCCCCCCTGTTCTTAAGAGAACAAGAACCAAGATTTATCTTTATTGCTCATCTGTCACCCAAAAGAGGCCATCACAGAACCAAACACAGTAACATCCAGGAAATGCTGAGGTTAACTGCCATTCATTCATTCGTTCAGCAAATACTTACTGTGATCTACTCTGTCCCCAACACTGCTTAGACCCCGGGGATTAGCAGTGACTAAAAGCAGATGAATAGCAGGAGGTAAGTAAAAAGTGGAGAAGGGGAGGCAGCGCTGAGGTCCTTACAGGCTGCAGGAAGGGCTTAGGCTTTCACTCTGAGAGATGAAGGGTGACACTGGAGAATTCTGATGAGAGAAGACATGGGTAAGCAGGCTCTTACAGTCCCAGTGAGGCAAGACAATGCTTGGACATGATGGACAGCAGTGGGGCATGAGAACCAACAAGGTTCTGGATGCATCTTAAAGGCATGGCTTGGGAGATTTTCTGACTCATTGGATATGGAGAAAAAGAGGATTTGCAATATACCAAGTCACACTATTCTCATGCTGCTCATTAACTCTCTGTTGTGACTTCCGTAATTTCACGATGTCACTCTTTAATTTCATTTTAATGAACTAATCTTGCCATAATCTGTAGATGCACACAGTGAAAGCTCATCAGACATCAGTTTTCTTCCCTGCATCCTCATGAGATGCATGTGCACTTATCTTCCTCCCCAGAATGATACTTATTAGAGCACATTTCTTAGGGGTACATTTCAGAGTGAAGCACAATGCAAAATTACTTCCAGTTTTAGAGTTTCAGAACCCTCAACCATGGGCTGTTTGATATTAAACAAGATTACTGACACTTATGAGTTCTGATTCTGATTTCATTACAAATTTGAGAACGTGTGCTTAATCAAAAGGTATTATTACCCTTAGGTTTAAAAGATCTTAAAGAAAATGGAACTAGGAGTCAGTCATCTGTCCTGAACGTGGTCATCTCAAAAATACGAGCTCACGGAAGTTTTCTTCCTTCTTGTCAGTTTTGAGTCCAATGTCAATACTGTTGTCCTGTGAAAGATTTTAAGATTTTAATATTTTTTCACATAATTTCCTGATGTCCTGATTGCTGTTTCTATTTTGTTCATCAAAACCAAACAGACTGGAGGTTGCTCTGGGGCTAGACAGATGACCAGTCATTAAAATCAATGCCTTATTAGCCTGCCTTAGTTCTGTGGTTTTTTCTGACTGCACAGATCAGCTTGTGTCCATATACACTATTTCTGGTTCTAGTTATTTTTAAAATAACCATAGATCCAAGGAGTTCAGTACTCCTCATACACATTGTCGTGGCATTCCTACGTGATAGGGCCAATTAAAATGCTATTCTCGTGTTTCATGTGGATAAACGGGAAGCAAGTTCAAATGACCTTCCAGTACAGATTCAAGTAGAGTTTTGAAAGTACGTGTCTCATATTATTCATCTGACATCAAATCTTGTTCAGTCTTCAATTTGGCTCATGTGGCTCTTTAATTCCTTTTTAAGCACCTCATTTGAATATATCTGCATATTGTGACTGCAGTAGGACACTATGCAATACCCATTACCCAATAGTGATGTGCTTTTCAAAGACTACACAGAAGGAGAACAAAAGAGAGTGTGCACCTATAGCACTAGATGTGGCTGTGGGGAGCTCAGTAAATCAGACACAGCAGATCTGGAGGAACACATCCGTCCTCAGGATTCTATGAACAGATGGAAAAGGGAAAAGAAAATAGAGGCAGGCAAGTAGACACTGCCATCTCAATTTCACCTTGACCTGGGAGAAGGATAATAGAAATAGCTTCTAATTGGCAATAAAATAAAATAATAAAATGATGCTTTGCTACTTTTCTTGAACAGTATTCATTTCGTTCCGATTCTCACAACAACTTTAGAAGCACTATTCGGATTTTACAGGAGAAAACCAAGGCTCCAAGAGGTTGTGTGGCATGTGCTTGGCCCTTTAACTGGTGCGCCTGGGAGTCCAATCTGAGCCTCTAACCCCAAGTGCACATCTCTGTCCACCACACATGACACTCAGAAGGTCCTCTCTCTCTCTCCCATTTTCATTAAAACTATGAGGATCAAGGGAGAGAGGACAAATAAAGGTCTGTTTTGCACACCCCATGTCCCCATGTCCACTGCAGATTTATCAGAGACACTTCCTTACCATCCAGAGAGTGACCAATCCCTCTTGGCAAACAACTACATGAGACCTCAATGTTACATCACTCATGTTCTTAGGGTTTCAAAGATGCAGGCAAGAAATGATGCTTCTCAAAAAAACCCTGCCATGAATCCATCATTGCCCAAAACACACTTCCTCTGCACAGCAGTTCTAACATGTTTCCACTGCAAGATAGTGCCAAGGCAATTTTCCTCTGTTGTACAAATCTACCGGGAATTAGTGAAACACAAAGGATTAAGATGTCAGACACCAGCCTCACATATGCACGGTTGGCATGATTAAATAAAAAATCTCACAGATTTGTGTTCTAAGTTTCTGTCCAATGGTCCAGGTCAATCCAGTCTACGTTCCACATATGGAAGAAGATATTCCAATTCTGCCAGCTACTGTTTGTCAATGGGGACAAGAGAAATCATTCATTCAGCTATTCCTTTATAATATCCTTTGCTGAACACCTGTTTTTGTTCCATGCCATGTAGTAGAATCTGGGAATGCAAATGTGACTAAGACACAGACAGCCCATGCTTCAAAGAGCTCACATTCAAATGCAGCAGATAAACAAATAAACAACTGAAAACAGTCACAATCCAATGTGACAAATGCTGCAATCTTCAGGCCATGGAGCTTAGAGGAATTTTGATGAATGTTGCCCAACACTTCCTTTACTTTACTTATTTTCCCACCAAGGAGATTTTTAACGCTATGTCTACTTCCCATAGGCAGACATAGGGGTACGCTCACTCTCTTCACGCTAATCCTATGGAATTAAAAAGAGCACAGTTTGGGGAGGAGACATTAGTAAGTCTGAGTGGAACAAGAGCTCAAAATGTAGGCTTCAAGTTGCAGTTGGCAGTTTGAAAAGCTGGCCCAGCATTATGCTAAGGAAACATATGTCTGGCCGCCTTCCCAGGCTGCATTTTTCTGACTCCCAGCGTCTTGTCAAGAGCAGACCGCAACTGCTAGTCCATGAGCAGTGCAGAGCTGCCCACCCGAGCCCATGCTGGTGTGCACAGGGTGTGCCACTCCAGCCCCTCATGCCTCAGATAGCATGAGGACAGACAGGCACTCACTCTGGAAATGGGGACATTCATTATTTGTTCAGTAGTCCCATAATGAACCCTACCTGAGTACCTGGCCCATGAACAGAGCACAGACCTGTGGTCACCTGTGAAATGACATCTGCACCAGCTGACAGCTGACAGCTGACGGGGGCTTTGCTGTCTCTGCAGTGTGACTGGCCTGGAGGAAGTGATGAAGTAGAGAGTTCACCGGTGGTGACCCCAGCCCCTTTCCCTCCTGGGTGGTGTCTCCCTCTCAGGCACCTACCGAAGCACATCATGCCCTTTCATACTGCACCCTTCTCACCACCCATCAAGCCTTCCTTCAAGATCCAATCACCTCCTTCTAACTAGGATGTAAATAAGTGACTGATAAGGCTTTGTGGACTTTTCTCCATAAGGATGTGGTGCTCTGCAGCTCACAAAGTCACAGAGTGTGTGCTCATTCATCCGCACGAACCATAAGGGAGGGTAACACTTCATTATGCCCATTTTACAGAGGCAGAAACTTAGGTTCTGTGTCCAGCCAGCATTCATGCAGTTAAGGAATAGCACAGCTAGGAGGCAAACCCTGATACTCCACCTGCAAACACAGTGCTCTTCGCACAACAGGTCATCAAAACAAGAATTCTCAAGTGTTGAATTAGTAAGTAACAAAATGTCAACAGGGAGGCATTTAGGATGAGGGCCTCTTTTATTTACAGTTAGATTTTCCTGACTTAAGAAAAAGCACCATCTTCTGCATCCTCATTATAACCACTGCTCTCTTGCCATGCTTGAGAAGTGAAGTCGATTTTCCTTACATTCTTTAGAATCTGCACAAAAACATCTAGGAGAAAATATTCTGTGATTCTATAGCATCCAAATCAATGTGCTTCCCTAACACAGCTCACAGATCGTACCTAGTTGTTATTCATATGATGCTCCTGAGATGAAAAAGCAGGCTTGAGCTGTTTTATAGGCAGCCTCCATTCTGGGAAGGGACCTTACTCTCCGTCTAGATTCATTCATGATTTTGTGAGCCCTCAGCCCATTCAGCCTATAGGCCTCTTCCCTGTTCTGGAAGCATCTTTCCCTGACTTCTGACACTGGAGCCTGTCCTGACCTGTGTTCTACTTCTCCTGCCTCTGTTCCTCCATCTCCTCTGCAGTGCTGAGCCCTTTTCAAGTCTCCTTCACCCCTCGCCCTAGAAATCCCATCCACGGTCACTCCAGTCACTCTGCCCTTTCCGTCTTGGGGTCACCTTGCTGCCTCTTCACAGAGATTTTGCACCAGCTGATCCCATCCCCTGTTCCTTTCTGCCTTTCCACCTATCCTTCAAAGCTCAGCTTTTATTAGAGTTTCCCTAGAACCCTTTGACCAGGTAAAATCTCCCCTTTCTGCTCGCTCACAGCACCACAGAACTTACTTTTGTGGTCCTTCCCATGGCTGAATTTTCATGCTTATCTCCAAGGCTACTCATCCGTCACCCAGCTTGACTGTAAGCTTCATGAGGACTGGGATCACATCTGTTTTTGCTTACCTTGTATCCCTATAGCCTGGCGTGTGACCTGAATCACAGCAGGAACTCAGTAGACATTTGTGAGTTCGTGTGTACAAGCATGCATACACGAAGGATCTTCTTTATTCAGTAGTACAAACTTGGTAGAATGGTGATATGGTTTGGCTCTGTGCCCCACTCAAATCTCATGTTGAAATGTAATCCCCTGTGTTGGAGGTGGAGCCTGGTAGGAGGTGATTGGATCATGGGGCTGGTGTCTAATATTTAGCACCAGTCCCATGAGATCTGGTTGTTTAAAAGTGTGTAGCACCCCACTTCCCACCCTTCACTCTCTTCCTCCTGCTCCTGCTATGTAGACGTGCTTGCTTCCCCTTTGCCCTCCACCATGATTGTAAGTTTCCTAAGGCCTCCCCAGCCATGCTTCCTGTATAGCCTGTGGAACTGTGAATCAATTAAACCTCTTTTCTTTATAAAGTACCCACTTTCAGGTATTTCTTTATAGCAGTGCGTGAATGGACTAATACAACTGCCCTCTGCAAGAAGTCAGTGTAAGCTCGGACCTATTCCCTGCTGCAGCCCACTCCCACCCAGACCCTGGCTGTACCCAGCGTGCATAAGCAGCAACTCGGCAGACAGATGTCCTCAGGCCGAGAGACACTCTGGCAAACACAGTTTAAAAATGTTAAATTTCTCATTCTGGGCTACTGGTACAGTGAGACTAGCAATTTGTAAAAGGATATTTATATATTGTTTCTAAGGTGAAGGAGGATAAATGCAAGTAATTTTGTAGGAAATTCAAATTTTTGTATTAATTAGTGACACTTGCCCTGTTTGTTGTTTCTTTCATTCATTCAACAGTTAGACACTGAATGCCTTGCAATTTGCTGACATCCTAACTTCTCTAATCAGATTGTGCAGCTGGTTGGGCAAATGTAATATTAACCATTGCTGCCAGGAAAATCTCTCTAAACTCATATAATGTGATTAATCACCTTGGCCAACAGGTCATATTAGAAAGGTACCAACTGAGGGAGACTTCTCAGACCATCTCCTTCTCTTCTAGTTCATGCTAGAACAATTACCCAACTATGTGACAGGTTTTGTTTGTCTGTTTTCAAAAAAAAATTGTGTTCTGGTTACTCCAAAACGTAGTGACTAAAAACAATAATTGTACATTATCTTTCTCAGTTTCCGTGTGTCAGGAAGCTGGAAGTGGCCTGGTTGGGTAGGTCTGGCTTGGAGGTCCCTCATGAGTTGCATGGGCTTGGGCTGTCATCATCTGAAGGCTTGACTGGGGCTGGAGGATCCACTTCCCAGCTAATTCACTCCGGGCTGGCAAGTTAGTGCTGGCTGCAAGGTGGGGCCTCAGTGCCTCTCCACAGAGCTGTTTGAATATCTTCAGAGCATGGCAGTTGGCTTTCCCTGGAGCAAGTAATGCAGGAGTCCAAGGCAGAAGTGCAATGCCTTTTCAGACGACCCTCAGAAGTCACCCACTGTCACTACCACCATATTCTATTGGTGACACAGACCAGCCTTGATTCACCATGGGAGTAGACTACACAAACGGCATGAAGACCTTTGGTGGATCATAGAGGACCAACATGGAGACTCACTGCCACAGGCTGACACCACAACAAGACCCCTGCTTTCTTGCATATTTTCCGGCTCACTGAACCAAATGATTTGTTTTCCTTTGACTCTCCTCTGGGCTCATTCACCTTTGTTCTAGCTGAGGCTTTGCTGCTAGGAAAGGTACACGCTTGCACAGCCCTCTCAGGCCTGCTCCAGGTGGGCCATCATGATTGTAAGTTTCCTAAGGCCTCCCCAGCCATGCTTCCTATACAGCCTGTGGAACTGTGAGTCAATTAAACCTCTTTTCTTTATAAAGTACCCACTTTCAGGTATTTCTTTATAGCAGTGCAAAAATGAACTAATAAAACTGCCCTCTGCAAGAAGGCAATTCTGCTCCTCTAGGCCTTTTCCCTCTTATTTACACCCTGGCCTGTGGTGCCTCTCTGTCAGTGTGTCCCTGTTCTGTGTCCCTGAGAATATTTTAAAACTAAAGTTTAGCCAGGCATGTTGGCACAAACCCATAGTCCCACGTACTCAAGAGGCAGAGACAGGAGGATCGCTTGAGTCTAGAAGGTCAAGGCTGCAGTGAACAGTGACCGCGCCACTGCACCTCAGCATGGATGACAGTGAGACCCTGTCTCAATAAATAAATACATAAATGCATAAGACTAGATTATAACCTTATTTGATTTTACAGCATGTATCCTTCTGTGTTCATAAAATATGACATACATTGCAGCTCATAAGTCCTATACAGTGGCCCATCCAGGACAGACTCCATTTGCAGCCTCATTTCATTTAATGGGACCCCCTGTGCAGCGTTTGCAGATGGAAACAATGCAGGGTTTCCCTCTTTACTGCTCTGATAGATCACCCCTCCTCTGCACGCTCTCACGTACTTCCCTTGGCCTGGAAGGCTCCCACTCATTTTTCCCTCACTTAATCAGTTTACTCCAACAATGTTTTACAACATTTATTCAAATCTTTTTTTTTAACTTTTTTTTTTTTAGACAGAGTCTCACTCTGTCGCCCAGGCTGGAGTGCAGTGCACCATCTCGGCTGACTGCAACCTCTGCCTCCCCAGTTCAAGCAATTCTCCTGCTTCAGCTCCCTAGTAGCTGGGATTACAGGCACATGCCACCATGCCCAGCTAATTTTTTGTATTTTTAGTAGAGACAGGGTTTCTCCATGTTGACCAGGCTGGTCTTGAACTCCTGAGTTATTGCTTCCACTTCTTGAGAACCTGGAACTATGGGTTTGTGCCAACATACCTGGCTATACTCTAGTTTTAAAGTATTCTCAGGGACACAGAACTCCTGACCTCAGGTGATCCACCTGCCTCGGCCTCCCAAAGTGCTGGGACTACAGGCAGGAGCCACTGCGCCTGGCTGCATTTATTCAAATCTTATGCCACTTCGCATAGTTTATAATCACATGTCCTTGCTCCTGACTTCATTGCAAACTCCCACACCTATTTGGTACCCATAGGAACCACTAAGAAAGCAGAGAACACACTGGGCCTTAGCAAAGCATTTTCAAATACCTTCAATGAATTTTTCAACGAACACTCATGGGATACCTACTACGCACTGAGCACGGTGATAAATACTGAAGGCACATTAGGAAGAAACAGTGTCTGGAATTATTTCTTAGATGAATAGTATTTTGGTATCAACAAAGTACAAGGCCCAATCATGTATTATTCACTTTAAAGTATGACTTATCTGCATGAATTAATAAATTTATTATCAAAAAGAAGTTGAAATATAGCAATGTGGTTGCTTTGTGAGATGGTTTGGCTCTGTGTCCCCACCCAAATCTCATGTCAAATTGTAATCCTCGGTATTGGAAGAGGGGCCTGGTGGGAGGTGGTTGAATCATGGGGGCGGATTTCCCCCTTGCTGTTCTCATGATAGAGTTCTCACAAGATCTGCTTGTTTGAAAGTGTGTAGCACCTCCTTCTTCTCTCCCTCTTCCTCCTCCTCCAGCCATGTGAAAATATGCCTCCTTCCCCTTCGCCTTCCACCATGATTGTAAGTTTCCTGAGGCCTCCCCAGCCATACTTCCTGTACATCCTATGAAACTGTGAGTTAACTAAACCTCTTTTAAAAAATAAAAATAAATCACTTAGTCTCAGGTAGTTTTTTGTCCAGTGCAAGAACAGACTAATACACTTTGCATATTGCAAGAACTAGCAAACTCCTAAACAAGACTAATTAATCAAGCTGAAAATTCTTTTCATACAGTTGTTTGCTTGGTTTATAGCCTAGCACAAAAATGTCACTGAAGTATATTTTAAACAGAAAGATGTCTTGTTCTAACTGTTGGCAAGAAATAAAATATGCCAAGTATCAAATATCACAAGGAAACTTGAAACTGCTGAGCCACCGTATCAGATTATTATTACAGGTTCTCCAAGAAGACACACTCACCAGTATTCTCAAACTAGGAAGGAGAATCTGCATGGCAAGCATGGCCCCCCATCCAGGGACTGAAGGACCCACTCCCTGTATTACCTGTCCCTACCTTGCTGTGATGCCCTGAGCCCTGAGCTTCCCGTCATTCATTCAGGATTCTGTTTCTGGCTTCGTTTCCTCTTTACTGAAACTCACTCAGATCAGTAAGAGGAATCATCCACTGAGTATATCCACCTCCAGTCCCACCTTCCATCTGCAAGTCTGACAGGAGCAGCTGGGTGGAATTGTGTAGCTGTGACCACCTCAGACATTTCTCCACTGTGCTCCTTTCAAAATACTTAGGATCCTATAAGTGTATTTCACCTTTATGTCGAAAAATTATTCAAGATAGGGTTGGAGTGAACAGAACAGAGGATTGACTACAAAAATGAAACAGGACCTGACTTCAAAAACCAGCTTCAGAGTAGTGGGACAGAGAGATAAGAGAGGAAAAGGAACTGTAAGACAAAGTAATTAATTCCCAAGAGAAGGATATGTATGTATGTGTGTCTACACACATACACATATAGATATACATACATATTCATACACACACACTGCTTAATGCAGAGGAGACATGAGACATGTTCAGGTGAGGAGACCAATGACAGGTGTCTTGAAACAGTCAGTGTTTGAGACAGACCTTGCAGGAAAGATAATAACCAGGGGAAACAGCGATGGCAGGACAGTGTCATCACCAAGACCAATGCAAGGAAGGAAAAGGAGAGAGTTAAGAAGTGGAGTTGGCTGGACTGGAGGATGCATGAAAGGGATTAGCAGGGGATAGGGTTTTAAAGATGGGATAGAGCTCATTACAGAAAAACTTAAAGGCAGGACTGGGGAGTTTGGGTTTACTCTGAAGGCAAGAGGAAGCCACTGAACAGCAAAGTGTATCAACTGTGTCTCATAAAGGAGCAGTGAGGTATGAGTGAGACAACCTAATGGCAGTATCTTCAAAGAGATGACAAACCATACAAACCTAAGGGATTTACACTCTAAAAATCATACTTGTGCTCCAGAAACATTAATTATGCAGCTAGCTGCAGGATTGATTGGCAGGAGGAAAGAATCAAGGGAGAGAAGGAGTTAAGAGGCCATTACAATAATCCCAGTAAGAGGTCAAAAAAACCTGATTGAGGGCTTCATCAGAGAAACAAGTTCTTAGACAAGATACTATGGAGGTAGAATTAACAGAATATGATATATGTGTGATGGGGGCATTGAGGGGTCTTTGGGCTTACCACAGACAGAGACTAAATCTGAGCACCTCTGACCCCCACATCAATCTGTACTCCTGCCAGACGTGGGGGCTCACACCTATAATCCCAGCTCTTTGAAAGGCAGAGGTGGGCAGATTACCTGAGGTCAGGAATTTGAGACCAGCCTGGCCAACATGGTAGAACCCTGTCTCTACTAAAAATACAAAAAAATCAACCAGGCATGGTGGCATGTGCCTGAAGTCATAGCTACCCAGGAGGCTGAGGCAGGGGAATCACTTGAACTTGGAAGGCGGAGGTTGCAGTGAGCCAAGATCTTACCACTGCATTCAAGCCTAGGCAACACAGCGAGACTCTATCACACACACACACACAAAATCTGGACTCCTGAGTGTTCTAGGTCAGAGACATCTTCTGTCACTAACAAAAGCAAACAGAAAACCTCTTTGGAGGAAAACATCCTTAATTTAGGCCCTCAGGATTTCCACAACTTAAGATCAATAAAATATGAGATCATAAACCCTCAAAGAAATAAACACTACGAGAAGAGCCAGCCAAAATAAGATATGGTTCCCAGGTTTTCCAGATATTAGTATTTATTAGATTCAAAATATAAAATAATACATGACATGTTTAGAAAAATAAAAATAAAATAAAAAACACACAATGTTTTGAGCAGAAGCTAAATATAAATTATAAATGAAAAATATTGCCGTGGGTAATAAAAGCTCAATGGATAGCTAAATAGTAGATTAGATATGGTAGAAGAGAAAATTTGAGAACTGGAAGACTAGGTTAGAAGATACTAAGATTATAGCACAGAGGTACAAGCAAATGAAAAATATGAAGAAGTAAAAAGTTATAAAAAAAAATAGAATCAATAAGTCTAGCACATGTCCAATCAAAGTATCAGAAGAAAAGGGTTGACAGAATAGAGAAGAGACAATATTCAAAGAAATAATGGCTGAAGACTGATGAAAGATGTAAATCCACTGATATAGGACACACAACAAATACCAAGCCAGATAAACATAACAAAATCAAGGCACACTGTATTGAGGTTAAGAATACAGAATGTAAAAAAGGTGATTAAAAGCAGCCAAAAAGTAATGAGAGAACATCTGCAAAAGGACTAAAGTTAACAGCAGACTCCTCAACAATAGGCTGAAGATGGTGGAATATCTTCATACTTTAAGAGAAAATAACTCCAAGCTTAGAATTGTATACCCAGCAAAATTATCTTTCACGAATTAAGTAAAATAAAGGCATTTTCAGACAAAATTTGGGAGTACTTATTACCTACAGAACTCTACTAAAGAAACCTCTACAAGTACTTCAGGAAGAAAAGACTGACCTCAGAATAAAAGTCTGGGATGCAAGGAGAGAAACAGTGGACAAAGAATTGTGGAAATGTGCAGGTAAATCTAAACAAAGAGCAATTGTACAGTATAATTTTTAAATGTTTAATCATAGGGTTTGAAAAGAAGACAATACACAAAATATGTGGTTTTTTGTTTGTTTGTTGTTTGTTTTTGAGACAGAGTCTCTTACTTTGTTGCCCAGGCTGGAGTGCAGTGGTACAATCTTGGCTCACTGCAACCTCTGCCTCCTGGGTTCAAGGGATCCTCCTGCCTCAGCCACTCAAGTAGCTGAGATTACAAATGTGTGCCACCACACCTGGCTAATTTTTGTATTTTTAGTAGTGACAGGGTTTCACCATGTTGGCCAGGCTGGTCTCGAACTCCTGACTTCAAATGATCCACCCACCTTGGCCTCCCAAAGTGCTGGGATTGCAGGCGTAAGCCATCATGCCTAGCCAAAGACAATACACAAAAGATGTGAATGAAAAAGAATGAAATCAGTTGGGTATGCATTGTTAAGCATGTTCAAATGAATTTCTATTGTTCCACAGGGAAAATGGAAAGTAAACTGTATAGTTTTTTTCATTAAATATGGCAAAATTTTAAGAGTAACAACTAAAAACATAGTGTCTAACTTCTAAATAAAGAAGAGGATGTCAACATTCCCTCTTCAAATATTGGTAGATAAACCAGATAAAGTAGTAGAGTATAGAAAATTTGAACCAAACAATTCCAAAGCTTAGTTTAAGTTTGGTTTAATGGTCATATATAGAATACACACTATTCTCAAGCACATGTGGAACATTTATGAAAACTGGTTATAAATTAGGCTATAAAAAGTCATATCAAATTTCAAAAAAATAATATTATATGTCTAGACTATGTTCTCTCACTATAGTACAATGGAGTCAGACTTAAAAATCAAAATTTAAAATATATTTTCAGAAATCAAACATAGACAAAATCATAATACAAACTTTTAAATGCTCAGAACTGAACAATAATAAATCTTGTACATCTCATAACCGGTAGGATATTGCAAAAGTGGAACACATATAGCCTTAATATTTATATATGAGGATAATATATAGCCTTAAAGGTAAGGTTATATATTAGCCTTAAATATAGCTTGTATTTAAAAATACAGGATTGAAAACAAGCTGAATACCCCGTCAAAAAATTAGGAGAAGATAACAAACTCGTTTTTTAAAAAAAGGAAGGAGATAATTAAGATATTATGAGACATTAATGAAAAGGAACACAAAGGTACCATGGAGGGCATAATGCAACAAAAATGGTTCTTAGCTAAGGCTAATATAATTGCCATATATTTAATGAGACTTATTTTTTAAAAAAGATAGAATGCACAAATGAAGAGTAGTAAGATTTAAAGGAGACACAACCACACAAAGAGTAGATATTAAAATGAAAAGGCCAGGCGTGGTGGCTCTTGCCAGTAAACCCAGCACCTTTGGGAGGCCAAGGGGGGTGGATCACCTAAGGTCACAAGTTCGGTTACAGACTAGCCTGCCCAACATGGTGAAACTCCACCTCTACTAAAAATACAAAAATTAGCCGAGGGTGGTGGCACACACCCGTAATCCCAGCTACTTAGGAGGCTGAGGCAGGAGAATCACTTGAACCTGGGAGGTGGAGTTGCAGTGAGCCGAGATCACACCACTGCACTCCAGCCTGGGCAAAAAGAGTGAGACTCCATCTCAAAAAAAGAAAAAGAAAAAGAAAAGAAGATTGCAATGAATTATCATACTTATTTTGTCTACCTATCATAATTACTTCATCTGCTTATCAAATGTTATGTTAATAAATTTGAAAATTCATATAAAATAAATTCCTGGAAAATTATAACTTATAAAATTTGACTTAAAAAAATGGGAATAATCAATCAGTCCTGGAATTATTAAATAAATGTAATTAGTAGTTAAAAATCTTCCTATAAAGAAAATAGCAGGCCCAGAAAACTTTATGGACAAATTCTAAAAACCTTTCAATAAAAATTGTTCCAATCATCTGGAAAGATTGGAACATTTCATTTAGAAAAACTAAACAATCCCCTAGTAGCATTCTTATGAGGTTAATATAGCCTTGATGCCAAAACCAGACAAAGATGATATGACGAAGGAAAATTACAGATGATTAACTGATAAACATTGATACAACAATTCTAAACAGCTTTAACAAACCAAATGCAGCCAAGTCTGATCTTGTCCAAATTTGCTCTGTCCCAGGAATTCAGAAGAGGTTTAACATTAGAATAAATGTAATTTATCACATTTAATAGATTAATGCAGAATAACCATATGGTCTTTTCATTTGACTCACAAAAAGTATTTGATAAAATTTAACATCTTTAAAAAAATCTTAAACTGAAAACACAAGAGAGATTTAATAAACTGATGAATAGCATCCATAAAGAACCTACAGCAAACATCATTCTTAATTGTGAAATATGAGAAGCTATGGATGTCCACTATCTTGGGGTCTATTCCACACTGGAGGCCTTGGCAAGGAGCCTTTATCTACTTCAAGCCCTTGGCAGTTTCTCCTGCTGTCCGTTGCATTGCTTGGCACATGAAAGACAATCTTTTCCACGTATCTTAGTAACAAAACAACACAACTTTATTTACTTAAGTAATCTTGCTTTCTGAGATCCTATAAAACGTCCTATAACCATATGGGGGTTATTGATTTAATTTTGCTTTACATATTTATTTACATTACGTTACCATTATTTATTGGATGTCAAGGATTTTCAGCAACACTCCTGTTCCTATGTAAAACCTTGAAAAGTCCTCGTTCCAGTACCATAAATCTCTCTCCTCTGGACAATTTCCATTTTTTTTTTTTTTATCTCAACCAAAGTAGGTGAAGTGAGGAGACAAAAATCAAATGTGTAAATGTTTTCCTTTGATTTTACAGGAAATGTTTCAAGAAGTTGGGTGTGGGCATGGCTTCATTTCTTCACACTGTCCCCAGTACACACAATTGTTGGTGACTGTGTATTCGCTGTGGTTCATCTTTACTTATGTTCATCTTTTCTTTATTTAGATTTTCCAAAAATCACCTAGACATTTTTTTCCACACAGGCAAGGAGCCCTCTGTGCACATAGGACATTATTTTAGTGATGTTATCTGCCCAGTTAGAGAATCTGAATTCTTTTTCACATGCCTTCAATTCAAATCACAAATTATGCTACATCTACAGATGGTTTTCCTAAGAATAAAGTAATTGGCAAACATGATGTTAATTAAAGGAACTTTTTGTATCATGCCTGTCTATTCTTTTGCTGGTGTTTGCTGGTGATGTCATTATTTACAGTTGCTAAGGTGATCATGTAAGAATGCTTGGTTTTGGAATACTTAGTGTACAAGTTTGTGGCTTACAACCTTATGAATCCACTTACAAATGAAATTGATTTGACATTAGATCATTTTATCAGTCATATCTCTGACAAGTTAATATAAGCCAGTTGTTTTTTGGCAATAATAAATAAGTTATTTGTTGGCCAATCCACTATTGCAGGCAGCATTTCCCTCACTTGAAAGTAAGCAACATCACTCTATCAGGAAATTGAAGTGGTATTGTATTAGGAAAATTGAATAAAAGGAGATTCTGTTCATAACACCACAAAACTATTTAAAGCAAATCAAAATAAAAATGAAGCCCAGACGCTTCCAATTGTGAGTAGAAATACAAATGCTACCTCCTACTGGAGAACAATTAGAGGTATTTGTCAAAATATTAAACGAACATATCCTTTAGATCATTGGCAAACAATAGAGACACAGTCCGGCTAAATTAAGTAAAAAACTAACAAAAAACACAGGGTATTTGAAAAATGTGGAAGAGCTCCCTGGATTAAAGAAAAGGCTGAATAACAAGGTCTTCAGAAAAACAAGATCAGAAAAGCTCTAGTGCAGAAACAGTTGCCAATTTCTCTAAGGCACCTCTTTCTGGACAAATCATTTCCAACGATTTTCCATTTTTGTGTTTCTTTTCTTTTGTTTTTATTATACTTTAAGTGCTAGGGTACATGTGCACAACGTGCAGGTTTGTTACATATGTATACATGTGCCATGTTGGTGTGCTGCACCCATTAACTCATGCAACAACATGCCAACATTTTTGTGTTTCTTAAAAATTCAAGTTCCCAGGAGGAACCATCTGATTGGGTTAGTTTAGGTGGCATGACCTCCCTTCTCCACAAGAGGGCGGCATACAGAGTTCTCTGGACGCCGGACAAGCACAAACCACATGGATTTGTTTCAACAGAAAAACAGAAGACAAAAATTACAGATATTTTCTTATTACATCTCCATTTCTACCAAAAGAAAATGGAGGTGTTATTATCAGAAAGAGAGAGAATGGAAGACAGACAGATAAAAACACTTGCTCAATCTTCTTTGCAATAGCAGCTGCACTACAGTGACTGTTCCAGACTGTTGGTAGAAGTCGAACTTGCTACCTCAGATATAAAGAAAATGTTCATTTAATATTTTGACAAATCCTTCTAATTAGAGAACAATTAGAGGGATTGGGGACATTCAGAACCAACACTGGTTTCATCACCTGTTTTCTGATCCCACCCCCTCCGCACCTGTCCTTGGCTGCTTGAAACACCTATTCACCCTTAAAGACTCAGCCCAAGGTTTACCCGCTCTGAGAAACCTTTATATCACTGACAAACAATAGAGACACACTCTGGCCAAATTAAGTTAAAAACAAACAACACAGTGTTCGAAGAATATGGATGTCACACAGATGATGGATAGTGTTTTTGTAATATTACTTTTAATAACAGAAGTAAAAAGAATACAGAGTCCCATCAATAAAGCCGCAGTTACGCAAAGTATTGTTCATCCAGACTATAGAATTCTGGGAGCCACTAAAGTCAATGGAGTGAAGTTACACGGATGCAGGAAGCCCTTCAATGTGTATCAGCAAGTGGATAAAGGAAGTTTCAGAAGAGCTTGTGAAGTCTAAACATGTTTCTGTAGAACTATAAATGATACACATTGAACAGGAAAACTCATGAGATCTAACAAGAAAGCTTCCTTATTTTTATCTTTCCTGTTCCTTTAAAATATGTACAGTGGGAAAAGTTCTTCCCCTGACTCAGGGAGGAAACCCAGGCAGTGTCACAACTCCTGTGAATTTGTGAGTAATAAATAAATCCTATGGTTGCTCTAAGTCAGAAACACAGTGTCAATTCAGTGACTACAAATGTCAAATCCTATGTAACAGGCTGGGCGCGGTGGCTCATACCTGTAATCCCAGCACTTTGGGAGGCCTAGGTGGGCAGATCATGAGGTCAGGAGTTCCAGACCAGGTTGGCCAACATGGTGAAACCCCATCTCTACTAAGAACACAAAAATTAGCCAGGCATGGTGGCGCGTGCCTGTAATCTCAGCTGCTCAGGAGGCTGAAGCAGGAGAATTGCTTGAACCCGGGAGACAGAGGTTGCTGTGAGCTGAGATCACACCACCGCACTCCCGCCTGGGCAACAGAGTGAGACTCTGTCTCAAAAAAAAAAAAAAAAAAAGGTCCTATATCATAATAAAAATTCCAAAGGATTTAAAAGTGGATTCTCTGCTACCGCCCAGCTGGAGCTCACTGTACCTGGAAGACTGCAGAGTGTGAAGCCTTCTCTTCCTTCCTTTGATTTTTCCAGACCCTTCCAGAGTCAAGGTAGGAAAAGGAGTAGGAAGAACAGGAACAGGAATGTTCTTGCCCAGTTGGAAATGTTTTAGGCTCGCCTCACTCTCTCATACGTGCCTCTGTGAGTTTCTAGAGGCCTCTCTGGGAAATATTCCACAGGGCTTTACACGATGCTGGCTGAATGCTTGCGTCACATGGCTGGCGCCTTCCCTGCTCTTCTTCAGGAGTCTCACCCACGTGGATTCTCAGGGTTGGCAATCCAGTTAGAATTTAATCCCGTGAGACGTGTTTTGGACTTCTGGCCTCCAGAATTGTAAGAGAAAACATTTGTGTTGTTTGAAGCCCCTGTGATTGTAGGGATGTGTTACCACAGCAAGAGGGAACATGCACCTAGACTGGGGAATCTCCTGTATTTCTCAGACCCCTTGCATTTAGCTCAGTGGGGAAAGTGACTGAGTTTGAGTTCTGGCCAGTGGAGTGTAATGAAAGTGACATGCATGACTTCAAGTCCTGGCAGGTAAAACATCCACAGGACTGTCCATGCTTCTAGTGGTCGGCCTGTAGAATGGAGAAAATCCAGCAGCAGACTCTGAGGCCCTTGGGGACAGCCGAGCCAACAGGAGGAAGGACCCTAAGTCCCAAAACACCCCTCACTCTGTTGTGCATTACAATCTGATATGAACAAGAAATACACCTTATTACAGTAGGTCACTAAAATCTTGGGACTATGTTAAAATAGCTAATGTTTAATCTACTTTGAACACCCAGAATTCTATTTCTTAAATGGTAAGAAATACGTAAGAGCAAATTCTGGTTGAACTTGACCAAACTACTTTAGGCCAGTTTATTTCCTGGTTTACTTCCCAATAGCTCAAATATCTACGGCAGGTAAATCCACACGTGATCTCCTAAGCCTAAGTGTTGAAGCCAGAAGTGGGCAGTAAACAATGCCAGCTGTCTTCTCACACAAGTTGTATTGGTCAGTGTTCTTCAGAGGGGCGGAACTAATAGGATAGATGTATATATAAAGGGGAGTTTATTACAGCGTATTGATTCACACGATCACAAGGTGAGATCCCACAACAGAGTGTCTGCAAACTGAAGAGCAAGGAAGCCAGTCCGAGTCCCAAAACCTCAAAAGCAGAGAAGCCGACAGTGCAGCCTTCAATCTGTGGTCAAAGGTCCAAGAGTTCCAAAGCTGAGGAACTTGGAGTCCAACGCTCGAGGGCAGGAAGTATCCAGCACGGGAGAAAGATGGAGGCCAGAAGACTAAACCAGTCCAGTCTTCCCACGTGCTTCTGCCTGCTTTATTCTGGCCAAGCTGGCAGCTGATTAGATGGTGCCCACCCACACTGAGGGTGGGTCTGCCTCTCCCAGTCCACTGACTCAAATGTTCATCTCCTTTGGCAACACCCTCACAGACACACCCAGGAACAATACTTTGCGTCCTTCAATCCAATCAAGTTGACACTCAATAAATATTAGCCATCACACAAGTACACTGGGTCCTCATTATTCATGGTTCAGATTTGTGAATTAGCCTACTTTATAAAATTGAGTTGTAACCCCAAATCAGTGCTCATGGTGCTTTCAAGGTCATTCTCAGACATGTGCAGAGTGGTGAAAAATGTGAATCACCCAACTGACACATTCTCAGTTGAAGTCTAACAAGGTGACACTCTGCCTTCTTGTCCCAGCTCTGACAGTGTAAACAAGTGTCCTTTTCACTACTCATTTAGCACCATGTTTTTCACATTTTTGGTGGTCTTTGTTGGTGATTTTGGTTTAAAATGGCCCCCAAGATCGTGCTGAAGTGCTGTCTAGCGTCCCTAAGTGCAAGAAGGCAGTGCTGTGCCTTTTGGAGAAAATACGTGTGTTACAGAAGCTTCATTCAGGCGTGAGTTACGGCGCTGTTGGCCATGAGCTCTATGTTAATGCATCCACGACGTATGTTAAATAAAGCGTCTTTAAACATAAGCACGCACTTAGAAAAAGGTATATATTGATGGGTTGATGAAAATGTTGTGATCAGAGATTCACAGGAAACTAACCCTGTGTTTCCCCTAGGAGCCAAGCTTCAGTATTGCTAATTCAGTATTAATAGCAAATGTATAGACCGTAACCACCATGCATAATGATAATAGGCTGTACTTTAGTTTTGATTGTTTGCAATTCAGAGAAAAGATGACCTATTCTGATTTTTAAACTTATAATGGAAAAGTCTACACTCTCCTTAGGAAACCTCTCTAATTTCAAAGCTTCAGCTATGATCCACAAAGATGGCTTGTGTATGGTTTGGATTTGTGTCCCCACCCAAATCTCATGTTGAACTGTAATCCCCAATGTTGGAGGAGGGGCCTGGTGGGAGGCTATTTGATCATGGGGACAGATTTCCCCCTTGATGTTCTCGTGATAGTGAGTTCTCGTGAGATCTGGTTGTTTAAAAGTGCACAGCACCTCCCCCATGCTCTCCCTTCCTCCTGTTCAACCTTATAAGACACACCTGCTTCCCCTTCACCTTCTACCATGATTGTAGGTTCCCTGAGGCCTCCTCAGCCTTGCTTCCTGTAGAGCCAGCAGAACCGTGAGCCAATTAAGCCTCTTTTCTTTACAAATTACCCAGTATCAGATAGCTCCTTATAGCAGTGCAAGAACAGACTAATACAGTTTATATTTTCAGCCCCCATCTTTCCTTTGAGTTCAGCTCCCCTTCTCCAGCTTCCTACTGGGTATTTCCACTTGAATTTCCTATTATTGTCAAAATCTAAATGACGATACCCCATGTAATTTTCATTGTTCTCTCTGAACCCTAGCCCCATAACCATTAACACCCTCTGTTTCCATTAATGGTCCTCCATTTTCCAAAGCTCTTAGGCACAGAAATCTTAGGCACTATCTCACCTTACCTAGCCAATCCATCACTAAGCCCCCTTGGTTTTAATTGCAGAATCTCTTACCCTTTCATTCCATTCTCACTCCTACCATCCTAGTCAGGTTCCTCTCACTCCACACCTAGGTAAGTGTGATCGCATTCTAACTGAAATCCCTTTCCAGCACTCCAGACCATCCTGTACCTTAGTATAAGACTGACCTTCCTAAAACACCTTTCCAACATGTTGTATGTCTGAGTTGACATTTGCCTCCACTCCTACAATTTTACCTACTGTCTATCTGATCTAGTCCCGCATTTGCACTGGCTATTCTATGGGTCCCTGAAACCCAGCACATTCCGTCGGAAGGCATTATCTGTTCTCTCTGTTCTTCCCTAGGCTGAGATTGCTGGCTGATTACCAAACCCACTTCTACTGCTACTAATAAACATAGGAAGAAAGGTTTTTAAAACTTCTATAACATGTTTATACGTACTATTCAAGGATTAGCTTCTAAAGTACTATTTACTTAGAGCCATTATGTGCCAGGCACTGAGTTTATTACTTTATCTACCTGATATATTTTACTTATCAGAACAATTCTGTGAGGTTCCATTATTATTCCCATTGTACGGGTGATGAACAGACTCAGAGACCATCTATTTTAATGCTTCAACATTCAAGTGCAAATACATTTAGTCCAATCATAACTAGAGAGTCTCAAAGACTAAAAGCATTTCAAGAATTCTTAATGATGAAATAAGATTTTGCAAATAACTCATACTAGAAAACAGATGTAAAATATTTTTATAAAATGACAGTAATAATGAAAAAATTCTTTATTTTAAAAATATTGTGGTCTATCAATAATAGCCTAGAAGCACCCAGCTTTAAAACAAAAGCAATCTGTCTTTTATGCAAGAATTGTTGCCAGAGCAGGAAGCTAAGACATGGCGCACCACACTGCTTGGGTCAACACTGTTAGGTTTCTGTTGACAAGGCACTTAACCTTGGCTGAGTTATTTAACTTCCGTGCACCTCAGCATCCTCCACTGTCAAATAAGATACAAATCATTCCTTCCTTATAGAATTGTTGTGAGGATTAAAATGGATTAGTATTAGATTGAATCCTATGAAGTTGCAAATATTCAACCATTTTTTAACCTATAAAAACAACCATTACAGACCGGGTGCAGTGGCTCACGCCTGTAATCCCAGCACTTTGGGAGGCCGAGGCAGGCAGATCACGAGGTCAGGAGTTTGAGACCAACCTGACCAACATGGTAAAACCCCATCTCTACTAAAAATACAAAAGATTAGGCAGGTATGGTGGCACTTGCCTGTAATCCCAGCTTCTCAGGAGGCTGAGGCAGGAGAATTGCTTGAACCCAGGAGGCGGAGGTTGCAGTAAGCCAAGATTGTGCCATTGTACTCTAGCCCGGGCGACAGAGTGAGACTCTGTCTCAAAAACAAAAAAACAAAAACAAAAAAAAAACAAGCCCACAATCCTCACAGACAGCTCAACTTAAGTAATATACAAGGTACTTAACCATATAAATCTAGCATATTGTTAGCACCAAGTTCAATGTCAACTATCACAGGGAAACAGTCTGAACATATCTAGCAGGCACACCCTGACTTCCCAGCCTGCTCCTCTAGCAGACATGGATAATTAGTCTCAGAACACCCCTCAGTTAGCATCCAATCAATCTAAGAACCCCTCTCAAAGCAGCATTTTTGCAGCCTCAACCCAGCTGTGGTTTTATATCTACTCCCAAAGGAATTATCACTACCAGCATCCAAACCTCAGGAAGAGTTTTAAATCACAATAGTCATGGTCTCCTAAGATAATTTTCTCAGGCTTTTCATAATGTATGCCTTTATTGCTAAAAATCCAAAAAGATTTTTTAACAATATGATGAATATGACTTGTTATTTGAGACATTAATCTGATATTTCTGGAATTTTAACCATTTTATGTGTATGGAAAAATCAAGGAAAGAGGCTCTGTTCTTTACCCAAAGCAAAAGAACTAAGCTTAGGCACTCACTCTGGGGTAACAATTTTTGGCTACTAACAATTTTTCAGCTGTCAGGTAATACCAACATTTGCAGAGCCACATGACACAAATAAAGAAAAAAACAGAAAAATTTTAATGTGTTTTAGTTTCCTGCGATTGTTTGAATATTTGTCCCCTCCAAAGTTCCTGTTGATATTTAATTGACATTGTCACAGTGTTAAGAGGTTGGATCTTTAAGAGGTGAATAGGCCAGGAGGTTTCTGCCCTCATGAACAGAGTAATGGTGTTATCACAGCAGTGAGTTCTTTTAAAATGATGCGTCAGCCCCCTTTTGTGTCTCTTGCCCTCTCTTACCCTTCCCCCATGAGATGACCCAACATAAAGGCCCTCACCAGATGCTGGTACCTTGATCTTGGACTTCCCAGCCTCCAGAAGTGTAAGCCAATTAATTTCTGTTTATTAGAAATTACTTAAGCTCAGGTATTCTGTTATAGTAGCAGAAAATGGACTTTAGTTCCCAAATAGATTAAATATTTGGAGCCAGAGTAAAAGAAATCGTTAGAGTCAGGTTTCATTTGGTTTAAATTTATAGTCAAGAGAAGTCAAAATTTTACTAGAGGTGAAAGAGCTCCCTGAGATATCAATTACCATCAATTATGGTGCACTCAGTCTTTGTTGTTGCTTGAAAGCGGGAAAATATAATTGAAGGGTAATAACTC
This sequence comes from Macaca fascicularis, assembly GCF_037993035.2. NCBI lineage: Eukaryota > Metazoa > Chordata > Mammalia > Primates > Cercopithecidae > Macaca > Macaca fascicularis. Next base: position 11,842,454 of record NC_088378.1, read on the forward strand.
AAATACAAAGGAGAAGTCAAGGTGCAGAAAGTAGTGGGAGGGTCAGATGTTCTAAAGGCTATTTTTATCTACTTCAAAGCCCACCTTTAAAGCAATTACCGCTGCTGCATACAGCTGCAAAGGTTGTACAAGACGCTTCATTCCAAATACATACAGTGCACATTTCATTTTAGTGAAACAAAAATAATTGAGTCTTTTAGTCTACTATGTTGTGAGTCTCTGAGAATAAGAAGAGCATTTTCTTCATCTTTGTATCCACAGCCTATAACAGTTTCCCCACAATTTAGAGGTGTTCAATAAAATGTTTGGGCAGAAACAAAATCTCACAAATTATTAGGTGCAGCCAAACCTGTACCAAACAACAAAGTCAAAGTTTTCTATGACTTCATCATTAAAAAGAAAAATAAACGAACAGTGACCTAAGATGAATCTAAGAATATAAGGAAGAGTTAAACATGGTAGCTCACGTCTATAATCCCAGTAACTCGGGAGGCTAAGGTGGAAGGATTGCTTGAGACCAGAAGTTTGAGATCAACTTGGGCAACACAGTGAGACCCATCTCTACAAAACATATTTTTTAAATATTAACCAGGCACCGTTGTGGTGTATGCCTGTAATGCCAGCACGTTGGAAGATCAAGCAGGAAGATTGCTTGAGCCCAAGAGTTCAAAGCTACGGTGAGCTATAATTGTGCCACTGCACTTCAGCCTGGACAACAGAGCAAGACCCCATCTCAAAAAAAGAATATAAGGTAAATAAACAAAATTAATGCTTTTCCCATGTATATTAATAATCTATTACAGACTGAAATATAAAAGATTCCCTTTATAAAAGCAATCAACTCATAAATTACCTGAGAATAATTTTAATGTTTAATGAGACCTAAAATGGAGAACTATTGATCTTTATCTAGAACCTTTTAAAAAAGGCTTAACTAAATGAAGAGATACTTTATTCATCAGATATAAATTGCCATAGATGATAAGATGTACCATTATTATACGTAACACTAAGAAATAAAGCACTGCCAGTTAAGTTATGAAACATCATCTACTGTAAATAAATCCTAATTTCAAACATGTTGTAATGTGGGGGCAGGGGAACTTTCTTAGCCTCAGTGAAATACGTTATGTTCTAAAATATGAAGACCAAATGTGATAAAGATATTGATTCTTCCCAAATTAAAGTATGAGTTAAATGTACTTCTGATGGGACCATAAATTGTCATAACTTGCCTAAATATTTAAGTAAATTGTTACATATTCACTAACATATAGCAAGAGACTTAAGATGTTTACTATATTTAATTTCTGTGAATTTTAAGGAATAATCAGATTTACGCAAAAAGATGTCCACTCCATCACTTGAAAAGTGGAAAATTAAGTCTGGGCAATGTGGTGAAACCCCATCTTTATAAAAAAATTAGCTAGGCATGGTGGCACGTGCCTGTAGTCCCAGCTATTCCAGGGGCGAGGTGGGAGGATCACTTGAGTGTGGGAGGTCAAGGCTGCGGTGAACTGTGCTCACACTATCACCCTCCAGCTTGGGTGACAGACTGAGACCCTGTCTCGAATAAAAAAAAAAAAGAACCTACAAACCCAATAATGGGGGGTTGATAGTATAAAATTTAGTACATGTATATGATTACATATTTAGCTATTAAAATTCAGTTTATACATAATTTTTAAAGACACGAAAAATATATAAATATAAAGGTATAAAGTTATAAATAAGGGTATAAAACCATATATGCATGCATCCATTTTAAAGTATACATAGAAAGAAATGGAAATACATGTATGAAATTTCATCACTAGTTATATTCTGCAACAACAAAATACATTTTCCAAAATACATCAATAGACATGCTATTAAAACAAAATGAAAGCCCATTTTGAAAAGCCTAAAATGTGGCTTACAAGAACTACAGGCATCCTGGGGCAAAAAAAAAAAAAATTTTATTTGATGACTTGGTAATGTGTCAACACGACTAGGATAAACTACACTTCCCAGAATTCCGTTTGATATTGTTTGCTGTGTCTCCACCCAAAATCTCATCTTGAATTATAATAATCCCCATGTGTCAGGGGCGGGATCAGGTGGAGATAATTGAATCAAGGGGGCAGTTTCCCCCAGGCCATTCTCATGATAATGAGTGAGTTCTCATGAGATCTGATGGTTTTATAAGGTGCTTCCCCCTTCACTTGGCTCTCTTTCTCTCCCCTGCTGCCATGTGAAGAAAGAAATGTTTGCTTCCCCTTCACCATGACTGTAAGTTTCCTGAGGCCTCCCCAGCCATGCAAAACTATGAGTCAATTCAGCCTCTTTTCTTTATGAATTGCCCAGTCTCAGGTATGTCTTTATTAGCAGTGTGAGAACAGACCACTAATACACCCTTGCTGGAAGTTTCTAGTTAGGGTGGCCACAAAAGTGATCATTGTGCAAGATTTGGAGGGAGAAAGGAAAAAAACAGCCATGTGTGGCTCGCACGTTGTCACTTAAATGTTGCCTCCCTCATTGTCATGAAGGGGTGGCCACCAGGTCTGCAGCTGTGCCTCCTTCCTGGGATTCCCTCTCCAGCCTCTCTGATTCTTGGGCCAGATGTGCTTGTATCTAGTGCCTAGCTCCTATCAATGGTCCAGCTTTTGCAGAATACCCAAGCCATTGAGGTCAGAACAATGACAGTGGACATGGCTTCCAGTGTCCTGCTCTGCTCTGAGTTTTTTCTTGGTTTCCAAGACTTATATCCATCTTTCTTTCCTCTCTGCCTGCCCTGCAGTCTTCAACTTTCAGCATCAGACATGAAAGCAACAGCCCTAAGGTAGGGACCTCTCAACCAGCTCCCAGAATTGTGTAGAGTCAAGTGTCTATAACAAAGCCCTTAATATTTGTGTGTGTGTGTTTGTGAGTATGTGTTTTCATGTGTGGAATATATATCAATGGCTAGATGATAGATGGAAGATAGATAATAGATAAATGATGGATGAATCGATGGATCAATAGATAGATAATTGATAGACAGAGATATGTCTATTTCCCTCAGTGGTTCTGTTTCTCTGACTGAACCCTGACTGATACAGGGGCTTGTCAACATTATCATTGCCAATATCATTGCCAACATTATCAATCATAAAAGTATTGGCTTTCTAAGGTCATGCTCTGTGTAAGCCAAGTCTTTAAAATGATTCATTTATTTTCTCTTTCCTTCATAATTACTGAGGCAAGTATCATCCTCCCCATGTTATAAATAGGAAAAGAAACAGCAGTCCCTTAAGGAACAATGGTCTGATGCACCCATCTTTCAAGAGTTACTGTGGAGGAAAGACAAAAAGAGGACCCAGAGGGCAAACTGGTCCCCTACTTTCGTTTATCTTTATCAGAGGCCACGGGGCCACCTCAGTGTCTGGGCCAGATTAGGGACTCTGTAAATATGATACATTTGGTTCATAAAAATTAAATCCCTTGAATGTTTTGCTTTGAAGAGCCGACTTCTCTTTGCTTTGTTAAACAAAACTCTTCTGATTACTTCTAACCAGGCTTGAATCAGGTATTACTTGGCCTCTAGGCAAGCTTAAAAGTGAAGCAAGTCAAAGCAAAGCATAAACTGAGGGCGTGATTTTTGCATGGGGTTTTTTTATGTATTGGTTTAACCAACTCCTTTACTTTCCTGAAGGTCTAAGATATTTGGGACCTTACGCAAGAATACACATGCATTGCAGAAACTCCCTGAACCCATAAAAGTTTAATATGCCAAATACCATAGAGCTGCATTCTGCACCATGGATTGGTGGGTGCCCCTGTACTTACAGTGGGTATGGATTCCAGTGCTCCAATGCATGGATGCAGGAAACAGAACTTTGTTTATCTTCTGTACCTCAGCTGAATATCTATTTTGATACCCCATCCTACCAGGATGAGGAGGAACAATATCAGTCAACTCAAGGTCTCCCCTCTCCTTTCCCCGGAGCTGTGTCTAGGTTCTAGCACACCTAAAGCGTGCAGAGTCTTTGGGGAAGGCACCGCCAGCCCTCATTTCCTCTGTTCACTCAAGCCCCTCATGTTCCTGATTATATCATCCTTTGTACCCAGCAGTTGTCCTCATGACTTCTATGCCACACATAAGGACATAGGGACTTTCGGCAGCTCCAGCAGCCCATGAGGCACCTGGCTCAGAGAGGCTGGACCCAGCACACAGCCTGTCCCCACCCTGTTCTGCTACTTGAATGGTGCATGGGAAAAGTCAAGTGGCAAGGAGGACCTGAAGATGACACGTGGGCTGATAGGTTCCAACTAATTTCCTGCCCCACAATTTATTAAACTTTGTCATCTATATGTTTCACAGGTTTGGGCAAGAGTTGGATTTCCTCCAGGACCTCAGTTGGGCCTTACGTCCCTACATGCCCTTGCTCCTAGCAGAGTTCCCACCTGGACACTCACACTGTTGCTAATAATACTGTGTGGACGACCTCTATTGAGGTATGTCTTAGGGTTCATACCATACAAAGGGCCCATGTCTGAAGTTAGAATTTCCAGAAGTAGACCCTAAGATAACGATTTGTGATATGGATTGGCTGTATCCCCACCCAAATCTCACCTTGAATTGTAGTTCCTATAATCCCCATGTATCATGGGAGGAAAAAAGTGGGAGGTCATTCAATCATGGGGGCAGTTACCCCCAGGCTGCTGTTCTTGTGATAGTACATAAGTTCTCACGAGCTCTGGCAGTTTTATAAGGGACTTTTCCCCCTTTTGTTCAGCACTTCTCCTTCCTGCCACTATGTGAAGAAGGACATGTTTGCTTCCCCTTCCACCATGACTGTAAGTTTCCTGAGGCTTCCCCTGCCCTGCAGAACTGTGAGTCGATTAAACCTCTTTCCTTCATAAATTACCCAGTCTTGGGCTGTTCTTTATAGCAGCGTGAGATGGACTAATACAATTTGTGTGTAGGTGATTTATTGATTATGATGCCAGTACTCCCAGGACAAATGAGGAAGGGAGTGAGAAAGGCAGGATGGGGAGGAGGAGGAGGCCAAGCAAAGGCCCTGCAGAGAGCAGCTCCAGCTGACCCTGCCGAGGAGCCCTGTGAAAGCTTAGGTGGTCCTGCAGAAGGCAGGAGCTGGGCTCCAAAGAGCTGGGCTCCCAGGTGCTCCCCCAGCCCAAGGGCAGTCCTTCAGAAAGGGTAGGGAAGTGCAAGGAACTGGTGAGGGGGCTCAAGGGAATCCGTGAAGAGCCTTGGCACTGACCAAAATCCAGCACCCTCCAACTGACCGCACAGGGGATGCAAGGAGCTCTGAGGGCAGGTATAGGAGGGAATGGGTGCCAATGACTCAGTGGCTGTGCACACAGGGCCAACAGAGTGAAGAGAAGAAAGGGCTTTTTAAAAAACTTTAAACAAGCGTGTGCAGTCCTCGTGTTCTCTGAGATTCTTTACCATGGAATGTCAGCAATAGTGTGACTTTTTGAGCAATGGCTTTAAGCTTAAAATTTATCAAATAGACAGACCACAAGAATTTCACACAATGCAGATAGCGATTGTCAATAACACCTAACATCAGTTGTCATGTGGCAGGACGCACCATGGAAAATTAGCTTTATCTGAAATTCACTTTACAGGCATTTGAGGGCCCACAATGTATTTTATATTTATTCATATAGATGCATTATCTATTTTCAGAAAAACAATGATCTCATAAAAATTCAGAAATTCTTTTACAATATTCTAAATATGATATTTTTAAAGGAGCATTTGTTCTAGAAAATTTGGAAAAGTTAGACAGGAGATCATTACTTCTAACTTTTTGAAGCACCTTTTTCCTTATCTAGAACAGCATCATGGCTCAAGGTGTACAAGTGCGGTTCCACACCAGCAGCAGCTGCCTCACCTGGGAACTTGTTAGAAATGCAAGTTCTCAGCCCCCATCCCACACCGACTGAATCAGAAACTCTGGGGGTGCAGCCCAGCAGTCTACATTTTTACAAGCTCTCCTTGTAATTCTAATGCACACTGAAGTTGTTTGAGAACCACTGATTTAGAAAAGCAAGCAAATGAGTTTAAGCTTACAATATGGAAGGGGGAATCCATAGGAAGAGTTCTGATTACCAATTTTGAATTTAGAGTTTTTCTGATAACCCCGTTGAGGCTGTACATAAGATGGATTTTATTTTCAAAAGGGCAGTACCTCTAATGACTTTCTCATTCCAAAAAAATTATGCGTTTAACTTTAAATGTCAAGCAATTATTAAAATGGCAAAAGTCCAAAACACTGTTTACACCAAATGCTGGTGAGGATGTGGAGCAACAGGAACTCTCACTCATTGCTGGTGGGAATGCAGAATGGTGCAGTCACCTTGGAAAACAGTTTGGCAGTTTCCTACAAACCCAAGCTTACCCTTCAACATACAATCAAGCAGTTGAGCTCCTTGGTATCCATCCACAGGAGTTGAAAACTTACATCCACATAAAAATCCACACACAGATCTTTGTAGCAACTTTACTCATCATTGCCAAAACTTGGAAACAACCAAGACATCCATCAGTGGGTAAATGGATAAATACACTGGAGTACGTCCAAAGAATGGGATATTTAGTAGCACTCAAAAGAAATGAGCTATCAAGCCACGAAAAGACATTAAAAAACCTTAAATGCATATTGCTAAATAAAAGAAGCTGATCTAAGAAGGCTACACGCTGTGTGATTCCAACTCTATGACATTCTGGAAAAGACAGAATTATGGAGACGGTACAAAGATACGCGGTTGCCAGGGGTTAGGGAGAGGGATAAATAAGCAGAACGCACAGGATTTTTAGGGCAAGTAAGTACTCTATATGATATGGTAATGATGGATACAGGTTATTATATATTCATCAAAACCCGTAACATTTACAACACCAACAGCGAACTCTAATATAAACTCTGTTCTCTGGGTGATGATGATGTGTCGATGCGGGTTCACTGGTGTACAAATGACCCACTCGTGGTGCGGGAAGGTGATAGCCGGGGAGGCTGTGCCTCTCGCGGGGTGGCGGGTGGGGGGGAGATATGCTTGCATTCTCTGTACTTTCGGCTCAATTTTGCTGTGAACCCAAAGCTGCTTCAAAAAATTAAGTCTTTTTTTGAGACGGAGTCTCGCTCTGTTGCCCAGGCTGGAGTGCAGTGGCCGGATCTCGGCTCACTGCAAGCTCCGCCTCCCGGGTTCACGCCATTCTCCTGCCTCAGCCTCCGGAGTAACTGGGACTACAGGCGCCCGCGGCCACGCCCGGCTAATTTTTTTTTTGTTTTTTTTTTAGCAGAGACGGGGTTTCACGGTGTTAGCCAGGATGGTCTCGATCTCCTGACCTCGTGATCCCCCCACCTCGGCTTCCCAAAGTGCTGGGATTACAGGCGTGAGCCACCGCGCCTGGCCAAAATTAAGTCTATTTTTAAAAAGCCACAAAATAAAGAAAGGAATATATAAAGAAGAATGTAAAAAGCACCCTCAAATCCTACTATCCAGAAAAAAAAATCAGTTAACATTTTAGCATATATCGGATTTTTCTATGTACACCTTCGTATAGTTATACATATATGTTTTTACCAAAAGAGGACCCTACTAGACGTGCTGTTTTGTAAAGTTTTGCAAACTGTCTTCTTAGTTTAAAAATATGCATCATGAATATCTTTTACTACAAATAAGTAGAGGTCTACTACGTTATTTTAATGTCCGCATAGTATTCCATGGGAAGAAACCACATAATTTTAACTACTGCCTTCTTACTAAATATGTTTCCAACATTTCACTGTTATAATGAATGCTGCCATGGCATCTTTACCCTAACACCCTTGTGTGCTCAGTTGGGCAGGTATTCTGCAAATCTCCCCCAGAATCATGTGGCCCCAGTCCTGTCTGTGGGGCAGCACACAGAGGACAAAACGCCAGAACTGCCTACTCCCATCCCAGCATCTTCTCCCATTCCCCAATTCCTCCCCGCTTTTCTTCTCTCCGCTCCCCTCTTCCCTTTCTTCTTTGTCTTCTACCTCTGTCTCTCAAAGAGAAGCTTTAAGAATGAGAAAATCCCCTCGCCTCCCTTTTTCCTCTATGCCAAACTCTGGAATAGAACGCAAAGATGAAAACGATTGTATTTTAAAACCCTAGTTTCTGATCTGTCTTCCTGTATTTTTCTCTTCTTCTCCTGAGGAAAAATTCTTCCTGCCCCTGTGGGAAAGTTGCCAGTGAATTGTCCTATCCTGGCTGAGCTCCAAGGCAGGTCTCGTGTCTATTCTATTCAGGATCGATGAACGCAACTTGCACAGGTGCACAAATGCCTACTTCTTCTTTCAGGGTAAGGCAAGAAAAAAGGAGGCAAAGGAATGGAGAGGGGAATCAAATAGAGTGGAAGGAGAAGACAGGGAGGTGGAAATAGAATGACAGGGAGGTGGAAAGTGGGGGATTCTCACAGAGATCAAAATAAAGCCGCAGCCTCCAACCCTCCCCACCAGGAGTGCCAATCACATTCGACACCCCTTTACAGAGATATCTATGCAATTGTGCATCCCAAAATCCTCAGGTTTTTTTTTCTTTATGATCTCAAGTAAAATTCCATTTTTGCTACAATGGCTTCAGGCCACAGTAAATAATATCTCCAGCAATTTCAACTTTCAATGTCGCCGCAATCCTTGTGCCAAATTTAATCAGAAAAGCTGAAGTTGCAACCCCCTCAGCTATGAACGTATAAATGTGTTTTCCCTTTCACCATATAATTGGGATAGTAAATGTAACTCCCACAGAAGTATTAGTATGCATCTGAAATGGAAAAAGGATTACATAAATTGTCCCTGGACTTGGGGTATAAACTCACGCACATATTTTTCATTCTACTCTGTCAGTTGCACCAATAAATGCCAGAAAGGGAGAAAGAGAGAGAAACAGAACCTTTCAGTAAATTTGCTAGGGCGATTAAAAGTAAAAGCTCAAGAGTTACCTGGGCAAGAATGTGAAACTGATTAAAAGCAGTAACAATATCATACGACCCGTTCTGTAATAAGGTTAAATTAGCCACAGCTTGGTGGCCTCATTTGCCTCCTTTCCCCTCACCATCCCTCCCCCAACCCCTCCCTCCCCTGACACAGTGTGCGCTGTGCCCGTTTTTCCACTGATGGACAGGTCCCTGGCCTTGGGTAGCCCGCCCCAGCATCTTCTATGTCACCCTATGGGGCCCACTTCTGTCACTCTAAGGGCCCTATTGGCCTTTCGTCAACTCTGATGCTGGGTCATGGGGACCGTATAGTCTCCACCCACTCCTCAACCTGACCCCCAGCCCAGACTCTGAATCCTGTGAGAGTGGGGTCCGTGTCTTCATCTTTGCTGTTCAGCTGCAAAGCAAGGAGATTCCTAACAAGTCCTCAGTTATGTCCCTCTCCACCCATCTGCAATGTGACTTGGTGGACACTCCCGTCAAGAGGCGGAGTGTGTCCTCATCCCCCTTGAAGCTGGGCTTGGCCAGTGGGACATCAACAAGGTGACAGGTGAGGGAGCCTTGCCCCTGCACTGCGTGAAGGAGCCCAGGCCAGTCAGCCAGCCACACGTTGCCCTAGCTGCCATCGGCCAACTACAGGACACAGGAGGGCGCCATCCTCGACCACCTGGTCCAGCCTGCCCACCAAGTGGTGAGAAATTATCAAATTTCATTGTTTGGGGGTGAGTGGATAATGCATACATGACAGGAGAGGGACTATCTTAGTTTGCACATGCTCTGTCACCTTTGCACACACACTCCCTGACCTGTAGATAAAGGACTCTTAGGTCCTAGAGATAGAGGACGACACTTTCAAAAACACTCAGCACATTCACAGCTAATTATCCTGGAACTTGGAAGCAGCAAAGGCCCATGTTTGGGGATTACACTGGAGTCACATAATGTCTGAGAGGCCAAAATGGCTCAGAAATACCCCAGTCCCAACTTGCAGCGCCCCCAGATGAAGTATCACTCACTGCCTGAAAAACACAGATTCTACCCAGAGCTGCTGCATGCCCCGCACATAAGGAAGCTGGCCTCGCCTCCAGTGTGCATGTACATATGTGTGTGCACACAGATAACACGTGCATGCCTGCATACAGGTATTGCACACACTGGTGTATGCACACACTGGTGCACAAGCAGGAACACGCTTCCATGGCAGCAGTGCTTTGGCACGTGCAACCCCATTGGTGACAGGGGCCCCTGGCCAGCCACGATAAGAGCTTGCTGCTTTCCAAGCCTAGGCAAATTGTCAGTGCTGGTGGCAGAGAAATTGCTCTCCAGCTCTGAGAGAAGGAAACCCCAGCCTCGGGCTGGTGGTGGTTTATTCTTCTCGAAGAGCCCTTATACACTCTAAGACCTCACGAGCAGTGTGTCTTTCAGGCCACCCTCCTCCTGAGGCTCATCTGCCATATTCTCTCACACGGATATGAGCAGTGACCCCTGGACAGATACACCTGAGACAAGGAGGACTGGGGCTTATTTCTTGACTTCCTAGGAGACTTTCAGAAAGGTTACTGCTGGGATACAAAGAATGAAAACAATGACAAACAGTGACAGCTTTACCTTGTTACACTATCCATTAATTATTTACATTTCTGTATATGTCTCTCCTCCCCACCGCATGTAATTATAAGCTGTTCTTGGGCAAGAATCACATACTTTCAATATTGTTAAGCCAAGTGCTATGGACGACACGAAATACATTATGACTTGAATCAACAGGAAAAGAAGTAATTAACCTCAATGTCAATTATCTTTAAGTGATTACAGATCAGGTCTCCACCGATAAAAGGAAGCAAAGAGTGGAGTTCATCAATACCAAAATAGATTTTCTTGAATCCAGACAATTTGGATGGCTTGGTGGAGAGAACGCAGGACTAGGAGTTTGAACACCTGCTCTATGTGGGTGTTTCTGGGTCTGCCCTCAACAAAATACGTGATGCTGCTACACTGACGTATTCATCTGGGCCTCAGCTGCATCATTTGTTGTTCACACAAGCTTAACACTAGACCCACTGTTAAAGGGAAAACCTGCAGACCTCCACATTTGAATTACTTCATTTTTACTGTAATAACACATAAAAACACACAACTATAAAATGAGGTGTAAGCCGGACATACAGCACTTAAGTATCACCAAAGCACATTTTTAAGGTAATTAATAACAACACTAAAATCACCGGCGTTCAATTAGCCAAACTAATGTGAGAGAGGATGTTGCATTTCTGAAACTGCATCGCCACCCATCACTGAAGGTGGACTGAAGACACAAGCCTTTTGCGTTGGGCTTGCCTTATTCCATAGTGTGCTGCAGTTTTCAAACTGCAAAACTTTTATTGGTACAGGGAGCCCTGGCTGTGCTGGCAAATGTGAAAACAGAAAACTGCAGTGCAGGACATGATTGGAAAGCAATCATCCGCATCTCCCAGAAGATGCTTACATTTTCACTTTCATCAAAATCTAAACCAATTTTTAATCTTGGAGATAATTCAGAGTCTTTCCAGATTGTGTCACAATAGTCTAGCTGGAGAAACACGGTAATCACAGACCTGTAAGGACCTTCAAGATTTAACAATCCATTCTATTCAAATTTGACCTCATGGGAATCCTAGAACTATCCACTGCAGGGCATGCATCTGCCACCAGAGAGAAACAGAGAGCCATTATGGTAAAGAGGGGATGGCAATGGTGACAGCCTCCTCCCTGTTGGCAAAGAGCTACTTGGACCAGGGTGCACGGCCGTGCTCCCCCATGGCTCCTAAAATAGTTCAACTAAAATATACATGTGGTGAGCATGCAACTAATACATACAAACTCAGTCCTTTAGTCAAATAAGAGGGTTTTCTTTTTTTTATTGTTTTCTCTTGATTTACTTGTTTATTGAGCAAATTTTGAGTACCTACTGTGTGCAAGGAAAGGAAAGTCTCAGTGTGCACTCAGGATGCAGGTTGTCCACAGAAATCTGAATTGATTTCTAACCGGAGCTGAGGTGACAGTTCTCAGAGGTTCTGTCTCCAAAATTCCCTAGTGAGGATCTTCGCAAAGCGCAGGGGCTCTGCAGTGGAAAGGCGGGAGGGTGTTTGAAACAGCAACAGGAGATAAGCGGGGTGAGTGGCTGAGCTGGGAAAGGAGGGGACATGCTGCTTCGGCTGCAATCCTCTCTACAGAGATGATTATTTTCGTCTCTATAGAAAATAATCTGCTTGAAATACCATTCAGCCCAGCAATCCCATTACTGAGTATATACCCAAAGGAACAGAAATAGTTCTGTCATAAAGACACATGCATGTGTGTATACACTGCAGCACTATTCACAATAGCAAAGACATGGAATCAACCTAAATGCCCACCAATGGTAGACTGGATAAAGAAAATGTGGTATGTATACACCATGGAACACTGTGCAGCCATAAAAAGGAATGAGATCATGTCCTTTGCAGGGACATGAATGGAGCTGGAGGCCATTATCCTTAGTAAACTAATGCAGGAACAGAAAACCAAACACCGCATGTTCTCACTTAAAAGTGGGAGCTAAATGATGAGGACACATGGAGGGGAATGAGAGACATGGGCCTATCGGAGGGTGGAGAGTGGGAGGACGAAGAAGATCAGGAAAAATAACTAATGGATACTAGGCTTAGTAGCTGGCTAATGAAATAATCTGTACAACAAAACCCATGACAAAAGTTTACCTGTATAAAAAACCTGGACATGTTCCTCTGAACCTAAAATGAAAGTTAAATGAAGGAAGGAAGGAAAGGGAAGGGAAGGGAAGAAAGAAAGAAAAGAAAGAGAGAGAGAAAAAAAAAAGAAAGAGAAAGAAAGAAAGAAAGACAGAAAGAAAGAGGAAGGAAGGAAGGAAGGAAGGAAGGAAGGAAGGAAGGAAGGAAGGAAGGAAGGAAGGAAGGAAGGAAGAAAGAGAAAGAAAGAGAAGAAGAAAGAGAGAGAGAAAGAAAGAAAAAGAAAGAAAAGAAAGAAAGGAGGGAGGGAAGGAAGGAAGGAAGGAAGGAAGGAAGGAAGGAAGGAAGGAAGGAAGGAAAGAAAGAAAAAGAAAGAAAGAAAGAAAGAAAGAAAGAAAGAAAGAAAGAAAGAAAGAAAGAAAGAAAGAAAGAAAGAGAGAGAAAGAAAAATATTCTGCTTTCTAAACCATTCATTCAACCCACCAAGCAATTCCCGAGCAGCAGCTGTGTTCTCACAAAAATGAGGATGATGTGTAAAACCAGGTCCCCGTCCTCACAGAGCTCACCATGATCTGGCTCAGCAAACAAAACCAATACATGAGAACATGAGAGAAATCAATACTAAGCGGGTATTGGGGAAAATGAAGTGTAAGGAGTTGGAGGAAGGGCAGGACACCACTGTGAATGATGAGCGAAAGGGCGCCAGAGAAGATGTGGTGGAAAGGAGCAGTAGGGATCCTAATATCTATAATGCAGCCACTGGTGGGGGTGTGATGTGACTTTTTAAGAAATGTCTGTACACCCACATTGACTTTCTTCGGGGGAAATGTCATAGCCTTTGCGGCAGGGAGGTGGCTGAGGCGAGAACCAGGGCTGGTCAGCAACAACACCCACATTGCAGGAGCCATCCCTCAGCCCTGACTCACAGCCTTCCCTGTTGTGGCTGGAACCCCAGGGTGTCCCACGTGGACTGTGGCCAAACCCTTCCTGTGTGTCCTGCCCACAGCCACCTGCCACCCCTTCTGCCCTCGGTGCTTGCTCCAGCCCCCGGTGCCACAGACTCCCTGCTGCTCCCACGGGCACAGGGCTGGAGGGCAAGGCCTCCTCCTCATTTTCCAGGGCATTGCGCCATCTCTGCCCCAAAGCAGGATCGCCTGGGCCTCAGGTCTCACAAAGCCCAGCCCCTCACAACTCCTCCAGCTTCCGCCCACAGGCACCTCTCTGGAAAGGGTGCCAGAGCCTTCCCGTCCCCTGCCTCGGCCCCTCTCTGCCAGCTTCTCTGCCTAAGCCCCCTCTCTCTTCCAGCCACAAGACAAAGCCTCATCTCCACTTTGCACCAGAAATCACAATGTATCTTGTTCTTCTGTGTGGCCCAGGGTGGGAAATGGTTGTTCCTGGATCCTGTCCATGAATCTGACCTTGACAGCAGTTTGTGTACCCTGAAAGGGGCCAAAGTCAAAAGAGAAGAGGGTGAAGAATCAAAATCAATGTTGCATTCAAAAGTCAAGTGCATAGAGAGAAGCTGCTCCAAGAATGACCACAAGCGGTCTAATCTACTTACAAAGTTTTGTGTCAAGAGATAAGTCCTGGCCTCTGGGTAGGAAAGTTTGGTAAAGCTGAAATTATGGGAAATTATGGTTTTGTTTCGGAGTTTCCATTCCCTCATAAATATCCATTCTTAAATAAATGAATAAATAAATAACAATTACACACCTACAAAATACCAGGCATCCTCCTAAGTCTGGGACTACAGAGAGAAAAACAACAGCCCCCGTCCTAGAAAAACTCAGCATGCTGTGTACTAGAGGAAGGTATATCCACATACAATTGTAATTTAACCAGAAGTCTTCATGGGTGCCTGTGTGTGTGTAAAATATGCCACAATTAGAGCCTCTCAGCACTCAGTTTTCACGGTCCTGGATATTTTAATTTTATACACAAGACTAAAGACAGTTAGGGGCCGCTAGAGGTGGGGCTACCACCCTGTAGGCTCCGATAAGAAAACATTCAAAGACCAACAAGAAACCAGAGGACCACACACAACATAAGCTGTTAATAACAGAATGTGGTGGCTGAGGAAGCTCCAGCCACGACTAAGAGGAAGGGATGCTTCTTAACCCTGATGCAACTTTCTTTAGTATTTAGGCGAAGGGAAAAAGTTACGTAGAGTGCCTGCTGTAAACACCAAAGAAGACGGAGGTCAGGAATCAGACCCGGGGTTACAGAGCACAACAGGAAAACCAGACACCCAGACAGAAAGACAGGCCCAGGGAGCAGGTCAGATGGGATGGCGTCTTGGTCACCTGGGGTGGCCATGACAAACTGCCACAGACTGGGGAGCTTGAACAACAGCAACAACAAAAAATCATCTTCTTTCCATTTTGAAAGCTGGAAATCCAAAATCAAGGCGTGGCAGGGCTGCTGTCTTCTGACAACCCCTCTCCTTGCCTTGCAGACAGCCCTCCTCTGCCTGTGTCTTCCCTCTGTACATGTCTGTGTCCTACTCCCTTCTTACAAGGACTCCCGTCATCTTGGATTAGGACCCACCCTAATGACCTCATACTGACTTCATAGCCTATTTAAAGACCCCGTCTGCAAGTACAATCACTTTCTGAGGTACTGGGGGTGAGGACTTCAATATATATATTTGCAGGGGGGTTGGGGACACAATTTAGCCCATGGCAGATGGCAACCTTGATAGGCCTCTCTCCCTACTAAGCACGGGCCTTCCTTGGGGGAGAGCAAGAAGCTACCGGTGAGGATGAGGGAATTCACTCTCCAGCTGGGAAGGACCAGACAGCAGCATCTGACCTGTGAACCTCAGACCCCAGCAAGGCACAGAGCTATGGCAAGGAATTCTGGATGCACTGTCCAGTTCCAGAAAGAACAATCCACAAGAACCCTCAGCTGTCACAGAGGCTTGGCTGTTCCCAGACAAGGAGGTGGCTCCTCCCCAGTGCTGTAGGGCAGATGCCCCCAGGCTGATGGGGGGCGGATGGGCTGGAGGAAAGCAAGTCTCCTCGGGACTCCTGCAATGAGCGGGGTCAGCTCAGCAGCTGCATCACAAGTACTCGGGACCTGTGGAAACACAGACTGCTGGGCCACCGCTTGTCTAGGATTCCAGGGTCTGGGGCGAGGCCTGCCAGGGTGCATTGAGGACCTGGTGCTGACCTGGGAGTCCATAGGCCACACCTGGAGAAGCCCTGGCTCGAGGGAAGTCCCACACCCTGTTCTAGCATCATATTCTCATTCTCGGTCCATCTTTCACCTGGTTGCGGTACATCTTCAGGAAAGATTTTCAGGAGGAGTGCTGAGGGCAGCCCCACCTTACAGTCCAGCGTGCAGCCTCTGCCCCTAGCCTCCACTTTGGAGGGTGATGCTTGGCCCCTCTCTGGCTTTACTTCTTCCCACCGGCTGAGGAATCCGGAAAGCCAAAGAGGTGTGCCCACCACAGATCATGTGCCCCTCTGGTCCCCTTTTGACACCCAGGGTCCTGGAATTCCTGGCCACAGAGGCCTCAAGCCTGCTCTCAGGGTCCACGTGGGCCTCCTGCCAGGTATGTCTCTGGGGACTAATCAGGGCCAGACCTCCCACAATGGAAGGGGCAGTTTCCTCGAAGACACACGCAGTGGCCTGGGGAGGGATGAACACGGGAATGGCATTGCCATTCTGTTTAGAGAGGGCTGCTGGCGGGGCAGGGGCGGGGGAGGCATGGAGCCAGGCTGGGTACTGCTGTCAGGCGACAGTAAGAGCAGGACGCAGCTCGAGGCGATGCCACCTTGAGATGGTGCCACAGGTGGCTGGCATTCCCTGTCCTGGAGCAGAGCTTCCACCAGGGCCTTCAAGTAATCATGAAAAATGAGAGGATATATTTTACTTAAGAGTGTATTACCTTGATGTGTGATTTCTCAATACCACTTAAAGAGAGGTATGTAGATTACTATTTGTTCTCTTTCCCCAGGACCCAAAATGAATAGAATGAGCCACCTAAGAGAATATTTCTGAACCCTTTGATATTTGAAAAAGTCTCTCTAGTGTCTTTACTCATGAAACACCATGGCTGTATATATAGAGCTCTTCACACAGAGCCTGAAAGCTCCTTAGACAAGCATTTCCCAAAATCACGCAGTTGGATCCAGGTCCCATAAATGCTCCAAGATAAAAGGGTTCGACAACCTTTTCTGGGGGGGGGGGGGGAAAGGCAGTGTATCTACAGTTTGGTAAATAAAGCACTGTAACCAGAGTAAGACCCACCCTCCGCCTTCTTCCAGTGGCCACACTTACCTTACCATGAAATCCAAAGAGAAATGGGTCTGTCCACGGTGTGTCCAGGAAAGCAGGAAGAAGGAAGGGAAAGCTGTATGCCGGATTGGAAGAGTGAATTCACGTATTTCTTTATTCGTGTTGCAAGATTTTCTTTCATTTTAAAACTACGTTGTTCAATTGATATTTAATAACTCAATGGCCAGTTGTAATTCTGGATGTTTCCTAAAACAAGAAGCCACCAGGCTGTGTTTGCACAGAGGGGCGACCTTGCAGAGACTCGCCACCCACCCTGACTTCACTGTAACTTTTTATAAGATGATCCCCGTATTGCGCAGCAGTCACCGAGGGCACCCAGCGGAGGTGGTCGGACGATTGTGAGCGCAGGCTGCCAGGCCAAGCGCACAGGCCGGGTGGAGACGGTTGAACATGGTCCACAGCCACCACTTTGCAGCTCGAGGCCTCGCCCTCATGTAGCCTGTTTGTAGTTTTCTAGGAGTGTTTCGCACAGCGCAGGTTCCAGGCGTCCGAACACCCCGGAGGACATCCGCCTCTGAGACGCGCGTGCGCACTCAGCTCCATGCCGGTTCCAGCCACCAAGCGCTCCTGTCTGGGAGGCCTCTGATGGGCCTGGGGAGGGCAGGGGGCTCTTCCCCTGAGGGAATGGCCTCTGCGTCACTGTGCCCTGCCTTTTGGCTTGGACTGCAGTCCTCCCTCAGGAGTAAAGAGCTCTTCATTACCAAAGGGGCTGTTGGTTCCGTGGCGAGCACCGACAAGAGACAGCGGAACAGCCAGGCGGATGATGTCCCGTGTCTCTGGAAATTCCTGACGCTTTTACTGTGAAGATGAAACGACCGTAACAGCACGAAGGTCGTGGGTCTGTGTGTCTATGAAGAGAGTCCAGCTGCTGGGAGCTGATGAACAGTGAATGCCCTGCCCTGCCCTGCCCTGCTTGTGTTGCGCGTGGCCAGGCCCGCAGCTCACGTCCGAGAGGACTCCTTGATGTGAATTGGCCGTGCCACAGCAGCAGTTCTGCAAGGAAGCTAGGAAGCTAGACTGTGCTTTTTGTTTAATCACCATTCACCAAACGGATTTGGAATCTTCTTTTTGGTACTAGCTGGGGAGGAATGCACACATGCAGTCTGTTGTGACACGTTCGTGATGGTGCCTAGTGTGGCTCCCAAGAGCACTACAAGCTCTCAGAAATGTTCTCCCAGGCCTTCAGAGGAGGGAGAGGTTCCTGGGGAAGGCAGGGAAGCCTGTTTCTGTCCTCACACCAGAGAAACAAACCTAGGAGACAACCGAGACAAGAAATTCCCAATTTAAGTCCTTTTTTCTTTATGGGGAGGGTCATTTGGAATGGTAGCCTCGCTTCCTTCCCATGGCTGCATCTATGATATCTTTTCCTCCTGTTTTCTAATGTGTCACTGAGACAGGAAATAAGGCAGAAAGAGACTTGTGAACCTCTGTCTCTCAGACAGGGCCCTCCCCACAGGAGGATCACAGGGAGTGAATGAGAAGGAGAACATCCCACAACGGTCCTGGTCAGGACGGTCTCCACATCCATGATCCCGTGGTTCCTGGTCCCCTGGTTCCAGGGATGTTTCTGGAGTGACTGTGCTTCCCGGGAGCCAGCTGAGGGAGCAGGGCGTGCTCTCAGATGCCCGTGGGTGTGGCCAGTGGGTACAAGCAGACCCTTCCCAGGCAGCTGGTGCCAGGCAGGTGCAGGTAGGTGATCGGCCGCTGCTGCAGCTCACCCCATGGGTCCCAGGCCAGAAGGTGCTCCCTCAGAGCCGGTGTCTCCCTGCAGCTCAGAAGAAAAAGGGTCAGGTAGGCCCCAGAGAGAGCCAGCCACACCACTCCACACACCTGTCTCAGCCACAGCCATGAAACTAAAGATGTATTTTAATTTAGTGACAGCTTTTTGTTACAGATGTTTAAAGATTATGAAGAATAAATTGTGAGGAAAATTGTTTTTTCACTCTTTTACCATTTGTTGTGGAGAGAAATAGGTAAGTGCAGGGAGTTTGCGATAAAAACAGCACCTGGAGGTTCTTCAGAAGTGAATCTGATGGC
Source organism: Macaca fascicularis (assembly GCF_037993035.2). NCBI lineage: Eukaryota > Metazoa > Chordata > Mammalia > Primates > Cercopithecidae > Macaca > Macaca fascicularis. Next base: position 11,861,471 of record NC_088378.1, read on the forward strand.
CAGCGCGGTGGCTCACACCTGTAATCCAAACACTTTGGGAGGCCAAGGCAGGCAGATCACCTAAGGTCAGGAGTTCAAGACCAGCGTGACCAACATGGGGAAACCCTGTCTCTACTAAAAATAAAAAAATTACCCAGGCATGGTGGTGGGCACCTGTAATCCCAGCTACTCAGGAGGCTGAGGCAGGAGAATTGCTTGAACCCAGGAGGTGGAGGTTGCAGTGAGCCGAGATCGCGCCACCGCACTCCAGCCTGGGTGACAGCAAGACTCCATCTAAAAAAAAAAAAAGAAGAAGAAGTGAATCTGATGTTTGCACTCCACTTTTGAACCATTCGCTCTCACTGCTGTCACCATAAAGATGTGGTGTTGCTGATGCAGGTTCTGGTGGCTGGTTAAGTTTTGATCATCACCTGGCCTCCTGAGATCTCGCTGCCTTCTTAGGAAAGGTGACTGGCTTCTGTGTGGGAAGCTATTGTTTAACATGCAATGATTCCGTCCTGCCTGCCACCGTGCACCGTCCCATGTATTGAATTTTGACCTTTTCTTTTTAAGTTTCTGTGCTTATCTCTTCTTAGTGCTTACTTTTGCCAGTTACAATAATATTACCAAAATAATACACATATAGCTTTGGCAAAAAAAAAAAACAGAAAACATGAGCAGAATAAGACAATTCCTTGGGACACAGTTTGGACCCTGACCAAATGCCTTTCTGTAGGCAGAAAGGCTGTCTGCCAGTGGGAGAGTAGCTGTTAAGTTGGAAAAGAAGGTCATGCCGCCTGACCTGGCCCCAGCCTTGCAAGGACACAGGAGCCACACTGCTTGCATCATCCGAGCCTTGCTCCAGAAGGCCTAGCCGCTCTCTTCCTAGGGGTGATTCAGGGACTTAATCTTGGACCAGATCCCCCTCTATACCTGCCCAGCTCCAGACCCATCTCTTGGAGGGCATCTGTGCTAGACCCAGTGGGTCACTCTGACAGCTTCATCTGAGCCAAAGATGTGGGTCCCTCCATGGCTGTGCGACTTGCCTGTAAGGAAAGCAGTCTTTTACTCAGAGGAGAAGGAAAATCATCTTCCCTGGTCTCAGTGCTACATTACCACTCAGCAATTTGAGGAAATCCTCCAGTTTTCCTATACGAGGAAGCACGCCACATTGAAAAAAAGAAAAAAAAGAGTTGGTTAAACTGAGCCCCCAATATCTGTGACTATGCTCGTGGTGCTGCTGCCTGGAACACAGATGTTGAGCGGGGAGCCTCGTGGCCGTCTGAGCAGCGCTGACTGTCCATCTCATGCTGGGCAGGGACCCTGGGCAGGTGGACATAAGACCAGTATTGATTGGCCAGGGCCACAGGGGCTGAGTGTCTTCCAGTCTGCCTGGAACAGCGAAAGCAGCTGTACAGACCAGCGACAGTGGGAGGGCTTGCTGGGATGGATGGGAACAGCAGACAGCTTGTGTCCTATTCAACTTGCCCGCTGTACTTTGCCTCCTGACCTGTCATCAGAAGAAATAACACTGGCCCAGACCAGCTACCCACATGACCACAGAACCAGCGGTCTGCCCTGTCCTAGGTTAGGTCATCATGGTTTAGAATAAAACAATAAGGCACATTTATTATGGGCATTGAAGGCTTAAGGTTTTCCTTAATTTCCTAATTTTTAGTCAACAATGATTAGCCTTCATTATGTGTGCAAAGAGGAATTTGAAGGCAAGGGAAATGTAAGAAAAATATTGCCATTCAGAAGAGAGGTTTATTGATATTTCTTTCTTCTTATGTATTTTATGATATTCACTTTTAACCACATTTCATCCAAAAAGTTGATGCAGCTTTAACATGAATGTTACATTTTACTTACAAGGAATGATTACTTGTGTTCTCTTTGTAAAGGAAAGACAATATTGTATTTTTATTAAATAATGTACAGATCTTCTCTGTATTTTTGAATCATTATATGGATTATGGATATATTGCTTAACAAATTTTTTTTGGAACAAAATAAAAAGAGGCCACATTTGTGCTCTGGAATGTTCTTCCCTGTTTGGCAATGGTTGCCTCTTAGTACTAATTTTTGGTGGTGCTATTAATTTTCTGCATCACCATCAGTATTTCCATGGCACCGAGGGAAGACCACGTCAGGCTGACTGTCAGATGCCACTTTCCTGCTATTCACCTAAACAGTCCTTCATTTAAATATCTGCAATAGAACCGCGAATAGAAAAATCATTAAAGAAGAAATACATCTTGTTAACAAATATTTGTATAATGTTCAATCTTACAATAATGTTTATAGAAGCAAGTTATAAGATAAAAATTTTCCCCCTATCAAATTAATAAAGATTTTTAAATATGAGCACTCCCTCTGCTGGCGAGCACAGGGGAAGTGGGCACGCTTAAGCAACACTAGATGGGGAATGAATTGGTGCAATCCTTTTGCAGTGGTAACGTGAATAAATAGGTTTAAAATCATCAGAAGCTTTAGTACAGAAATACACTTGTTCTAAGCTAATAATCCTAAATATTATAAAAGTACATACAAACATTTATTATGACATCGTTTATGATTGTTAAAAATATGAAACCATCTAATTCCTTAAAATTATGTGGGCAGATTAAATTACAGCACATCTATAACATTAAATAACACATAATAACAAAAACCATAAAAAACTTGTGATGAACATGGAAATGTGTATGCTATTTTATCTTAACTGAAAAAAAAGGAAACAAAATTGTGTCTTTAAAAGAATCACAACTATGTAAAAATGCATCGAAAAGAATCAGACAAGAAATATGCCAATATATGACCAGCATTTATCTATCTGCCTCTATTTTTCTACATTTTTAAAATTTTCTCTACTAATCATAATTTTTATAACGTAAATATAAAACATTCTATTTAAATATAAATAAATTATGTAGCAAATTATACTTTTGATAATATAGATAAGTATCTGTTTACTTTTTATAATAGTGTCTACTCAAAGTGATAATGCTGAAGACTAATTTTAGAGTCAAAAATAGAAATAAGACAACAGATAAGACTACCCCTTTGAGAAACATGGAATGGAAGAAACAACTTCAAAAACATAATTTTAATGTAATTGTGAGTGTCCTGCATACTGGGGAGTGGGCTGAGGAGAGGAGATTCCCTTGCTATTATTACCAAACTCTGCATGTTTGTAAAAAAATGATTAACCACCCTCTAAGTAAATGCCATCTGTAGGTTATGCCATTTCCTGTTTAAATGCACAAAGAAAGTTTTTATTTTGTTTTGTCTTCTAGAACTTCTTTAGCAGAAAACTAATTATATGAACTACATACATTAGAGAGTTTTTGGTTAAATATTGTAGAAATCAGCCTGATATCGCTTGGCTGTGTCCCCACCCAGATCTCATCTTAAACTGTAGCTCCACAATTCCCACATGTTGTGTGAGGGAGCCCGTGGGAGGTAACTGAATCATAGCGGTGGTCTTTCCTGTGTTATTCTCATGATAGTGAATAAGTCTCATGAGATCCGATGGTTTTATAAAGGGAGTTTCCCTGCACAAGCTCTCTTCTCTTGCCTGCTGCCATGTGAGACCTGTCTTTCACTTTCCACCATGATTGTGAGGCCTCCCCAGCCACGTGGAACTGTGAGACCATTAAACCTCTTTCTTTTGTAAATTGCCCAGTCTTGGGTATGTCTTTATCAGCAGCATGAAAATAGACTAATACACAGCCCTAACTGCTTCCTGTACAATGGATTGATTTTAGGATTCGACGAGAAGATTCTGGAAAGAGTCACAATTACCAAATTAGAAAACAACTGGACCCCCAGGAGGTGGCACTGCCAAGAGGGCCCCTCCATCCCCTCCTGCTCTGCTCCTTCTTCTTGCAAACTGCTCTCCCCTCCCCAAGAACACATGGGTGGCAAACAGTCACCTGAAGGATCGCCAACTTTTCTTCTCACAATCTTAACACTTAAGAGATGGTTTCGTCTCTTCATTCCACTTGCAAAATTCCCAGAAAACAGCTCTATCCTAATTTGGGTCTGGTGGTTATTCCTGAACCAAGGACTTACCGTGGCCAGGAGCAGTGTGGAGACGTCCCTGGCCCAGGAAGAGCCACTCATCCACCTCTAAACCAAACAAATATGGCCAGAGGCAGCACCACGTCCTAACACAGCTTCCCCACAACCATGAGGATGGCAGTGAGAAAGCACTGGAGATGCTGTAACAGAGCAGACCACTCACACAGGCCATCCCACTAGAGGCTGCCTTTATTTCAGTTTACCTTACCTTTCAGTTAATAAACGTGTAAATATCTCAGCACAGAAAAATCTGAAATAGAGACAATTTAACTTGCAGAACTGAGAATCTGTGCCAAACTAACTTCAGCTTTTCTTTTCCTGCACCGAGATCATTCTTCTCCTTCCACATTATTTAAAGAGAGTTAGAGGCCGGGTGCGGTGGCTCATGTCTATAGTCCCAGCACTTTGGGAGACCAAGACAGGCAGATCACCTGAGATCAGGAGTTCGAGAGCAGCCTGGCCAACATGGCAAAACCCCATCTCTACTAAAAATACAAAAATTAGCCGGGCATGGTGGCATGTACCTGTAATCCCAGCTACTCGGGAGGCCGAGGCAGGAGAATCACTTGAGCCTGGGAGGCAGAGGTTGCAGTGAGCTGAGATCATGCCACTGCACTCCAGCCTGGGCAACAGAGCAAGACTCTGTCTCAAAATAAATAAATAAATAAATTAATAATAATAATAAAGAAGGTTAAAGATAAAGGTATGATTTCCTTAACATGCAGCCTTAAGAAGGGAGCTTCAGTTTTGAATTTTTAACAGATGCTTCTGTATTTGGAAACCACTATTATAAGCTTCAGTCTGTACAAAGGTCAATAGAGAAAGTCATTCTACTCCCACTAGATGTCTGTTGTGTATGTGTAGCACCCAGACAAACTAAAGGCATCCATTAATAGAATATGCACCTGGATATGGAATGCCAGCTGTATACCAAAGGCCAAGGATGAATGCAGTAGCAAAGACTATATTTTAATGTGCTGGCAAACTATAAGAGCTCAAACAGACTGAGCATGGTGGCTCACGCCTGTAATCCCAGCACTTTGGGAGGCCGAGGTGGGTGGATCACCAGAGGTCAGGAGTTGAAGACCAGCCTGACCAACATGGTGAAACCTCATCTCTACTAAAAAAAAAAAAAAAAAAAATACAAATTAGCCGGGCATGGTAGCGCATGCCTGTAATCCCAGCTACTTGGGAGGCTGAGCCAGGAGAATCACCTGAACCCCGGACGTGGAGTTTGCAGTGAGCAAAGATCACACTATTGCACCCCAGCCTGGGCCACAAGAGTAAAACTCCATCAAAAAAAAAAAGAGCTCAAACAAAATCTGACTACTTCCAGACCTTGAAGAAATTATTGATTTTGAGTCTTTATTTAGGAAACGAGCAGTATGGACCAGATTAATTTTCAAGTTGCAGCTAAGTCTCAAATTCTGAAGGCTCTTCTCAAAGACTAACACTGTTGCTGATAGAAAATTCTTAAAGAATACATATTTTCTCTTGATTACCGGTTAGAATGGATTCAGTCCAATATCTGATCTTCATTAAGAAAAACCTTGAAAATGTCAATGGGCTTTAAGTTCCCAGGAGAAGGCAAGTCATTTATTTGAACTTCTCTTCTCTCTTAAAAGGTTTCTCTTAGCAGGGGTGAGGAGCGGAGCACTCTGCCTTCCAGAGAAGGATTGCAGCACAACCACCTGTGCAGGCTATAAAAAGCCGCTGCGCTCCGTGTGGGGGAAGAGAGCCCAGCTTTCCGATCACTTCTCCACATTGTGTCCCTGGGTAAGCGTCCAACATGTGACCAAAGCCTCCGCAAAGAGAGGTGGGTGCTTGGCTGAGCTGTTTTGCTCAAGAATAACTCTACAAGTCACATTTGCTGAAAATAGACCCTTGTGGCATGAATTTCCTAAGAACTCAGCAGATCAGTCCAAGTTGAAGATGAGAGAGAGAGAAGGAAAGAGAACTTGCTACTTTCTAGTTGTTTGGCAGAGAGAGAGCGTGCCAGTGAGTGAGCGCAGGTGCATGTGTCTTGTGCTTGGAATAGCCCGTCTCAGGGCACCTCTGTCTGGAGGGGCCCTCGTGTGTCCTGACTGCTCTGGTCCACTGTGATCCTGAGACTCTAAGCTCAGCTCCTGGCCTTCTTGGAGTGGCACCACCATGCGTTGTCCCCAGCCTCCCAGAGCACCCAAGGGGGAAAGCTGTGGTGTCCAGACTACAAAGCACAGGGGAAGTAGGGAGATTTCGGTCTGAAGTAGATGGAGCCCTCACAATGTAAGGGAGATAGCGTATAGCAAATCTCCATCTCAAAGGGGACAAAAATAGTCTTAACTTAAAGACCGTTATTCAAAAAAAGTATATTGATTGAGCCAATTTTAATTTATATAGAGGCCTAGAAGAATATGTTTATACGAATATCTGGAAAGAGCTGCACTGAAATGCTGACAATGATTAGCTTCAATGTAGAAATGTTTGTAGATTTTTTCTTTTTGTCTATCTATTGTGTATTTTCAACATATAGTTTTTTTAAGTTCTTTTCTTTAGAAATCTCAAACTGAAGCAATAACAGCAGGAAGGGACATTTGTTGAGCCTGGGAGTTGGGATCTTGTGTTCTAAGCAAGAATTTAAACCTTTCCTCCATATATTTGTGTCCTCTACTTTTCTGGCTTGGTGTCACATCTTCTAAGTGCTGGCAGTAAATCATACAGGATAGTATCATAAAGTGTTCTCAAAGTAATTTTATAGTTTCATTAGAAAGAAACATTGGTATAGAAGAAAAATAACAAGTCTTCATATTTTCAGGAACATAGATCCAAATTTAGTTTAAAATCCAGAACAATCACAAGTCAGTATGCAAGAGTAATGGCCCAGACAATGCTTGTTGATGTTAAATTAATTATAATTTGTTAATTCATTTACAAATGATGGTAAATTGAAATCGTCAGTATTTGTTGATGTTAAATGAATTCAACACTTGTTAAATGAAATGAAACTTCAACTTCTTTAAGGGGTGGACTTCTTTCTTTGTAAGATCCCTGTAGTGTGTTCTGTGAAATCCTCTGTCTTGGAGCAAAGGAGAAGGAGGAAGGATGAGAGGGTGACATTTAAACCATACAGCCAAACTTCAAGGGGCAGCAGCAACCTCTGGTGCATGCCCAAATTCAGAGCAGGAATTGTTGCAGAAAACCAAATGGCTCTTCAAGACTTAAGAGGGGAAGTGTCTGTGTAACCAGTAGGAATAGCAAAAGCCTACCACTCACTTAAAACAGGCCCACTGAGAAGCTCCTGTCTCATATCCTGCACTCTCAGAAACAGAAGTTTCATGAGTTGCTTTTTCTTTTTAATTGCGTTTAGCAACTTCCCTGTCATTCAGACACGTATTCATGCCACAAGCACTGGTCAGATGTGCGCTGCGTGTGGGACACAGAGCTGAGCTTATGAAAGAGCTCATGGCCAGTGAGAAACCAATGTAGAATCGAAGCCAGTGCAGTGTGGTCCGCACTAACATAGAGGGCAAAGTTGCCAGGGGAGGACGGAGAAGGAGGCATCCCCACTGGGGAAACAGGAAAGTTTCTAGAAGAGATGACACTGGGCCAGGTCTTCTATTCAGAGAAGAGTATTGCAAGCAGGGGAACATCTTGACACAGACCTGGGGTCACAAAACAAAGGAGGTTCCAGGACAAAAGGCCTATGCTCCCCTGTGAACTGCTGGGAACCTATGGCATAGGTGATGATAAGCCACTCCTCCACAGGAAGGTGACATGATCGGATTTGTGCTTTAAAGTGAAAATCTGCCTGCCATTGAGAAGGTGGGGTGGAAGAAGTAGGGAGCTTGCTGTTTTGCAGTAAACCATACAGGAGAGATGAGGGCCTGGGTGGTAGCCAAGAAAACTGGTAGCTTGTGAGATACTTCAGAGGAAGAAATTAACAAGGCTTGCTCTCAGATTAGACACAGTAGGTGAGAGAAATGGGTCACTTTACATGAACAAGCTTTTTTTTGAAAAAAATAGATAAATTGCTTAGTGACTAACAACTAACTGCTTTGCAAAAAAAAAAAAAAGTGCAAAAAAAAATCATTTGTTAGAGTTCACCATTGTTAATCTTATAAAAGCAAAAGTAGTGATATGGTTTGGCCGTGTCCCCACCCAAATCTCCTCTTGGGTTGTAGTTCCCATAATCCCCACATGTTATGGGAGGGACCTGCCAGGGGGTAAATTAATTATGGGTCTGTTGCCTCCATGCTGTTCTCCTGATAGTGAGTGAGTTCTCACGAGATCTGAGGGTTATATTCTGGGTTTTTCCCCCACTTTACTGTGCACTTCTCCTTGCTTCCACCATGTGAAGAAGGATGTGTTTGCTTCCCCTTCCACCATGATTGTAAGTTTCCTGAGGCCTGCCCAGCCCCTGTGGAACTGTGATTCAATTAAAGCTCTTTACTTTATAATTTACCCAGTCAGGAAGTTCTTCATAGCAGCATGAGAACAGAGAAATACAAGTTGTATATGGCCTCTGATATCAGGGGCATTCAGTTCAGACTGGCTTCTCTGAAGCCATCCCTCAGAAATGGGTGAAATACCTGCCCTGAGCATCTCAGAAAAGTCTCAGGTCCCTGACTTACTGAGCTGGAGGTTGAAGTCACCTGCTCTCCCAGCTCCTCTGAAGGAAACCGACTTGCATTTCCTAGATTTGGAATTAAAATTTCAGGCAGAAGAAAAAGCAACCTAAATTTTTGCTTTTCCTTCAGTTTCTTTAAACAATTTCAAAGCTAAGGACAATGACCTAAAATTGCTACAGTATCAGATTTTGGAAGAGAAGATACAGCTAAAGGACACATGGGAGCTGGTCTAGGTTGCAGTTAGGGAATGCATTTAACCTTCAGTCTTGGCCTCATGGTCTGTCCCAAGGTGGGCATCCTCCTTCCTCTTTCACCGCTAGATGTCAGGGGTGAGATCCTTGCCCTGTCTTGCAATATCTTTGTCATTTTAAATGTTGATCTCTGGCCTTTCCCTTTGTAGTTAAGTTTCTTATCATGCACAGCCTATAATGCTTATAATAACAAAAAGGCCACAGCGACCACAAGGAGAGCCACTGGAGGGCCACCAGGGAGTGTGAGTTTCCTGGGACGTGGCCTCTTCAGCACCTGATGGGCTTGGGGAGGAGATGAGAAGAAGCACAGAGAGGAATAGAACTGGCAGGGGCCATGAGAACTGGCAATGCCCCCGTCCCCAGTGCCACCCCGGTCTCTGCTAACGCCCAAACTCAGAATTACCCCATAATGAGTTTTTTCCTTTTTAATCCTGATGAATTAGAAATAAGGGTATCTAGAAGCAGGCAGAGACTCCTGGAGAAGGAGGAAATAATCTTCTTTTCCAAGGGTGGCTCGGAGATGTTTTTGGTCGTTTATCATTTGGGTAAAGAGTGGGGATGGGATTGTTCTAGACTCCTCTGTGAGGTCTGTCTCCCCTCAGGGAGACACAGGCAACCCTGAGATGGAAAACTGGTGTCTCCCCTAGCCTGTCCCAGGGGCAGCAAATTGAAAGATTAGGATTAGTGCTTTGCTCCCTTGGAAAGCCAAAGAGACAATGGAAGAAAGAGTTCCATGGGCTGGTGGTTGTCCAAGACCAGGTCTGTTGCCAAAGGATGGAATGATCTTGGCATGGCGTCAACAGGGAGAGTCCCTGAGCAGGAGTCAATTTCCTCTTGGTAGCCAGGGCCCCTCCTCGTTATTGCTAATCACTCTGGGTCACACTATGCCCCACCCCTTGTTCTTTGTAACTCATTGAACCCACCATCCCTACACCAAGTAAGGGCCACATGCAATGCTTGATTCTGTGTCCTGCTTGGCCGCCGGGGCACCATCCCACCAGGGACTGATATCAGCAATGCCTTTCCCCTATTGTGTAGCCACCCAGCCTCAACGCAGGAGCTGGCTAGCTCGTGGCATTGAGTATGTAGTCATTTCCGTAACAGAGAGGCAGTCGCCGGTGACACCCTGACTTAACAAACCCATCTTCACCTCTGACGTTTTGGGGCCTCCCTGCAGACAATAACCATCCCTCAGAATTGGGTGAAATATCTGCCCTGAGCACCTCAGAAGAGTCTCGGATCCCTGACTTACTGAGCTGGAGGTTGACGTCACCTGCTCTCCCAACTCCTCTGAAGGAAACCGACTTGCATTTCCTAGATTTGGAATTATCTGCTCACACCTGAGGTTCAGCCTGGGTTCTCAGGCCAAAACTCTTGCTTCGTAGAAACGGCTAACCGAGCCTGAGAACTGCAGCCTTGCCCTCAGAATCACTCATTCCTGTGTCCTCAACCCATGGAACTGCTTTTGTTAAAATGTGTTTACAATTATAAAAGTGTCACTCCTTTGGAAGCTTTATTTCCACTGGGGCACAGAATTATGATATAATTTAAAGTAGAACATATTTCTTTTGTTAGTTGTAAGAAGTTTACTCAAAAGCAGTCTCTGCCTAACAGACAAATATGGGGAACATGAAACTGAAACAGGAGAGTTCCCCAGTTCCCTGTGCAGGACGTGCAACAGGGGTGTGGCTCGCCTACAGCTCAAACCCCTAAGGGGAGCATGCAGATGGGCAGGTGCAGAAGCCAGGGAAAGCCCTTTTGGGCTCTGGCCCCATGGCAGCATCTAGGGATGGGTGTCTGTGACTCCCCAAGCCCAAGTGGGTGTGTGTTACAAAGCTCTTTCAGATTTGCCATCTGGGCTTGTGTGCTAATCAGCTCAATGGACCCTCTGCCTTATCGCAAGGGCAGGGGACCAGTGTAACAACCTTCTGTATCCCGAGCTCTTGCCAGTGTCCTGAAAGAATCAAATCACATATAGGCTCAAAGGATGAATGAAAGGTTTTACTGAGTGGTAGAGATGGCTCTCAGGGAGATGGATGGAGAGCCAGAACAGGGGATGGAGCGGGAAGGTGGTCTTCCCCTGGAGTCGGGCCGCCCAGTGGCGAGACTTTTCTAACTGCCCCCGGCCGAACTCCGCTTGGCATTCAGACATCCCTCCTCTCCTCTCTCTCTCTCTCTGCTGCGTTGTTCCACCGTTACTGATCTGCTGGCCCGCTGGTCCACTGGTCTGCTAATCCCAATATTTGGCTGCTTGCGTGCATGCCCACTGAGGTCTCGGGTTTATATGGGGGCAAGATGGGGGCGTGGCAGGCCAAAAGGCAACTTTTGGGGCACGAAAACAGAAATGGCTGTCCTCATTTAGGGCCGTGGGTCTTCAGGATTGAGCTTGGGCCTTTGTCGGGAACCACCCTCTTCTACCCAGTATTTTCCTGTCTCCTGTCCATATCAAAATGAGAGGCAATCTGAAAGAAAACAGAGAATGAATTTATTCCTTTCATGAGCTTTTTAAAAAGATGAACCGACCACTCAGAGTCTTCATAAAATGTCTTACAATTGTTAATAATATCTAGTACACAGCCCTCATGAAGTGGCAGGCAGCCATCTAAGCACTCCACCTAGAGTAACTTGTGTAATACTCTGTCAACCAACCCAACTGGGTAATAAGAACCATTATTACTGATATTTGACAGACAGGAAACTGAGGCACAGACAGGTTAAGTAACTCACCTATGAGCATGGCTGGTCCATGGCAGAGCTGGGTGCAAACTTCTCAAGACAGAGGACGCACTATGCTGTCCTGATCCCTAAAAGGGATAAATAACAAAAGAAGAGTCTATGATGAATCACTTTGCGACTTAGCAGAGGAAAAGCAGATGGCTCAAAACAGCTAAACAATGCCCTTGGGGATGACCCCATGGAACCCCATGAGGTAAGGGCCGCCTGACCATTCATTCCACCTCTAGGCCCAGATCCCAGAGCCCAGGCCACTGGCCTAGGAAGGGACATTAGGATTCCTACATTAGCCAAGCTCGTGGCTCCCACTGGCTCCTCCCTCAGAGCTAGTTTCCAGCAGCTCATCCTCCTTCCCAAGCATCTTTCTCTCAGTGGTTGGGAGAAACAGAACCTCTCTGAACCAAATCGCTCTAAGGTGCAAACGACTAATAGCTTTGGGAAGACACTTGCCTCTTCAATGAGGCATTTCTCGACTCAAAGGCTCTCTAATGGGTAGAAATACAGGCAATGTGGCAGAGGGTAGAGAATTCAATGTCATGCAAGGGATACGGTTTTTTGGTTTTGTCTTTTTTCTTTTTTTTCCTTCAGATAAAATTCACATATCAAAACGTTGTGCAACCATCACTGCTATCTAATTCCAGACCATTTTTCTCACCCCAGAAAGAAACCCTATACCTATTGGCAGTCTCTCTGCACCACCCCCATGCTCGAGCCCTTGGCAACCACTAGTCTGCCTTCTGCCTCCATAGATTTGCCTATTCTATTTATAGTTCACATAAATGAAATCATATCAAATGTGCCTTTTGTGTCCAGCTTTCTTCAGTTAGCATAATGGTTCGAGGTTCATCCACGTTGTGGCATGAATCAGTATTTCATCCCTTTTTACAACGGAATAATATTCCATTGTGTGGATAAACCACATTTTGCTTATCCACTCATTAGTTGATAGGCATTTGTATTATTTCCACTTTGGCTATTACGAATAAGGTTGCTGTGAATATTCATGCAGAAGAGTCTTTGTGTGGACATACGTTACTTTTTGTTTTTGTTTTTGTTTTTGTTTTTCGAGACAGAGTCTTGCTCTGTTGCCAGGCTGGAGTGCAGTGGTGTGATCTTGGCTCACTGCAGCCTCCGCCTCCCAGGTTCACGCCATTCTCCTGCCTCAGCCTCCCGAGTAGCTAGTAGCTGGGACTACAGGCGCCCTCCACCACACCCAGCTAAGTTTTGTATTTTTAGTAGAGACAGGGTTTCACCATGTTGGCCAGATGGTCTCGATCTCTTGACCATATGATCCACCCACCTCGGCCTCCCAAAGTGCTGGGATTACAGATGTGAGCCACTGCGCCCGGCCAGACATATGTTCTTAATTACCTTGGGGTATACCAAGGATGATTGCCACTGGGTCATATGGTAATAGGAATAGTATCTAAATACAGGAAGTTTAGAAGAATCCATTAAATCATAAAACTTAGGTGACTGCCTACTTGAGCTGTGTGACCTCAGGCAATCCAAGTAACCTCTCTGAATCTCAGGTTGGCTTTTTGCTTAGTGTTGTTGTTTGGTATGTTGAATGTCTTAAATTAAAATGTTTGCCTCTCAGTGTCCTTGTGAAGATTAAAATGATGTAAGTAAAGGCATTTCTAAACTAGGCAGTGGGAGGCTCTTGAGCTCCTGTCATCATAGACCCTGTCAGATGGGCCCGATGGCAGGGTGGCCACTCGTGCAGGTGGACTGGGGACACCACTCTGCAGCAAGAGCTCTACCTGGTGATTCCTTCTCTTTCCCAGCTAGTGGCCCTGCTGGTAAATAATCTTGTGAGAGGCTTTAGCTGCAATCATGACTCAATGAGTTAGTTCATGAGGTGACTGAGAAAAGAAATTCTTCCATGGAAATTTCCAGTGTGGTTCGAAGCCAGAGTGGGTAATATTGTAGCTGCACACTCACACTGCATGCACACATACTGCACACTATGCCTGCTGTATACATGGTGAGCGCACACACGCACACCACATACACACTGCTCACACGCCACACACAGGTTCTCAGATGAGGCCAGGTCAGGCCATGCTCCCTGGGAAGCTTGCCCAGGCTGGCACAAGCAGGAAGTGCTCTGTGATTCACCCGGGAGGCTCCTCCTTTTCTGGACAATCTCTGTCCACGTCCTTTGAAAAAGGCCTGACCTGTGTCCTGTGTCCTCGGGCCCTGCTTCCGTGGCTCCTCTGTGGTTAGAGCTGAGCATCTGAGAAACTGGTCTGGGCGTTAACCCACAGGACAGGTGCACAGACGACCTGGGAGTGAATTCCAGCTCTCCGCTTGTTAACTGTGTGGCCTCGAGTAAGTCAATTGGCCTCTCTGGGCTTCAGTGTCCTCCTCTGTCACATGGGGATGATGAGAGTCCCTGCCTTGAAGGGTTATGGCCAAGATAAAATGAGATCTGCCATAGAGCATGTCAAGAGCTGTGCCCAGCCCACAGCAAGTGACCAAGAGGTTTCAGCAAGTATTATCATCATTATCAGTTGTCTGTGGCTCCTCTCTTCCCTCAAAGCAACTACAGTCATGGGCCGCATAATGACGTTTCAGTGGACAATGGGCCACATATACAACAGTGGCCCCGTGAGATTACGACAGACTGAAAAATTCCTGCTCCCTAGTCAGGCCTCCATGATCATGACCCTGTGATGGCCTAGGACAACGTACATGTTTGTGTCTTCGTTTTTAAGTGAAAATGTTTAAAAAGTAAAAGTAAAGTTTAAAACATTTAAATATATAGAATAAGGATATAAAGAATAATTTTGCACCGCAGTACCCTGTGCTTGTGTTTTAAGCTAAGTGTTATTACAAAGGAGCCAAAAAGTGAAAAAAAAATTAAGTTCATAAAGTAATAAAAGTTACAGTAAACTAAGATTAAGTTACTATTGGAAAAAATTATAGATTTAGTGTAGCCTAAGTGTGCAGTGTTTATAAAGTCTACAGTAGTCTATAGTAGGGTGTAGTAGTGTATGGTGGTCTACAGTAGTGTACAGCAGTCTACAGTAGTGTACAGGAGTCTATAGTAGGGTGTAGTTGTGTACAGTAGTCTACAGTAGGGTACAGCAGTCTATCTACAGTAGTGTACAGGAGTCTATAGTAGGGTGTAGTAGTGTACAGCAGTCTCCAGTAGTGTAAAGGAGTCTATAGTAGTGTACAGTAGTATGCAGCATTCTACAGTAGTGTATGGTAGTGTGTAGTAGTGTGCAGTAGTCTACAGTAGTGTATGGTAGTGTGCAGTGGTCTACAGTAGTGTACCACAGTGTACAGTAGTGTATAGTAGTGTGCAGTAGTCTACAGTAGTGTGCAGTAGTCTTACCTGTGGATGTGTGGATGTTCTATTTACTGCACTCTTTAAGACTCTTTGCAAAAGTCACCTGATATGTAGGTACATTGCCTTTCCCTAAAGCTGGTCCTGCTCACAATTTTGTTTGCACGAACAAATGTATCTATTGCTTTCTGGACCCTCCTTCCTGATCCAAAACTTCCACTATATGCAATATAATTTAAAATCCCTAACTCCTTAGTGGTCTGGCCCATCCTTAGGTTTAGTCTTCCCTAATTGCCCTCACTTAAGCTGCAAGCAGCCTCAATCCTCAATTGGCTTCCCGAGCACCACTCTGCTTTCCTGTCTCACTGCCTCTGTCAGCACTATGCCCTTCACCAAAACACACCTTCCCTTGCCCCTTCCAACCATCTCCACCATCAGCCCAGCTCCAGGAAGTCCTGTAAGATCTGCACTACTGCCTCTGCCTTGTGCTCCCATAGCATTAATAGCATTCTTCTAGAACATTCTCTCTTGTATTATGATTATTTCTATACATGTCTTATCACTGACACCACACGGTGAGTTATTTTAACTTTATTATTTGTAACACTGTCTTTCATTTTTATAGTATCCTGCCAGGAACTTACAGATAGTATTTAAATTTTGTTGAGTCAAATGATGTGCACCCTTCAAAACGATTGAGTTTTAACATTAACTCTTTAAATAACCAGGATCACCATGTTACAATCTGTATCAGTAAGAACTCCTACAACTCTAGAATCTAGACAGGCAGTCAAAGAATTAAAGGTCAGTGCTGTGACAGCAGGCACACTCTGCCTTTCCCTAAAGCTGGTCCTCCTCACAATTTTGTTTGCAACAACAAACGTGTGTTGCCTTCCCTGATCCTAGGAACCTTAGGCACATTTTTAGCCTCTCCGTATTTCAGTTTCCTCATGGATTAAAAAAAGATAACAACAGTACTGTCCTCCTAGGATTGCTATGAGAAGAGAATGAGTTAGCCTTTGTAAGCCTGTAGGAAAGTGCCCGGCATGTAGGAAACATCCAGTAAATATTAGCTGGAATTCCACCTCAGGACCAACTCCCCACCATCTCTTACCCTGCAGAGGTCGAGAAAATGGCCAATTAGATGCTGTAGTTACCAATTCTCACCAGTAGGAGACACCCAATCGCCACAGTTGTGATCATTTCCCTTCAAGATGGAGCCCAGGGATGGAGAATTCCGTTTGGGAATGGAGGCAAAGGTGCTTTTATAAATATCAAAAAATCTTGGGGTCTAAAGATCCCACATGGCCCTCTGCAAGAGACTGCATGGGGAGGACATTTGGCAAGTTCCACTGTTCCTCTTTCTCTACCCAGCACCTGCTTAGAAAGGGCAAAGGTTGTGGCAGTGGCAGGGAGGTGTGGGATGGTCCCTAAGAAGGGTGGGCACAGAGACCCGGGAAGGAGGAACTGGATCTGTAGCTGGCAATGCATATATTTAATTTGATTCCATGATTTCTTCCAGGATTAGCTAAATCTATCCACCCATCCTGGCTTGTGGGGTCACCTCCTGAACGTGGGGTCCAATCCACGTGAAATCACCCTCCTATCAGCTTGTTCCTCCATTCCTTCCCCCAGCCAGATTGTTAATCTATGCCCTGGGACCTGAGCATGCCTAGCCCATTCCCAAGCCTGCCCTGGGCTTCCTGGTATTTCTAGTTCCAGCTCATACCTCACTTCCTCCAAGAAGCCTTCCCTGACCTCTCTAGTCCAGCAAGCTCCTCCTCCACCAAGCCTCTCCCACTGGCCTTTCCACAGTTAGGCACTTTCTCCAACGCTGCCTGTTGAGTCACTTGCCTTTTCATATAGCACCATGAGGACAGGGACACGCCTTGTTTGCACCTCCTCAGGAGTCTGCAAAGGGTTCTGCATGGAATCTGGGCGATGCTGACTGCAGAATGACTGGAGAAGTGCCAGGTAATTTGTAGGTGTTCAAGAATGAATGGAAAAATTTTAAATCTCCACTATAGACAGAAGGGGAAAAAAGTTCTGTTTGAAATAAGTTACCTTGGCTCTAGGTTTGAATTTAAGAGCTGTTTTCTCCAATTCAATCATCAAAATGTGACAAGTGAATGCTGTTGCCATGAAGTCTTATGAAGATCTTGCATGCTATCCAGGCCTCAGGTCCCCTCTTCTCTCTCTAACAAAATATACTTTAAAATTTTCACTTGTGAGCTGGGCGCAGTGGCTAACACTGGTAATCCTAGCACTTAAGGAGGCCAAGGTGGGCAGATCGCTTGAGCCTAGGAGCTCAAGATCAGCCTGGGAAACCTGGCAAAACCCCATTTATTTAAAAAAAAATTAGCCTGGCATGGTAGTATGTGCCTGTACTCCCAGCTATTCCAGAGGCTGAGACAGGAGGATCGCTTGAGCCAGTGAGGTCGAGGCTGCAGTGAGCCTTGATTGCCCCACTGCACTCCAGCCTAGAAGACAGAAGGAGACCCTGTCTCAAAGTAAGAAAATCACTTGTGATTTTGTTTATTTAGTATTTGGTGAATGAACTCATTAGAAGTCACATTATCAACCACACACTCAGGTCAGCCATGCGCTGGGAGAGAAAGGGAGAGCAGAACAGATGCCAGCTCCCGCCTTCCTGGAACATGACATCATCTAATTTGTTCATTCAACAGAAACTTCACACACACTTACAAAGCACCCCGTCCTGTACTAGGTGGGCTCTGGGGATAGAAAACTGAATAAGAGAATGTGGTCCCTGTCCTCAGGCACACATTATCCATTGGAGAAGACAGCTGAACCAGGCACAAGTCACTAAGTTCCCAGTTTCTCAGAGGGTTTGATGAAGGTGTTAGATATATAGAATCACTCTAACACTATGTCTGAAACAAAAATACTTCCCATTAAAGAGCAAGGTTGTAGGAATATTTTGAGGGCAAGAAAGGAAGAGCAACCCTTCACTCTATGCCCAAAAAAATCCCGGCTGGTCTCTGATAGTTTCATTTCTTTTCAAGAGAAAATAAAGCATTACATTTCATAAAAGACAAGGCTTAGAAAGCTGACTTCAACTACTGTCATATTCCTGACTTCAATTACTGTCATATTCCTGAGGGGAGCAAGAAAACGCAGGAGAAAACACAAGGCATACCCATTTTACAGATAAGGAGACTGAGGCTCTGTGGGAAAGGTTTAACAGTTTGGCTGGGCTCTCTGGTGCGTCAGAGGAGGTGGCACTGCTCCAGCCCACATCCCTGGTTCTCAGGCATCCCTCTCTCCCAGTCTCCTCCATTAAACTCTGCGTGCCAGCCCAGGGCACCAGTCATAGGCATAGTGGGCTCTCCGCTGCCTCATGGGGTCCCAGCAGGATTAACTTTCATGAAGCCAGGTTGAGAAAGGTTGAGGAAGAGCAGCCACAATGCAGGTTGCTAAAGCCCAGCCCCACTGAGTGGGTGCACAGAGCCAGCCTGCTGTTCTGCAAGCACAGCCCGCTAGATGCCAAACCAGTGTGCTGCAGGCGGTCTGAGCCAGGAAGTAGATCTGAAGCTTCAGGGTAGCTGTGTGAGTGAAAAAAAAAAAAAAAAAAAAAAGAACGTGATTCCTATCTGACCGATGACTCAGAAATATGAACTGGGGGGCCTTTCTTTCCTGACCCACCTGACAGGGCCATAGCCGACAGCCGTGTGTACACCAGTGAGCCTGTCACATCGCAGGTCTGCTGTCACAGACTCTGTCGAGCCCCAGACAGAATCCAGTGTGAGCAGATTTCTCATGCTCCAGGCTTCCTCACAAAGCTGCGTTTCCCTCAGCCACTTCTTTACCTACTTGGAAATAACAACAGGAAAAGGACAGATGGATCTTGATGAATCTTCCAAAACTCCTCTACTGGATTCCAGAGCTGGACTACTCAAAGGTGTGAAATTGGATCTCCTCCTCTTTAAAAACCCTTTTCCTGGGGTCTTCATACTCCCCACTTCTTCCTATCCCATAAAAACCTGGTTGTAGGAAGGGAAGACATCAAATCATTCACCTGGAGGACTACATGAATAAGAGCACCTTACCATGGTACTCGCCTTTTAACAAGGATCAAGAAACCTTTTGCAAAGGAGTGTTACCAGATGGGAAGTCGTGACTGTGAGTTTTCCAGGTTCTTGGTGTGTTGGACAAAGAATTTAACAAAATGCACAAAGCAACAAAAGAACGAATCAACGAAAGTGCAGATTTATTGAAGTGAAAGTACACTCTATAGAGTGAGAGTTGGTTTGATCAACCAAGCAGCTCAAGAACCCCAGTTACAATGTTCTTTGGGGTTTTTGTTAAGCTGAAATAATTTGCTAACACCCTTAGATGCCCTTTAGAGGCCTCCAATTGGTTACCCGCTATGATGGATGGGCCCCCGACCAATCAGAGGCTGAAGTGTAAACTTCCGTTTTGTTACCACAGGAGTGAGGATGTGGCCGTATGCTGCCTAATCTTGCCCAGAACTGTCTGCACCTGCTGTTCCTTTGCTTATGCCTTAACCCTTGGTTACCCTAATTCCCTATTCTCCTGCCTCATAAGGGTGGTGCTAGGCATTAGCTAGGACACATATGGGGCATCTTAGAAGAGGCTCATTCTTCACTCAAAAAGCCATAATTGGTTGTCCTTTTTTTTTCTAGTTCAATCACTCAGGTTTGTCCTGGACCTGGTCCAGGTGCACTGTGCTGGAGGGAGACCTGGCCCAGTCCAACAGCACAGCTTCTTCAGAGGGCCTTTCTGGTCTACCTGATTCAACACAGCTTGATCATTTGCAACCCGATTTTGCAGTTCATCTCTTTGTATTCATATGTATTCTGACTCCTCATTTACCCTATAAGATCATCTGAGGGGTAGAAACCTGGCCATCTTCCTTGTTCTTTCCTATCCTGGAAGATCCATGTGATTTTTGACAATGAATGTAATTTCTATTTTACCTTGGAATGAGTTTTTGCATTTGATTATCAGCAGGTTCGATGTTTAGGGATTTCTACTCGCAGTGAAATCTAGTGCCAAACCTAGCAGGAATTGTGTCCTTTTAACATGCGACTAAATTCCAATGAGCCCAAGCCAGGAAGACCTGATTCGCGGGGGCCGGGGGGGTGCTCACTTCTCCACTTCTGCATGAAGCCACCTCCAGTCTGGAAAGAAGCAACTCTTCCCTTATCTGTTGGAGATTCCTTATTGCCTATAAAGTAGGAGTAAACAGAGTGTGTGAGATGTTGACCAAGTACGATGGGATGGAACAGATGACCTCTCACTAATGCAGAGCATATGGCAGAGTTCTGTAGCCATTCTCAATAAAATGGAAAACAAGGTACTTTAAAATAAACACAGCTGGACACAGTTGAGAAAACACCGGTGATCTTTATTTTGCAGAAACGAAGTCAAAGTTGTGCTTACTGGTTGTCAAATTGCCACACATGAAAGCGGCTGGAAACACAGCCAATGTTCAGAGTTAGGGTCGCTACACTGGAGATCCAGAAATCAAGAGTCCTGATCACACCGAGCAGGCTAAGAGAGGGCTGGGGACGGAGCTTTTCTGCCCTGTCCTTTTCGGCCCCTGGTGGTTCCTTGGCCAGTGTGAGTACAATGATTTGCACAACTACTGCTTTCACTTAGTGCAAAAATGGACCAATGTTTTAAGTTCAATTGTAGTTCAACCACTGGAGCTTCAGAAGGGCGCACAGCCCACCCCTTTCTGCCGGAACTGTCTTACGTTATCATCTAACCAGGCATCCCTGGCCATTCACCAATGGTCCAAGTGTTGGGACCTCATGGATAAATGTATTTATTCCAAATGTAGGTGTAAGTCCCTTCCAGGCAGCACAGCAGAGCAGAGGACAACAAGGAAACAATTTGGTTTTCTCCGTTTTGTTTAGGAACACACTTTTTACATGAGTGCCCTAAGTGCAGCCGCCGTTTCCTACCAAGCAAGACAATAACCTGCCCTGCTTTGTTTATTCCCACAGCTCAGGAACCTGGCTCAGGGCTGCTCCTCAGTGCCAGCTGCTGGACTGGGCAAGATTTTAGACAAAGGGCGGCCATGCACCAGGCAGGTGAAAACCCACCACACTGAACCACTGCCAGGGAGCCCACTAAGGCACTGAGCCTCTCCATGAGCAGAGGCCTAACCTCAGCCTGCCTGGCTGATCTCATCTCTAGGGCGCTTTACATGACAGCAGCAGAGCGTGAGCCTGCTTCCCAGAGGAACTATGCAGGTGTGAGTAGCACCCAGCTTGTCCTCAGACACATGGCAGCCCAGGGGCAAAACATCAGGTTGTTCACTGAATCACCAAGGTATTTTTGGCATCACGTTAGTATACTCCAAAAACAACCAAATAGCAGGAAACAAAAACAAACAAACAAAAAAACCTAATTCACAAAAGCAAAATGTAGTTCATCTAAGAGGGTTAAGTTTAAAGTTTTCTTTACTGAATTGGCCCAAACTGGATAAGCATTAATATCCCTCCCTAAGGCTCCCAGTCAGGCGGGACCAGGCAGAACAAACGCTTGAACCAGTTACTGGGCATTTGCCACAGGCCAGACGCCCTCACCATAGCCACATTTCATCATTCATCAAACCCACCTCAGGAAGTGGATACGGTGATTCTCCCAGGGAGACTCCAGGAAGGGAGCACAGATAATGAGAAAGACTAGGGATCCCAGGTCACATCTGGGGAATGCCAGAGCTTCAGGTCTTTGCATGAGTAAGGTTAGATAAGCCTGAAACAGCACAACCAAGGGTCCTCAGAGAGCAGCAAATCAGAGACCATGCCAGGCAGTGGACAGCCCGTGGTCAAGCCCAAAGTGACCTCCAGGAAAGGAGGACATCCCTGTAATGACACTGCAGCCTCTCCCTTGCCCCAGACCCCACTTCCAGGGTACAATTCCAGGCTGCCTTGGACACCAGAGCTCACATCCACCCAGGCATGGGCAGGAGGGTCACCGACTTGCGCTGGAGGCTCCGCTGCTGCAGAAGAACCACCGGTTCCCTGCAGAGGGAGCCCTGACCCCTTCGGAGGCAGCAAAAACCAGCCGTGCTCAGACCTCCCTCCTGAGTGAAAGGCTCTGCAGTGTAGACAGGTTGTTTCTGCTGGAAGCATTTCCACGGAGCCACAGCAGTGGATGGCTGACACGAAATTCCCTGGCTGTCTCCCATCGTTTGAGAATTAAGGTTATATAGCTGTTATCCGCACATCCTATCAGCCTTTGAGTTGCAGGCTGTGATGTTATGACTTTTGTGAAAGAAGCAGGGAGCGATGGGAGAGGGAGAAAGGCCTGAGGGGCCATTTGCAGACACAGCCCTGTCCTCTCCCGAGCCACTGTCACCCCGGAGTGGGGTAGCTGATACCTGGCAGGTTGCTCTTGGTAACTGAGCAGGTGTGGGGGGGATCCAGATCCAGAAGAGAGGAAAGGGGGAGAGGAAGGAAGAGGAGTGCGGAGAAGGCTGAGCCTGCAGCGCTGTGCAATTAGGGGGCTTGCTTGAAACCTCATTATCTGGGACCTAACTGTGGTCAGATGGACTACGGGGCTCCAGGAGGCTGATGATGTGAAAGGTAGTGACAGATTCTCTGAGGCAGTTATGGGAACTTATTTTCTTCATTAGGAGATGAAAACCGCTTTCCTAAGCTCTCCAAACAGAAGAGAGACTTGGCTGAAGGTCTAAGTAATGCCTGAGGCCTCCAGGAGGGCCAGTGTGTCTGGTCAGGACCACGGTGCCCCATGCAGTATTTGTTCCCTGGGGAAGCCACTCCTCTGCTACTTACTCTGGAAGAGACTCCTGTGTCTCACAAGGGGGTGGAGGTGTCCACAGAGTCCCTTTAAGATGTGTGGTTAGAGAAGGCTTAAATTTGCTATCTGGGAACCTCATCTCTGAATCTACGCACCATGATTTTAACAATTATTTTTAGTGGTTAAAACTTCAAATGAAGATTTCAAATTATATATGGACGCTAATGATCTATTCTAAGCTAATATCCACAGTAGAGGACAATGAGAAAATCTTGAATGGGAATCCAGTTTATGAAAGAGTCAAATGACTATGAGTCTCAGTAAAGACGCTGCCATGGTACACAGTATCCAAGACAGCACATGAAATTAACATGTGAAATTAAAGTGTGTCTAACTTCCTCTCCCGTTGATGAATTTTGATGAATTTCCGACCTTTTCCCCCATATTAGGGCCCAGGTCTCTCCAGTGCTTTCCAGGGTTACTATCTGTAATTGGCAAATGATCCCCTCATACCATCCAATTGTTCTCCTTCCAAAGACCTCCAAAAAGAAACCTGATTATCTTGTCAATTGATCTGTGTTACCAGATGTTTAGTATGATAATTCGAAGTGTACCTGTGAGAATATCCAAGCACAAAACACTTCCGACCCAAGCTGGCTGGTCTGATCATGGGACCAAGTCTCAAAACCTTGAATTTTATATGAGCTTGACCCAATCAAATAGAACTTATACATCTCCTGGAAGAAGGGACAATGTTCTTCATCCTCTTTGAGACTTCCTCCTACCCATGGGATTCCATAAAGTGCTTTGCATACAGCAAGTGCTGAATAATTGGATTCTCTGCCCTGTGGTCACAAAGACCACACCATCCAAATGCCAGTGATAATCTTCAATGGCATTTACAGAGTCTGTGTGAATCAGACTAACCATATCTTTAAATCCTGACCCAGTTTCACTCAGATTTGGCTGGACAACAGCCCTTAATGGCCCAGCTTCCAGACTGTCAATCACACAACGATCTGGACACCTTCTGTGAACCTGGCAGAGATCAATGCTGGGGATGGGAAAATGAATACAGCAAGGTGTTCCAACATAGTGACAGGTGAGCAAGTCACTACAAGACAGGAAGACAGGCGTTAGAGACAGAGAGGGTGCTGGGCAGGCTTACAGGAGGGTACCCAGGTCTTCCCAGGGGTCTAAGGAGGCACCACCCAGAGGTGAGATTTGAGTCGGATTCTGGTAAACAATGGGAGTTTGCTGTGCCAGGTAAGGACTCTTCCAAGCAGAGAATAGCAGCGTCCTGAATGCCAGGGCGAGTTTGAAGGGTGGCAGGGGACGCCATTTGATTTTGTGAGGCTACCTTGAAAACAAACAGGATAATAAGGGACAGCCCCACTTCCGCTGTCGTATGTTATTCCTTTATTCATGGAATTCCTAATAAAGAGTGAGTCCTCAATATTTGGAGGGACATGAATGAAGCCCTTTGAGAATCTGTTTCTTTAAAAAAAAAAAATCTCTGCCCCTCTCCCCCTGGAAGCAATCCTCGGACTCCTGTTTAAGAAATCCTGGTGTAGACTATAAAGTGCTTTGAAGCCAGCTGGCACCACACTGCACCCTCAGCTACACTCACAGATGCACTGGGGCTCTATTTCCCTGCCTCTGCCTCCACTGCCTGGTTTCCCTTCAGAAGCCCCCCAAGTCCTTTTTCCCAAGAGATGTGTTGAGGGGTGAAATTTCCCAGTGCCGAGCCTACCACCACGCTCGGAGACTGGAGCCCACCACACGCCTGCCCCTGCGGACGAGCTAACATGTGAGCAGCATGGTCCTGCTTCCTGCCCTGCAGCGGCATTTCCCTTGAGCCCAGAGGCACCCCCTTAGCTCACTGTGTCCACAAACAGAACATTTTGGCATGACCTGAATGAATGCAACTGACTCTTTAGATGATGGTCTCTGATGAGATCAACCAAATCAACAAATGTACTGAAAAGATGAGATTTGTTGATGTGCACAACAGGGCGAATTCAGAATCTGGAGCCTGATTTACGTCCTTCTGCTGCCATTGATTCCTTCTGTTTGCCCCTTCTTCCTCTGAGCTTCTGGTTCCCCTTCTGTACACAGACGGTGAGGATTCCTGCCCTATTCATGAGGTAGTCGAAAATTAAAATCAAGTGAGATGATGAGGAGGAAAGTGTTCTGAACTCTAAACCTTCTAAAATATCAAATATGATTATTATTAAAGAAAATAGTGGGGAACTAATGATAGAATCACAGAGGGAAAATGATATTTTACTACCACTCAAGAGCAAAATCTCAATAGAAAAACCAAAACAGCCAGCCAGTGGACAGGGAATACATAGTGTCTGGCATTTGTTATAAGGTATTGTAAATATTTTTTACTTTTATGTGTTTATTATACAGTTTTAGAAAGGAGGAGGAAAGAAAAAGACCCAAGAACGTTCTGCTTTGTTGGATCATGTGCAGGTTCTTCTAGAACACTGGAGGGTACATAGTCAGGGCTCAGCAATGTCCGCTGTTATCGTGAAAGAGCGTGCTGACCTTGGAAAGATGCTGCTAGGACGAAGAGGCTGCCTAGGAAGGGGCCAGCCAGGCCACTATGGAACAGCTGGGCAGGGCCCTCAAGGGGGAGTCATACCCCCCACCACTCCCTCAACCCCCACTTGTTCCACCACCCACTGCTTTTTCCAACACTCCACAACTTTTCCACATGACTTCAGACTGGCTATGGTGAGAGCCAGGATAGGATGACATAAATGCAGATAACCTCAGTGGAAAGCAAGTCAAGCAAGGCACATAAAAGATCAAATGTCGGCCAGGCACAGTGGCTCAAGCCTGTAATCCCAGCACTTTGGGAGGCCGAGACGGGCGGATCACAAGGTCAGGAGATCGAGACCATCCTGGCTAACATGGTGAAACCCCGTCTCTACTAAAAAAATACAAAAAACTAGCCAGGCGAGGTGGCGGGCGCCTGTAGTCCCAGCTACTCGGAAGGCTGAGGCAGGAGAATGGCGTAAACCCTGGAGGCGAAGCTTGCAGTGAGCGGAGATCCGGCCACTGCACTCCAGCCTGGGCGACAGAGCGAGACTCCATCTCAAAAAAAAAAAAAAAAAAAGATCAAATGTCGTTCAACAGATCTGTGAAGGCTTCATTCATTCACTGGAACTCTATTTCCCTGCCTCTGCCTCCACTGCCTGGTTTCGTTTCTGAACCACCCAAGTCCTTTTTCCATACTGCCTGCACGTCCCAATTCCAGGCACTATGCTGGGGCTGTGGAAATGAAAGAGACCATGTGCATTACAATAGACAAGACAGATGAGCCGGACAAGTAGGTGACACAGGTTTGCAGGGAGACACCCACTCTAGGCTGCAAGTGGTCCTGTGTTGAAAGGCGGAGGGGGCCTCTTGGCAAGCAGCAGAGAGGGGCCAAGGTTATCACACAGAGCCTGGCGAGATCGATCAAAGGGACTGGGGAGCCCTGTGGGCTCTGATGCTTGGGAGTGCTTGAGGTATACACATTTGAGAGAATTCCTCGGGCAGTGACAGGGAGGATGGAGAGGACAGAGAGTTGAGGGAATTAAGGTCCAATGCAAGGAAAATAGAAACTATTGAAGTAATGCAGGCAACATGCCACAGGAGTGTGGAATGTCAGTGGATGAAAAAGAAGTAAATGAAAAATATCCAGAAGGCAACATTTGATCATGTGGAGAAGGGAAAGTCCCTGGAGCCAGACAGGCCTGACTCCGGCTCACACACCTGCCACTTCCTAGCTGAGTGGTCTGCAGATTGCTTAACATCACGGAGCCTCAGTTACCTCATCTATAAAATGGCCCTAATTGTATAGGAGTGTTGTAAGGATTGAGAAAGAATGAGGGTAAAGAGATTAGCCTGGCACATGGCAGGCAGTCAATGTTAGCCCTGTTGAAGAAAATAGTAACTCATGCCATGGGTTGAGGACCAAGTTTGAATTTTTTTTTTTTTTTTTTTTAGACAGAGTCTTATTCTATCACCCAGGCTGGAGTGCAGTGGTGCTATCATAGCTCACTGAAGCCTCAAACTCCTGAGCTCAAGCAGTCCTCTCTCTTCAGTCTGCCAAGCAGTGAGGACTACAGGCCCAGCTAATTTAAACTTTTTTTTTTTTTTTTTTTGAGACAGGGTCTTACTTTGTTGCCCAGGCTGGTCTCAAACTCCTGGCCTCAAGTGATCCTCCCACTTTGGCCTCCCAAAGTGCTGGCATTACAGGTGTGTAAGCCACGATGCCTGGCTTGAAAAAGAAACCTAATTATCTTGCCAGAAATGAGATGAGATGCTGTGGGCACTTAGCAGCGGATGACGGGTTTGCACATACACTTCAGGGCAACTGCATCCACACAGCATGACTTTGGAGAGCTGTATGCGCCATGACTTTGTGCAGGGGGCCTCCAGTGCAGGTAAATCCAGGCTCTGCGGAATGGAGGACCCACAGCTGTGCTGCCTCGAAACCTCGGATACCCAGGAAATGATGGTTTCCAGGTCAGGCTTCTTATGGCTGAAATCCCTTTAACTGCACTTTTTTCTTTTGCAAAGTCACCAGTAATTCAAAGAGCCCCCCAAATACTGAGCCACCCTCCATCCCTTTATGCCAAATCCACAGTAAAATACTGGGAGTTCAGATCGGATGAGCACATATTTGGGTAAACTGACCTAAGAGGCCTCACCACCCACTCCCAGGGTGTACCTGTGACCACTCTTCCTTCTCCCGCTTCCAGCGGGCTCCTGAAGTCTATTCAGGCCGGGAGCTGATGCTGAACTCAGCAGGGCCCCAACTAACTAGATCATTTCCCATGTGAAGTTCCAGGGAGAGAAGATCCGGTCTCCACGGAGCAGGGCCCGGGGGCACTTTCGCTGTGCGAAGCCACCAGCAGGCCCCACTCCGCTGGAAATTCATCAGTGCATGGAAAGGCAAAGGGCAGAGCTGTTTCCGTTCACCAGGTATTCGCCACGTCACTTGTTTCCTATTTCAGTGCATTAAAAAAAATTTCCCCTCGGGTGAGAGCGCTGAGGTGCCTTTGTTGTGAAATATGGTTAACACGAGTGCTTTTTTTTTAATGACATCACCAAATTAGGTCTCTGTGTGTGTCAGAAAAATTAACCCCGGCAAGTGTACAGTTCTCCTGGGATCACAAGGAAGTGCAAAACAGGGCAGGAGGGTGGGGGACTGGCCGGGGAGCATGAGGAGGAACAGCGATCAAAGGAGAGGGGAAAGAAGGCAAAAATCGTGGGCAGACCAAGACTGACATGTGGACAGGACCCTGGCAAGCAGAATACCCAGGAAAGAAACTTGACCTACTTCACTTGACTGGACGTGGATTATCTACACGTGCATGCTTTTTCAAGCTCAAATGAATAATTATCTGACAAATACAGATCTGTTCCTCTCAATTTGGTTCATAACATCTTATTTTAAGTATTCAAATATTTCACCCACATCTCCAGAGGCTCTGTATAGGCTGCATGTGTTCATGTGCTCTAAATCTGCAGATGGCTGGGATGGCTGGGGCGAGAGGTCAGAGCTTTGACCCACATTGTGTTTAAAGAAATGTTGGCTGGGCGCGGTGGCTCACGCCTGTAATCCCAGCACTTTGGGAGGCCGAGGCGGGCGGATCACAAGGTCAGGAGATTGAGACCATCCTGGCTAACACTGTGAAACTCCGTCCCTACCGAAAAATACAAAAAATTAGCCAGGCGTGGTGGCGGGGGCCTGTAGTCCTAGCTACTCTCCTGCTGAGGCAGGAGAATGGCGTGAACCCGGGAGGCGGAGCTTGCAGTGAGCCGAGATGGCGCCACTGCACTCCAGCCTGGGGAACAGAGCCAGACTCCGTCTCAAAAAAAAAAAAAAAAGAAAAGAAAAGAAAAAAAGAAAAAGAAATGTTTAGGGCCAGGCGCAGTGGCTCACGCCTGTAATCTCAGCACTTTGGGAGGCCGAGGTGGGCGGTTCACGAGGTCAGGAGATCGAGACTATCCTGGCTAACACAGTGAAACCCCGTCTCTACTTAAAAAATAAAAATAAAATACAAAAAATTAGCCAGGAGTGGTGGCACATGCCTATAGTCCCAGTTACTCATGAGGCCGAGGCAGGAGAATGACCTGAACCCGGGAAGCAGAGGTTGCCGTAAGCCGAGATTGTGCTACTGCACTCCAGCCTGGGTGACAGAGCGAGACTTCATCTCAAAAAAAAAAAAAAGTAAAAGAAAAAGAAATGTGTAGGATGAATGAACATTTAATAGAATGTCAGCTTACTGGCATTTTAAATCATTGGCAGTAACACTGGGTCCCCATTCCTATGTGACCCTCATGGGCTGTCCCTTTGGACACAGCACAACTTCTACCATTTTCTATGGTCCCACTGCTCCCAAGCACTCACTCCACCCATTGACTTCCCCTCAGGCGTTTGAGGGTAGCCTCTGGGCTATGCAGTGAAGCAGGCTTTGATGGGTATAACCAGAGAGACAAAGTCTGCTCCATACCTGGGAGTTACATATCCCTCAAATATCTGGAAATAACCAGGCATTTTTCCAAATAAATTCAAAGAGAAGCAGAAGCCATTTAAAAACAGAGCAGAGAGTTCTAGTTCCCATGCATTACGGTTTGAGACCCAATTTCTCTATCGTATTCCCTCCCTAAATAGCAAACTAACCACCAGCAAGACTTGAAACACCACCACTTCACAGCCTCCCAGGCTTTCCTGTGGGCTGTATCATTTATAGACGCCCACCCCCGCTTGATGGAGAGAAAGCGCTGAATTATTCACGAGGCTGTGGGAGGTGTCTGTGGGGTGGAAAGGCCAGAGAGCAGAGTCCCACTCCAGAGCAGGAACTCATCATCAGGGCACTAAATCCAAGACTCAGGCCACTTAATTGATTTTTGGAAAACAATGAGTATTGCTTTTTTTTTTTTTTTTTTTTTGAGACAGGATCTCATACGCAGGCTGGATTGCTATGGTGCAATCTCCACTGACTGCAGCCTCAACTCCCTGGGCTCAAGCTATCCTCTCATGCCATCCTCCTAAGTAGCTGAGATTATAGGCACATGCCACCCAGCTAATTTGTGTATTTTTTTTGCAGAGACAAATACACAAATATTTCTTTAAACACAATGTGGGTCAAAGCTCTGACCTCTCGCCCCAGCCCATCCCAGCCATCTGCAGATTTAGAGCACATGAAAACATGCAGCCTATACAGAGCCTCTGGCAATGTGGGCGAAATATTTGAACATGGGGTCTCCCCATGTTGCCCAGGCTGGTGTCAAACTCCTGGCCTCAAGTGATCCACCCGCCTTGGCCGCCCAAAGTGCTGGGATTACAGGCATGAGCCACTGCATGCAGCTGAGTATCAAAATTTTTAATGTTTGCCTTTTAAATAACAGAAACGTACCCCAACTCATCTTTATTCATACATCACATTTGATTCCCTGGGTAAAAAGTGTGCCTGCAAGAGACAGTACTGCTGTGTTTAGAATGGAAAGGAGTGGCTGTAAAGCAACTGGAAAAGCAGGCCAAGGGACAAACCCCTTACGGCCTAAATTCACCATCGGCCCCAGACACAGGGTAGAGGACCAGGAAGAGAAGATGTTTCAAGGGCAACAGGAACTGGGTGACTTTAGCATTATAGGAAGCACAGGGAAAAGATGCTGGAGTCCAGATGAATGAATGATGACCGCTTGAGTCTCACGGGTAATGTTTAACCTGCTCTGCTGCTAAATCACTCTATGGAAGAAAACCATGAATTTAGAGACATTTGTTTAGACTTAGCAGCAGGGAAACCCTGACCTTTTCAACCTTTAGGGAAAACTTCTGCTAATCAAAGGAATACATCAGAGCTTCCCAAGCCACGTGCCACAAATGAGTTACAGCAAAGCCATGGCATTGACCCTCCCCGTTCTGTGTGTGGGCCGGCCTGGGTGGGCCAGCAGGCCTTTGGCTGCCTCAGTTTCCCTCAGAGTATGATATAAATGCTATCTTTGCTGTGTGTGCTATGGCATGAAAATATTTGGAAAGTATTGCCTTCGGTTAAAACTCTCACAGAAATCCTTAACATTGACATTACTAGCAGTGATTAGCTATAACCTGAATCAGGTCCAACAATTTGACTCAGTTTGCTGTGCTTTATTGTAAATTCATTTTAAGTTCAAATTTTAAGAAAAAAGGTCTGCACTTTTTTCCTGCTGATTTCCACTCTGGTTAAGCCACATTAGTGGTGACTTGGTGTTTGGAGACATCACAGTCTTTGCACGCCAGCTCCCTGTGGAACCCTCTTCCCTCAGGACTGACCCCACTCTCCCCCGCCCTCAGGAAGAGCCTGGCATCCGAAGTGACCCTTGAGCAGCTGTCCCTGCAGCTGGGCCTGCCCTTTAAGCATGCTGGGCCTGTCCTTCACAGCCCTGTGGTGCCAAGCCAGAGCCCTGTGACCACCAGGAGGCACCTCTTCCTCTTCAGGGACTGGCTGGTCATTGCCAAGCAGAGGTGAGTTGGTGGCAGTCATTGCCTTGCTCTCTCCTGAAACTCAATCTCTTTCCAAGACCCTGTCAACACCCAAGGACACTGCAAGGAGCCCCAGCGCTTGGGACCCAGCCTGGCCCACGTTCCAGGCG
The DNA here is from genome assembly GCF_037993035.2 of Macaca fascicularis. Lineage (NCBI taxonomy): Eukaryota > Metazoa > Chordata > Mammalia > Primates > Cercopithecidae > Macaca > Macaca fascicularis. The sequence continues at coordinate 11,892,826 of NC_088378.1, forward strand.
CTTCCAGCCTGCACAGGCTTAGGTGGCTCCGTCCTTCCTCCCCGTTCATTGACAAGCAAAGCACCCAGAGGCTAAATCCCTGGGACAACATCACACAGGTAGTGGGTAGAAAACTAGGACAAGAAAAGTAGAGAAAAATCCATCATTTAAAAAAAAAAAAAGCCCTATGCAAACTTGACTTTTTGGTTTGACTAAAAGTGTATAATGTGTTTATAGCAATAAATTTGAAATCAGAAATTGAGAAAGTCGATAACTGAGTTAACACCACCTGCACCATTTTTCTCTTTGGGAAGTTCTGCAATGAACACTTCCCCAATGTGTGTGTTAGAGCAGCCTCTGGACTGGAGCCACATCTCCCAGGACGTGGTATATTTTTCACAAAGAAACCTACAGGCCCAAGGAACATGTGACAGCCTTCTAAAAATCCCACACTAGTTTAAAAACAAAAACAAGAAAACGGAGGATAAACACAGACATTAGGCACATAGAACTCATCAGAGAAATAGGGGGGTCCCCTGGGGGAACTGTTGATGTCCCTGGTCAGAGTCAATACAGGGAGAAACCCAGAGCTAGGGGAAAGGGCCATATTTGGCACCACTGGTGCTGACTACAGAGGGGCCTGGGGCCGGGGTGATGCCTGGAACATTATTTCTGTTTTGTAGGAAGGAAGAGCATTTACATGTTTTTATACTTCCATTTAATTTCCCTTGAAAAGCTCTATTTTAAGCTTTGGGGGAAATGTGCCACATTTTAAAGAGCTTCTCACACCTACCCACCCTGATTATTTTTTTAGGTGCTTGGAGATTTCAAAGAATTCAAAACCCAGCTGGCATCCTCCCCCCGTATCCCAGCCCGGGATGTGTTGTTTTCAGAGACCTGAGAAAGCCCCGGGGAGACACAAACAGCAGCTGGGGAAATCCTGCCACGGCTCAGAATGCACCCTAGTCACAGTCTTCGTGAGCGAGAGCCCCGCTGAGCTCCTGAACCAGACTCTGGGCTGCGGGCTGGTACCCAGGGCACTCACAGGTGTGTGGCCTGAAGCACCCCTCACTTTGCATTCAGGAACTCCCCGAGTCGCCCCTCTAAACAGACTCGGCATGCTCACCAGCAGTGAGGAGGACAGGGAGTCAGGAGTCACCAGCAACCAGGAGGACAGGCTCAGTGCGGGGTGTTAGGGAAACGCACAGAGTTGACATGGACGGTTAGGGTCAAACACACCACCAAGCCCTGGCCACGGCGGCCTGTCTTGAGGCACACACGGGCCACCGTGCCCGGAGATCTCGCTAGACCTGGCCACGTGGCTTTCCACCGGGCACAGTGCCCTAGCAGTGGCCGGGAACTGAACACTCACTGGGTGCTCAGGAACGATAACAATCCCAGAAACCCTTTCCTGCCCCTTCCCTAGACAATGAGGATGGCAGCACTCTCGAAGGATTAGATGTCCACACACCCCATGAACTGCCTTCGCCTACAGAGACCAGCTCCTTCTTGCCTCTGCGCCTCCGCCTGCTCTGCCCCGACCACCTGGGAGGCTGCGCCCCTGCTCCTGTGGCCAGCTCTTCCCCATGCTGGGGGACACGGCCCCAGGGAACTGGATCAAAGTGCAGACTGGGACCCAGTGCCGAGTGGAATCTCCCCTCTGCCATTTACCAACTGTGACTGAGCTGTATGTGTCTCCGTCTTCTTGTCTGTAAAATGCGGATAAAAATAGCATCTTCCTCACCGGATGGATTGGGGTGCGGATTGAAAGAATAACTACAAGATCAGAGCTTAGAACCGGCTGGCACGTGTATGCAGTGTTTCCTATGAAGTGGAGTGGCTTTCTGATGTGCTTTCCAGGAAGGGTTGAGGCCCCAACCGCTCAGAAAAAGAGAAGACCAGAGAAGAGATCTCAGTCTCCTCCACCAGCATGAAATGAATCTCAGTCACTTATTAGCTAACGGCTCCAGGCCCATGGAGGGTCTGCTCCACTCAAGCCGTTGTGCCATACTCTGGAGTCGGAGTCCAAGCTCTCAAATAGTTGATGTAGCAGAAAGGTTTAAGCTCCACCAGCCTCGCTGGGCGCAGTGACTCACGCTGTAATCCCAGCACTTTGGGAGGTCGAGGCGGGCAGATCACCTGAGGTCAGGAGTTTGAGGCCAGCCTGGCCAACATGGCGAAACCCCATCTCTACTAAAAATACAAAAATTAGCCAGACATGTGTGGCGGGCGCCTGTAATCCCAGCTACTCAGGAGGCTGAGGCAGGAGAATCGCTTGAACCCAGGAGGTGGAAGTTCAGCAAGCTGAGATCCAGCCATAGCACTCCAGCTTGGGTGACAGAGCAAGACTCCATCTCAAAAATAATAAGAATAATTAATTAATTAATTAATTAATTTTTTAAAACTCTGCCAGCCTTCCTGGACAAAGGGAAGGAATCATGATTGACTCTTTACTTTGGGTGGTGTTTTGGTTTTGTTGAATTCAAAGAGTGAGACTCCTATGTGTTTGGGAAATTTATTTAATTTTTCTATTTTTAGTGTAATCTTCAGCTGTAAGTTTTCAAGATATACTTGGTATCATATTCCAATATGTATAATGAGGAACTATCTTAAAGAAGTTTTACTGCTTTTTATAGGACTAGATACCTGATTTTTAAAGCCTTGTGAATTACAACCACATGGTTATTTTCAGATCTGTGCAATTAGGTTCAGCGAATAAAAGTCCAGGAAAACCTTGGCAATCCATTGACAAGAATAACACGGCTATTGACTCCACAGGCCAAGGGAAGTGTTTTCAGTTGCGTTTTACTATAAACATTATGACATACAAAGGCATATTTCATAACTTGCCCAAGTGGTTTTGAAATATTCTTTTCCCTTGAGGCAATAGCCATTCACAGTTAATAATAACTGCCCCCAGGACCGGCTACACAATCTGCGAGACAGTGCCCTGTTTTCAAAAAGTAATAGGAATTTTAAGACAGCAGGAGCAGAACAATAAACCAACTATAGGGGTCTCCAAGCCTGGGGACACAGGGACTGCACAGGTCACCTGTTCATGGAGCTGGCCCTGGCTGCCCCCTCTGATGGATTTAATATATTTTAAAATATCAGACATATTTAAGGAACATCCAAGCGTAAGGCCTTGACTGGATATATTTACCAGCATTTACCAATATTTAGCAACATTCACTTTGCTCCACAAAAGATCTTATTTCTTTGCCAAAAATCATGTTTTAGAATAAAATAGACACAACTTCCACATTATTTTTTAAAATAAAAGTTGCAAAAGTACATCTCCCACATCTTCTGTGAATTTAAATAAATCGCTTTATTTGTTTTAGGCTGAAAGTGTAAATTCAGTGTGAATTTCACACCACGCTGTCATTCACATGCGGACATAACCTGCCTTTCTCATTTCACAAAGGCTAAACTATCAAACAACCTGATTTTTGAAGAATTTAGGGTAACACTGGTCTCACAGAATAAGTCTGGAAGTATTCCCTCCTCCTCTACTTTACGGAATAGTTTGAGTGGGAACGGTATTGGTTCTTCTTTAAATGTTTGGTAGAATTCAGCAGTGAAGCCATCAGGTCCTGGCCTTTTCTTTACTGGCAGACTTTTGATTGTGGCTTCCATCTCATTACTTGTTATTGGTCTATTCAGGTTTTGGATTTCTTCCTGATTCAATCTTGGTAGGTGGTGTGTATCTAGGAATTTGTCTATTTCTTCTAGATTTTCCAATTTATCAACATATAGTTGCCCACAGTGGCCATTAATGATCCTTTCAATTTCTGCAGTATCAGTTGTAAAGTCTCCTTTTTTATTTCTGATTTTATTTATTTGGATTTTCTCTTTTTTTCTTAGTCTGGCTAAAATTTTGTCAATGTTGTTTAACTTTTCAAAAAAACCAACTTTTGGCTTCATTGATCTTTTGTATTTTTTTCATTTCAATTTCATTTATTTCTGCTTTACTATTTCTTTTCTTCTACTAATTTTGGATTCATTTGCTCTTGCTTTTCTAGTTCTTTAAGATGTATCGTTATATTACTTATTTGAAGTTTTTCCTCCTTATTGAGGTAGGCACTTAGTAGCTATAAGCCTTCCCTCTTAGTACTGCTTTTGCTATATTCCATAGGTGTTGGTATACTGTCAGGCACTATTCTAGGCACTTGGGATAAAATAGAAAGGAGTCCTGCTCTTCTGGAACTTATGTTCTAGCCAGGGGAGGTAGAAAATGGATGAGAAACATAGTAAATGATCTAGTCTGTTAGAGAGTGGTACGTGCCATGGGGGGAAAGGAGAGTTGGGCAAGGGGAATTGGCAATTCACAGCAAGAGAGTGGTTAGTTGCAATATTAGAGTGGCCTATGTGGGCCTCATTGCAAAAGGGAGTTTTGAGCAAAAATATGGAGTTGGCCAAGCAGATATCCAGAGCAAGAGCGTTCATGGCAGAGGAAACAGCAAGAGCAGAAGCCCAGAGCATGGAGCATGCCAAGCACATCCGGGAATTGCAGGCGGGCCTGCAGGGATGGAGGGCAGGGAGCAAGAGCAGGAGGACAAAGGAGGAGGTCAGCAGGTGGTAGGTGCCAGATCAAACAGAGCTTCATGGGCCCTTGGCGGGACTTTGGCTTGTCTTCCTTGCTGAGTGAGATGGAAAGCCATTGAAAAACTGACAGCAGAGTAATAATATGATCTCACTTCTGTGTTAAAAGATTCAGTCTGGCTGCTTTGCTGAAAATAGTATAGGGCTCAGGGAGATGCCAGGGTTAGGAAGAAGGGGAAGTGTTAGAAGATGACTGCAGAAAATCCAGGCATGGGATGATGGTGGCTCAGATTGGAGAAACTGCAGCTGAGGCGGTAAGACGTGACTGGATTCTGAGTACGTTTTGAAGGTGAGACCAACCTGCCAAATTAGAGGTGGGGCTTTCTCTCCTGTTGGGAGAAATCAAAAAGGACTGAAATTCCCTGGCCTGGAATTCACGTCTTGATGTATTTAGTAGCCAACGGCATCTCTGTGAAGTTGATATCACTTCTTCATCTCACCTTGCATGATTGCCCAAGTCACAGAGTTACAATATAACAAAGGATGAAGTTGCCGTCCACTGAGATGAGAAAGATTGGAGTGGAGCAGGTTCTGGAGCTGTGAGATCAGCAGTTCAGTGTTGGACGTGGGGGCTCGAGATCCTGTTAGACGTCTGAAGGAAAACGGTGGGAGGCAGTTGGATATCGGAGTCGACTGTATTAGTTTTCTATTGCGGGACAAGTTTGCTCCAAGACTTGGCAGCTTTTAACACGGATCATTTATTAACCCACAGTTTCTGTGGGTTGGGTATCTGAGAACCACGTAACTGAGTGATTCTGGCTTAGAGGCTATAGTCAAGGTATTAGACAGAGCTGCAGTCCTGTCTAACAGATAGTCTAATAAGTAATGAGGATGACCTCATTACCTTGTTTGAAGGCTAGTTTGAGGAAGGATCGGCTTCCAAGTTCACTCACACAGCTGGTGCAGGCCTTGGAAGATCCACTTCCACGCCCACTCGTCTGGCTGTTAATTAGCCTCAGATCCTCATCCTGTGAACCTCACATGGTCCCTGGCTTACCCCAGAATGAGTGAGCCGAAAGAGAATGAGGAAGTACCGAACATAAAAATCACAATAGTTTTATAACCTCATCTTGCAAATAACATCCTATCATTTCTGCCATAATCTACTCACCAGAACCAGTCAACAAGGGTTGGTGGACATATTTTTTAAAACCATCTCATTGACATACAGATTATATTTAAAGCCCTGAATGTAATGAAAAATGAAAAGGGGACCAAGGACCATATCTTGGATACTTCAACAATAAAAGGTTGGGGAGAAGAGGAGAAACCATCAAAGGAGGCCAGGAATGAGAGGCTTGCGAGTGGGAGGACAATCATGAGACTGTGGCATTTTGGAACCAAGTAAAGAAAGTGCATCAAGGAGGAGAGAGTAGGCAACTTCAGCAAAAGCTGCTATGGGATAGGGTCAGTCGATCTGCCTTCATCCTCATGTCATTACTAATCATGCTCCTCTTAACTCTCAAAAGGAGCCAGATTTGACAAAGAATCTTCTGGACATCCTATACCCAAGTTAAGTAATGTGAGCACTGAGATTTGGGGACTGGATCAGGCATCATAGAGGTCACTGGTGATAATGAGGGATGAGTGTCTAATTGTGTCTTACTGTGGGACATACATCGGCATACCTTTGCATTCAAAATACTTTTCCCACTGAAAGCTATTACAGAGCTAAGTAAACTATTAGCTAATATTAGTGTAAGTATAACATAAAATAACTATCAAATTAAAGTTAGATTTTAAAAAAACATAAGCTCAATTCATTCACTAAATTTTAACTCTTCTCAATCACTATTTAATGTAATCACAGATGATGTGAAAGTTTGAGTACACCTAAATTCATTTTATGCAGCTGAGTGTGGTGGCTCACACCTCCAATCCCAGCACTTTGAGAGGCCGAGGCGGGCAGATCACTTGAGGTCAGGAGTTCAAGAACAGCCTGGCCAACATGGGAAACCCCCATGTCTACTAAAAAATATGAAAATTAGCCAGGCATGGTGGCGCATGCCTGTAATCCCAGCTATTTAGGAGGCTGAGGATTGAACCTGGGAGGCAGAGGTTGCAATGACCTGAGATCATGCCACTGCACTCCAGCCAGGGCAACAGAGTAATATTTTATCTCAAAAATAAATAAATAAACAAATTCATTTTATGAGTTACCTATTTTGAAAAAAATTGTCACAATTGCAATGCTATAAAATTGTTTTCAAAACAAAATAATTTGGCAAACAGGCAAAAAGAATATCTTTAATAGTGACCCAAGTAAATAAAATAGAAACAGACATAACAAGATTCATATTTATTCCTAATTATTCATGAAACACTTTACATGTGATAAAATGTATAAAAGCTCTCATCATGCCTTGTTCCCTGGTGTCATAGCCATCCAAATGTCCATGGCTGTCTTGACACTTATCTTCCCCACTGGACACTTATGAAGGATGACCTCATTACCACCCATCTCCACTTAGCCTATGCCAAATTTTAATGCCAAGGTCAATCATTCCTATGGCCTAGGCACCAGGCTTATCCCGCCACACGTCATGCTGTATTCAGTAGCCAACAGCAGTTTTGTGAAGTTGGTATATCTTCTTCATCGCACCTTGCACGCCTGTCCAAGTCACAGAGTTATAATACTGCCTCACGGTGTGCTGCCATTTGTCAAGTGACAATTTACTTAGATGAATTATTAACCTTTGTTTAAAAAATTCTGGCTTATTTTTGACACTTTAAGGAAGTAGAGAGTTGATATTAACTTTCATTTTACATATTACTTAACAATTTTTTTCTTGAGATTGTTGGCTTCATGGAAAAAGTCACCTCCATCCACAGGAACAGTAGATTACATTTTTAAAAATGTTTTTTTCTTACTTGTACAAATGTATGGGGTGCATGTGAAATTTTGTTACATGTATATAATGTATACTGATCAAGTCAGGTTATTTAGGATATCCATCACCCACGTACAATACATTTTTGTTTAACCGTAGTCACCCTGCTCTGCTATCAATGAATTTAGGCCCAGTATGGTGGCTCACGCCTATAATCCCAACACTTTGGGAGGCCGGGGTGGGAGGATTGCTTGCGCCTAGGAGTTTAAGGCCAGCCTAGACAACACAGGGAGAACCCATCTCCAATTTTTTTAAATTATTTTTTTAAATTGAATTTATTTCTTCTATCTAATTGTATGTGTGTCCTTTAACCCGGGTCTCTTCATCCTCACCCCTTTACCCCAATCACCCTTCCCATTTCTGTTCTCTATCTTTCCACTTTCTACCACCAGGTGATCAAATGTTTCAGCTCCCACATCTAAATGGGAGAACATGCAGTATTTGTCTTTTTGTGCTTGGCTTATTTCACTTACAATAATGACCTCCAGTTCCAGCTACACTGCTGCGAATGACTTGATTTCATTCTTCTTTATGGCTGAATAGGGTTCCATGGTGTATATATGCCACATTTTCTTTATCCATTCTTCTGTTGATGGGCAGTTAGTTGATTCCATATCATTGTCTTGTAAATAGTGCTGTAGAAGACATAGGAGTGCAAGAATCCCTTTATATATTGATTTATTTTCCTTTGGGTAAAAACCCAGTTGTGGAATTGCTGGATAGAATGGAAATTCTATCTTCAGGTTTGTGAGAGATGTCCATACTATTTTCCATAACGGCTGTACTAGTTTACATTCCCACCAACAGTGTATAAGAGTTTCCTTTTCTCCACATCCTTGCCAACATTTCTTATTTTTTCTTTTTAATAACAGCCATTCTAACTAGGGTGAAATGATATCTTGTTGTTTTGATTTGCGCTTTTCTGATGATTAGTGATGTTGAGCATTTTTTCATGTATCTTTGGCCATTTGTATACCTTCTTTTGAGAAATATCTATACATGTCCTTTGCCCACTTTTTAATGGTATTATTTGATTCTTCCTGTCGAGTTGTTTGAGTTCCTTGTATATTCTGGATATTAGTCCCTGTCAGAAGAATAGTTTGCAAATTTTTTTCTCATTCAACTGATTGTCTCTTTAGTCTGTTGATTATTTCTTTTGCTGTGTAGAAGCTTTTTAGTTTAATTAAGTCCCATTTGTCTATTTTTGTTTTTGTTGCCTGTGCTTTTGAGGTCTTAGTCATAAATTATTCTCCTAGACCACTCTCCAGGAGAGTTTTCCCTAAGTTTTCTTCTAGTATTTTTACAGTTTGGGGTGTTCGGTTGGTTTTAATCCATTTTGAGTTGATTTTTTTATATGGTGAGAGATACAAGTCCAGTTTCATTCTTCAGCATGTGGATATCCAATTCTCCCAGCACCATTTACTGAAAAGGGTGTCCTTTCCCCAGTGAAAGTTCTTATCAGCTTTGTTGAAGATTAGTTAGTTGTAAACATGTGGCTGTATTTCTGGGTTCTCTAGGAAGCAGAGATTATCTTCACTGCTCGGGTGAATACTGGCAAGGGAAAAAATGGTAGAAATGAAAATTATTTCTAGAATCTTTCTAAGTGTTTCTGATATGAGTAGCATTCTCACTTTAACTATCTGAAACTATGAAATGATTGTATTCATAGAGAATCTCATCCACAGGTATCTGCCCTCTGACTCTGGGGCTGCGTGTGAGGAGAGGCTAGTCCCAGGAATCGGGCCAGGTGCATTGCCACCATAGCTGCATTGTGTGCCTTTCACAAGAGAGTCCCAAGCTGGAAAAAATCAGCCCACTGGGAGGAAACAGTTAGGGAGGCAGGACATGGCACAGCAGTTTGGAAACTCAGCTCAAAAACCCAATACTCACTAAGCTGTGACTTTGTGATAAGCTCTAAAGTACTTTACGCACAATGCCTAATTACCTTTATAATACCTCTATGAAGCAGGTACTGTTTTAATTGGCTAGTGTCACAAAAATGACACAGAACAAACCATCTCAAAACACAGTAGCTCATGAAAACAAGCATTTGCTTCTTATTCAGGCATCTGCATGTTCTCTAGCATTCTGCTGATCTAAGCTGGACCCGGTGGGCTTGGGTGCCCAAAACAGGTTAAGTTTGGGCATTCTCTAGTGTCTCTTATTCTTCTAGGACCAGCAAGATGGATACTCAGGGCGTGTGTTTCTAATGACAACTCAAATGCAGGAGGGCAAACCTAGCCTCACAAGGATGCGTCAGGCCTTTGCTTGCCTTGTGTGCACAAACATCCTATTGCCCAGACTCATCAAATGGTGAGTTAAATACAGCACACTGCTATTCTTACAATCATCTGTAAGATGAGGATACCAACAGAGGTTAGAAGACTTGCCCAATCTCCCACTAAGGTTAAGTGGTGAAACTGACACTTAACCCCAAGTAGACTGGCCCCAGAACCCAAGCTCTTATGCAGGGCAGCTCAAAAGGGACCAGGCAAAAACTCAGGTAGGCCAGGAAAGACACATTAGGGTCAAACATGGATGGGAAAAAGCCCAGAGAAGGAGCAGGCTAGGATCAGCCTAAGAGGAATCTGGCCCATGCTGGACCTCACACTCTAGGCCAAGGGTGGAATCATAAATTTTCAAGTTTATACTCACAAACAGAGAAGCTATTCTCATTAATTACCCAAAAGTTTGCTTTTTTTCTTTTTTTGTATTTTCAAATTGTCTACATTGAACAAAAGTATAACTTTTATAAATAAGACAATGGTTTGAGAATTTGTTCATGGAATTTTTCTGTTATATATTGAATATGTTTAAATATATTTTGAAGATTTTTTAAATTCATGGAATTCCAAAGATTTTTCCCTTTACAAATATTGAGTTTAAGTCTTCAGAATTTTATTTGAACCTAAAAATCTACTCCATTGACATGTGTAAGACAGGAATAAATTTCAATTACTTCAAAAACTGTTTTCCAAGTATTGTAACAAATTTTGTATGCAATGGATGAAAAAGTAATCAAATCAATTTAAATTGACTTAAAATTTTTAGTATCTATTCATTAAGTAACCATTTATAACAAAAATAAGTCCAATTAAGATTGATGAGAAGAGTTTTTACATTTTAAATTTTTAACATTTTAATGTCCTATTATAGCAAAATGATACCAACATGGGCAATATTTCTTAAAATTTCAGTGAAATATAAGCACTTGTCTTCTTCTGTTGATCAGTTGCTTATTCCAAATCAAATCCATGATAGGTTAATGGACGATGAAACAGTAATTCATTGTGAAAAATCATCCAAGGAGAGATGGCAATCTTGTTTTAACCCAAAAATAGATTTTTAAAAAAAGAACAATTACTTAATAAGCAGATGATGCAACATCAGTACTTTCATAGAAACAAAAAAAGATTCTCATGTACTGATGTCATTGTGCAAGTGATACATACCACGCTGGTTTGTAAAACCATTACCTTAATTTTTTTTCAGCTACAGATACTTGCATGCACAAACTTTATCTTGGTTTTCAAAACCTCTAAGTACAATTATGGCAAGACTTTTAATCATGTTATTAAAATAAATTTACTACTTAAAATGGAATATCTTGTTTGCTATTAAGTATAAAACTTCAAAACTAGCCCAGGTTTTAAAATATTATACACTGTATATGCAATTATTACAAAACAAGAGAGATTAATACATGAATCAATTGCTAAATTTAAAAATGGAGAAAAGCAAGTCAGACACGGTGGCTCACGCCTGTGATCCCAGCACTTTGGGAGGCCAAGGAGGGCAGATCACAAGGTCAGGTGATCAAGACCATCCTGGCTAACATGGTGAAGCCCTGTCTCTACTTAAAAACACATTTTTTAAAAAAATAGCCAGGTGTGGTGGCGGGCGCCTGTAGTCCCAGCTGCTCGGGAGGCTGAGGCAGGAGAATGGCGTGAACCTGGGTGGTAGAGCTCCCAGTGAGCCAAGATTGCACCACTGCACTCCAGCCTGGGCGACAGAGCAAGACTCCATCTCAAAAAAAAAAAAAAAAAAAAAAAAGAGAGAGAGAAAAGCAGAATAAAAATATATACAAACAAGTAAAAAAATTTTTAATTTAAAAATTGGAAATAATAAAAGTTTTAAAATGTAAAAATAAGATCTAGTTTGCAATTGCAAAAAATTAAAAATAGGAATAAATCTAAGAAAAATCTTCAAGACCTTTACAAAGAAAGTTTTAATTAAATATGAAATGAGAGATGACTTGAATAGTAAAGAGCTATACTACATTCATGGATGGCAAGACTCAGTTTCTTCTCAAATTACTGTATAACTGCTATGTCTGTCAAAATCATCATGAGATTTTATAAAACATAATTGATTATTAAATTATTAAATGTGCCAAAAAGCTAAGACAACTGTGTGAAGATAAACAAAGAAAGAAGACAGATGCTATCATTTACCAAAATAAAATACAAAGCCATAGACATTAAAACAGATACCATTGGGTAGTGGTTTCATGAACGATTGCTTTTTTGGTATTTGTATTTTTTTCTGTATTTTTAAAAATTAGCCTCCTCCTAAAAATAAGACATATAAAACAAATATGTACCTAGCTACTGCAAGAACAAGGAGAAGGAATTTTTAAAACCTCAGGCGTTTTTTTTTTTGTTTTTTTTGTTTTGTTTTGTTTTTGAGACGGAGTCTCGCTCTGTCGCCCAGGCTGGAGTGCAGTGGCCGGATCTCAGCTCACTGCAAGCTCCGCCTCCCGGGTTCGGGCCATTCTCCTGTCTCAGCCTCCTGAGTAGCTGGGACTACAGGCGCCCGCCACCTCGCCCGGCTAGTTTTTTGTATTTTTTAGTAGAGACGGGGTTTCACCGTGTTAGCCAGGATGGTCTCGATCTCCCGACCTAGTGATCCGCCCGTCTCGGCCTCCCAAAGTGCTGGGATTACAGGCTTGAGCCACCGCGCCCGGCCACCTCAAGCGTTTTTTAAGCAGCATTTAGGAAAATCAGCACGAAGGCAGAGCTAACAACTGGCCCACATTATACGGTTCAGTAAGTTGAATATGTAATCCTCTATCTAGTCACTAAGTTACCTGGCAATGTTTTGCATCATCACGGATTAATTTCCAGATATAGAAATGTATGTGTATGTATATGCATACATTTTCTATCAGTCTATCATTAGATTCCAATTTTATTATTTTCACAGAAATAAAATGTTATATGCATGTTAGTTGTAATAAATCTAAATGAAATTTCCTTTACTAAAAATCCTATTGTTTTCAATTTTATTTTATTTTATTTTATTTTATTTTATTTTATTTTACTCTTTTGAGATGAAGTTTTGCTCTTGTTGCCCAGATTGGAGTGCAATGGCACATTCTCAGCTCACTGCAACCTCCGCCTCCCAGGTTCAAGCAATTCTCCTGCCTCAGCCTCTCGAGTAGCTGGGATTACAGGTATGCACCACCACGCCCATCTAATTCTTTATATTTGGTAGAGATGAAGTTTTATCATGTTGGTCAGGCTGATCTCAAACTCCTGACCTCAGGTGATCCGCCCGCCTCAGCCTCCCAAAGTGCTGGGATTACAGGCATAAGCCCCCGTGCCTGGCCCAATTTTATTGTTTAATAGTCATTATAATCTCAAAAACTCTTTTTTTAATAAAGCATATGACTAGTTAAGTAGAAGTGAGATATTTTGTTTTCTATCATTTTCCAGTGTGATTCTGTGGTATGCCGACACCTGCAGAAAGGCCCTGCATTTCCAGCCCTGCTCTAAGAGACGAGCTCATTATTAAAAGTAATTTGCATAATGACTTATTTTCCTCTGGGTAGATACCCAGTAGTGAGATTGCTGGACCAAAATGTAGTTCTACTTTTAGTTCTTTAAGGAATCTCTGTACTGTTTTCTATAGTGGTTGTACTCTTTCATATTTCCGCCAGCAGTGTGAAAGTGTTCCCTTTTCACCGCATCTCCACCAATCTCCATTATTTCTTGATTTTTTTTATTTACGGCCATTCTTGCAGGAGTAAGATGGTATCACATTGTGGTTTTGATTTGCATTATCCCTGATCATTAGTGATGTTGAGCATTTTATCATATGTTTTTGGCCATTTGCATATCTTCTTTTGGAATTGTCTATTCATGTCCTTAGCCCATTTTTTTATGGGATTGTTTGGGGTTTTTTCTTGCTAATTTGTTTGAGTTCCTTCTAGATTCTGGATATTAGTCCTTTGTCGGATGTATAGATTGTGAAGAGTTTTCTCCCACTCTGCTGGTTGTCTGTTTACTCTGTTGATTGTTTCTTTTGCTCTGCAGAAACTTTCTAGTTTAATTAAGTCCCACCTATTTCTCATTGGTTCCATCCAATCTGGATGGGACTGGAGACCATTATTCCGAGGGAAACAACTTAGGAATGGAAAACCAAACATCATATGTTCTCACTCATAAGTGGGAGCTAATCTATGAGAAGGCAAAGGCATAAGAATGACACAGTGGAATTTGCGGATTTGGGGTAAAGTGTGTGTGGGGGGGTATGAGGGATAAAAGACTACAAATTGGGTTCAGTGTATACTGCTCTGGTGATGGGTGCACCAAAATCTCACAAATCACTGCTAAAGAACTTACTCATGTAACCCAACACCTCTTGTTCCCCAAAAACCTATGGAAATTTTTTTAAAAAGCAATTTGCTTTATCTGCTTTTTCTTGGGAAATGCAACTTCTGACCAAGGGGTGCTGGACTATCTCACTTAGTTGAGGCTGTTAGGTTTAGTGATGAGCAGGGCAGAGTTTGGGAATGAGTGTGAGCTTTGGACACAGATGGTTTCAAATCCCTGTCTTTTTATTTTGGAGCTCTGTTAAGCTTGGCCACATGTTTCCTCACCTATGAAATAAGGAAAATAGAGCTCACTTACAGAGAATTAATAAAGATTTAATGTTAATGGGTGGAGTCCTTGATGTTCAAAAAATATTAGTTATTTTCCTTAAATGTTGATTTAAAAACTGAAATGGACTGAATTTTTAGGATAGTGTGAGGACGTAATTACTTCTAAATTCCTGTAAGTTCTTTTTCTGTTTTTTTTTTTTTTTCTTTTTTTAAGGATGTATATTCCCTTGTTCCGGGTCTATTTTTTACAGTAACTCCTAATTGTAAGAATAACGGAAAGTTGGTTGTAAGGCAGATTAGCAGGACTGCCTCACCACAGAGCATGGGACCTAGATGAGGGACTGGGGAAGACCAGACAGGAAGGAGGGCTCTGCTAAGAACAAAACAAAAAGAACCTTGTGGCTCTTTCTTCCTTTAGATGGGTATTATAAGATTAACCCACAGAGCAAAGAGAGAGAGAGAGAAAGGGACTGGTCATTTCTCTAAACTCAGGGTGTGAACCCCACAGTCCTTTCTGCAGAAGGGGAAGCCCCTGAGACCGTTCCTCTACCAGGCTACCTTGCCCATTAGCGGATGTGGGCAGTTACGTTACCCCAGTGTCAACAAAGGACACCTTCCAGCCTGTGCACAAAGGTGGGCAGGACCAGAGCTTAGTAGGATGTGGAGGATGTGAGGAAGGTTATGGGCTATTTCAAGTTTTTTACAGGCTTAGTGTCTCTTACATTGTGCTGTTAACACAAGAGCTAGAATGGAACCCTGCCAGGAGTTCAATTCTGACCGGAAAACCTCTGCTGTCATAGACCTTGGCCAGCCCCTGTTTCATTAACACAATGAACGGTGCCCCACACCTCTGTCTCTAGAGAGAAGCTAAGTTGCCTGTGGACCAGGTACTAGACTAACATTTTCATATTATTTCTATAATTTGGTCCTCAGCGCAACCTATCCTTGGTGTTTTTATTCTCAGCTTGAGGATCGAAACGCTGATGCTTGGGTTATCTCTTTGCCCAAAATCACAGCACAAGTACGCAATGAAGTTGGGATTTGAACTGGGTTTCCTTGTGCTTCAGACAGCTATGCAGGAGCCTCATAGCTCTGAGCCCAGATGTTTCAGTAGTTTATTTGGTCTAGGCTTTCTTGATATAGTGAAAAAAATGCAAAACAAAATTTAAGGAAAAGTTATAAAATAAAACAATTGGTTCCAGGAGTCTATAACCCAATTTCACCAAGATATTCTAATTAAAGAAATCATCTAAATTTGCCTCTTTCTTCCTCATTTTATAGCCCATATGTTAAATTATCCCAACTCTTGATGGTTCAAATATTCCAGAAGATATTTTCTCCATGAATTGTTCGGGGTTAAGATTTCCTTATTGCAGGTCTCTGTTTATTTTTACTACATGCCAAATATTTTTATTTTCTGCCAAACTGTTCTTCCCTGGAATGCTGTACCTTGTAACCAGGGAGAGACCCAGTGCAAGGCTGGGAGCAGCTGGGAGACAACAAGGACAGCAGCTTTACACAATGTCCCCCCTGTCACTTCCAACCTCCTCCACCACGATTTCCACTGGGGCTGGTTCTGCTTGCAGATTCATGCTAGAGACATGAATAATAGAAGTGAACAAATGAAACAGAGGAACTTAGAAACCCATCCCCCTTTACTTAGATAATGGCCACCCTGAAACCCCATTATTTTTCTTTTTTCTTTTCTTTTTCTTTTTTTGAGACAGCAGTCTCGCTCTGTCTCCCAGGCTAGAGTGCAGTGGCACAATCTTGGCTCACCACAACCTCTGCCTCCCGGGTTCAAGTGGTTCTCCTGCCTCAGTCTCCTGAGTAGCTGAGATCACAGGTGCCCACCACCACACTCAGCTAATTTTTGTATTTTTAGTAGAGACAGGGTTTTACCATGCTGGCCAGGCTGGTCTCGAACTCCTGACCTCAAGTGATCCACCTGCCTTGGCCTCCCAAAGTGCTGGAATTACAGGCGTGAGCCATCACGCCCAGCTTGAAACCCCATTTTCCAGTATGCACCAACTAAGTCAAGACAGAGGGTCCCCTTTAGCACAAGACTGAGACAATGGGGTGAGGCAGAAACCAAAATGTTCTCTTTCTCTTCCTTCCCCTAAATGCATTCAATGACCAAGACCATGTCATTCTAACCCATCCCCTCTGCCTTACCCCAGGCTCTCATCATCTCGCACCTAACTATTGCGCCTGTCTCCTTGCCTGCTCGGCCCATTTCATCCTTCATGCCACCACAGAGTAGTAGTGGTTTCAAGACTGATCCCATCTAGCACCCGCCTCACCTCACTCCCATCTCTTCCAATCCTCAAAGGCAAACATCAGCTCAATAAAACATCAGTAACGTCACTCGCCTTCTTATGAAGCCCATGCAGCTAGTGTGGCATTAAGAAGGTTTACTCTCTCCTACTTCCTCCCTCTCCTCCCACTGTGCAGGGAAATACCTGGAGTTTTCCAAATTCCCCACGCCTTCCATTCCTGGGTCACCTTGCTGAGTCCTCTCCAAGTCTCTTGCCCCTTTTTCTCCTCTTTGGGATAGCCCACTTCAGCGTCAATATCACCACGTCATGGAAGTCCACTGCAGCTGCCGCAGGCAGAGTGAGTTGTTCTTTCCTCAAGGTTCCCACTGCCTTTGGCACTGCCTCCCTATAATTGCTCCAGCCCAGGTGCCTTCCAGATGGGGTAAACCTTATCCACCTTGGGTTCTCACCAGCAGGGTCTCAACAGAAGTTCCCTGGATAAATGAAGAAATGCGGAACCAATAGTAGTAGTTCATTTCTATGAAGTAGCTATTTTAGCCAGAAATTTCCAAAATGGCCATACAGGGCAGCAGCATGATACGGAGCAGGTTGGTGATTTGGCTGAACTTGAATTTGGTCTCAGCTGTC